>NC_035165.2:29129263-29735376 GCF_001659605.2 Manihot esculenta | reverse complement strand
TTCAACTTAAAAGTTGCAGAATGCTAGAAAGGGAAATTAAAAGATTAGAATAAAACACAAATTTACAGATCTACCACAAAAAAGCGCAGAAACGAACTGATTTAGAACACATGAAATAGCATCAATGCACTACTGCAAAATGCATAAATCACATATGCCACAAAATCTTTAGTTTTTCTATTGGAGATAAAGTGACAAGGATGGATCATATCCATCAAAATGGGGAGGCAGATGATATATACAAATGGTCGACAGAAAAGTAAACAAGACTATCACACATGATATGGAGGCTCCCCTTTCTTTTATCAACCCACATTCATATCTCACTCATTTCAAATGCATCCGCTAACTAGTTTCTGAGAAATCTCACAATTTAAATGATCAACAGCTGTGGCAAAAATATGGAGTCCAGCTAAAGCAATCCCAAAAGCATCTCTTCTTGTTCTTGCCTGAAAGTTTAGCATTTTCAGTTTCATTTCTTCTTAGCATCTCCCACATAACACGAACATCCTCATATTCACAAGCCCTTACATCATGATGTAGTTTCAATAGCCCTGTCATTTCCCCACCCAGAATCATTAGATAAGGTCCATGCAAAAATGTGAAAAGGAAAAGCAGGTGAATCAAACATATGCTATAAATCAACTTCCTAAATCATCATAAGCAGAGCATACTTGTCATGTAAGGAACTATATAATTCTCCAACAACAAACCATGTGTTTGTGTCATGTTTTGCACATTTCATCAACTGGAATCCTTCTCCCAATCCCAGATCAATTTTACAAAATTGCAAAAGATCAACACATGGCTCCATTGATCTAAGTACAAAAACCTTTAATTTGAAAACAAATTTAAGGATGGAAAGGACAACAAGAATAGGCCAAAAATTGAACATTTTCTGTAATGCACCACAGTTTGTTACTATTTCTATGGCAAATTCAAGTGGGGCTGCGAAGAACAATGTGATAGTAGCAACCTCACCACTCCCATCTGCCAGTGTCAAAAAATTCCCAGAGAAAGGAGAAAGTTTCATCACAGAATTGCTAACAGTTCGTCTATGGAGAAGCTGTTGATCATTTTACATTACAACACTGTATCATTTGGAACTAAATCAAAAGCGAACTGAATTTGAATTCAGCTCGATCTATTCATTTAAAGTACTACATCAGATTCCCAGAACCACCAGAAAATGAACTAATTCCCCCAATCCCCTGATCCTCAAAAGAGAAGAACATTTTGAATTTGAATTTAGAAGGCAAATATAAAACAAATGGCTAAATAAGATCTTAAACTTGTAGCAATTCAAACGAAGATCTAACAAATGAAAACATTTCTATCATTGCACACAATAAACCATCAAAACGATCAACTGATTTCACGAATGGGCTATAAAACGGGCAGAAAGATACCTCGTTTGCGAATCCCAATTCGCAAAGCGACGCCTTTGAAAACTCTCCGCACAGGATGCGCAACCTTGTCCCACCGCTCCATCTTCCACTACAGGGTGGTTCTCTCTCCGGCAAAAGGAGAAAAGAAGGGAGAAATCAAAGGGATATTACTGCACCAATAAACCCAAACAATCTATAAATCTTTCATTTGAGTGTGTGAGTATCGATCTTCCTAAGACAAAGAAACTTCGAATTCGAATATGGAAAATCGAATATATAAATAAAGTGACGAGCTTGCCTACGCCTCTCTCCTTCTCTTCCCTCCTCTCGAAACTCAAGTGACTGAATTTTTCGCTTGATGTACGTATCTCGCAGGCGTCATTGCATCATCCAATGTAGCCACGTGTCAGTTGAACCGTGTCCGGATCCGATGCTCAGGTCGCTCTGGTAGTGACGTGTTCCGGCGAAGAAGATGTGGAGGACCACGTGGAGAAAACTGATAGGAGGTCACTTTTGGGATTGTATGGGCGTATGAAGATATTATGCTGCGTGGACCTCGCTTGCTCCCTAACGTTTTTAAAAGGGCCCCACGCGTTAATGGTTAAAGGTCAAAGATCGTTATTCGTTAGATCTCACTCTCATGAAGACGCGTGCGGTTGTGGAGATGGGCTAAACTATAGTCGCATGGTGGAAACGTGCCGTGGAGAAGGAGAGGGTAATTTTTATATGTATATTTTAATCTCTGTTTCATTTTCCTTACTCAATTTTAATTTATTGTAAAAAAATTATTTAAATTTTATTTTATAAGAATTTATTTTTACATTATTCTTATTTCTTCTTTATTTTTTATTTTTATATAATATATTTATTATTTAATTTAATTATTTTAATTTAAATTTAAAATAAAAAAAACATTCTCATCATGAAAATAAGAGTTTGAAATTTTGTAATTAACTATATTTAAAAGGATTAATTATTAACATGTTATTTTAATTTGATATAAACGAAAAATTTTTCGTTTTAATATTTAATTCAAGATTATAAATTTTTCAAAATAAAATTTTACCACTAATTTGAAGAAAGAAAATGTTACACTTGCAACATGAATTATAAATATATGTATTATTAAACTCTTTTTATTATACACTATGAAAAATATTTTATATTTGTATTTTTAAAGAAAATTTAAAATTTTCATCAATAGTAAATCTTTATTAATTAGAGAAAAATAAATTAAAATTTTAAAATTTATTTTTATTTATCTTCACTTTGCATTGATCAATTTAATCAAATTTAAAATAGTAATAAAATAAATAACAAGAAATATAAAATAGTAACTAAATTATTGATAAATTTATTAAATTAGAATTTTACTTAAGAAAAAGTAATTTTATTTATAATTAATTTTTAATTACTTTGAACATGAAGTAAAAAGAAAGAAATTAAAAAATATGAGATAGAATATTTAAAATGACTATTTTTATTTTTAGTAATTTAAAATTTTATTATAGTAAGTCAGGGTAAATTTTTTTGAAGTAAAATTAAAATTAAAAATTTTATTTGAAATAAATTAAAATTGAAGGATGGAAATGAAATATATCTTAAAATTGAAATCACAAATAGAGATTACCCAAAAGAGAGTCGTGCGTTACTGATAATTCAGCGATCACCGAGCGTGAAATGTGGCAGTTCGAGGCAGGTGGGTCGGGGAAATTATGTCACCAACGGACAAGCGGCAAGCGAGGAAGTTAAAATTGAAAAATCTACGTTATGAGGAAGGGCCCACCAAGCTCAGTGGTGGACAATTGGAGTCCTACACGTAGTCAATTGTTTTATTGACAGGGACTACAAAAGTTGAGCATGCCTTTTCAGTGAAGTGTGACTGTGAACCACAAATATTTGTCAAAAATCAGTCAAAACTAATAAAATATCCATCACCCAAAAATATCTAGCGCAATTACTATTAAGGTAAATTATTATATTTTTTATTTTAACAAAATTAATTATTTAATTTTATATTTTATCCAAATTTAATTCTAAATCTGATTTATTAAAAATCACAATATCAAAAGGTTTACTTTGAATTTCACTTTTAGTTAGAATCTTATAGAATTGAAATCAAATATCTCTAATAATTTAAAAAAATAAATTAAATTTTATATATTTTCTTAATATATCTTTATTTCATATTTTTCTATTATTAAATTATTTGTATAACTAATAATTTTTTAATTACATTGAATATGAACATGTTAAGAAATTAATAAATTTTAATATTAAAAAAAACTTTCGAGGCAGATGAAAATAAATAGACCAAAATCCGAATGGAAAACACAAAACCGAAATTGCAAGGAAGAGAACATGATGGACGGTTTAGTGGACTAGCCCAATTCTAGTCTAAAATGAACTTTAGGCTCTTGTAGAGAGTTGGTTTTGTGGGACTTGGGCCTTGAAAGGGTTAATTATTTATTTTGTGAAATGCTTTTATTAAGTATATTTTAAAATTGTTTTGGAATTTTAATTATTTTAATCTTTTCTTCTTTTGGATAGGTGTATGCTTTAATCACACTTATGCTTTAAATTACTCGTAGTTTATTAATTTCTCATTAGGAATAATTTAATAATTTTTTTGAAAAAGGTTACACATAATATATAGAAATATTAAATTATATTAACTTAGAGATGAAAATTAATTCATGAATGTAAATTTTTTTTTGGAAAATACGGTGATATGTTGACTTTTCAAAACGAAGATATTTATAAAAATGTTTTAAAATAATACAGGGATTATATGGTAATTGCTCACCAATTTAAGAATCACGATTCTAGATTTCAAGCAGGTTTCTTTTATAGAAGCTTCACCCTCCTTAATATTTTTCTCGTGTTGTACATTTGATCGAATCCTTATCGCGAAGCCAGAACTAAAGACGCACCAAAGCCATGTCCGTAGCTCGAGTTTACTCCGACGTCAACGTTCACCGTCCTAGAGATTACTGGGATTACGAGTCTCTCGTCGTTCAATGGGGGTAAGCAACTCTAATTCTTCCTCTTCTTTGGTTTCACGTTGCGGCAAGAAGTAGAAATTAGGGTTTTAATTTTTACATTTACAATACTCAATTTGTGCCGATTTCTATATCTAGTAGCAGTGACGCTACTTAACGTGCACATTGTTCCAGTGATCAAGATGACTATGAGGTGGTTCGAAAGGTTGGTAGGGGAAAATACAGTGAAGTCTTTGAAGGTATTTGTGTAAATAACAGTGAGAGATGTATAATTAAGATCCTCAAGCCTGTCAAGAAAAAGAAGGTCAATTTCTCCGAATCATTATGTTTTTGGTGTGAATGTGAAATAATACATATGTACCAATTGTTTGTGTATTGAATAATTGTGTGTTGGAGTTAGTACAGATAAAGAGGGAGATAAAAATACTACAGAATCTTTGTGGAGGTCCCAATATTGTGAAATTGCTTGATGTTGTCAGAGATCAGCACTCAAAAACTCCCAGCTTGATTTTTGAATATGTGAACAGTACAGATTTTAAAGTTTTGTACCCAACATTGACCGATTATGACATTCGCTATTATATATATGAGCTTCTCAAGGTAATTTCATATCCTTACTGTAACATGCTGGCTCCCTGGTCCCCTATCCTCCTCTTTGTATTCCCTGTTCTGAACTTGGAAATATATGTTGTACTTAATGATGGTAGAAGATCCCATTTTGATTTAAGCAAAATGCAATTCTAAATGATGAGGAATAATTGCTGGGAAAGCCTAAATGATGCAGAATAATTGCTGGGTAAAGCTCTGCCTGATTGGGTGGTATGAGAAAATTGGCAGATTTGTTTATCATAATGGATGGATGGTATTCTGATTATGAACAGCCTTATTATACCTAACAAGAATAGAAATTCAGTTTGCTTGTGGGACCATGAGTTGGTGGTTGCTAATTGTTGCCTGGTAATATGGCAGGTCAGTACTTCTTCATGAAGGGGCATATGCAAAAATAGCTCCATGGCCATAATTTTCTAATCAACTATGCCAAGTTTGGGTCTGTAGTAAACCTGTCACCACTATACAAAATAACACAATTCTCTCCTGGCTGTTGTTTGTGTGTCACCATATTGTAGCGTCCAATGTTAACATTCACGGCTGACTACTGTTTGAAGAAAGGGCATGATTTTTTGGGTGTATGAAAATTATCTGTTATATACTCATTTAATCCATTGCTTTCTGTAATTTTAGGCACTAGATTACTGCCATTCGCAAGGCATAATGCATAGAGATGTGAAACCTCACAATGTAATGATTGATCATGAGTTGCGAAAACTACGCCTTATTGACTGGGGACTTGCAGAATTCTACCATCCTGGCAAAGAATATAATGTCAGAGTAGCTTCAAGGTATTCATGAATTTTTGAAGCCCCTATAAGCTAATGCATGCCAAAATTTTCTTGACTGGTCTTTAATAACAAGGTTCAGGAGATGCGTGGAACCTGATGTAAAGTTGCCCTTGCTGTGACCTGGGCTCAACGCCCTATCATTTTCTTATAGATCTTTGACCTTTTTCCTGTTCAATTACAACAGAGATTCCAAAGATAAAAAATATGCATAAAATGTCCACTTTGATGTTGGTAGATATGAGTTGTAATTACTATACTTTGATTTTTTAAACGAGTCTCCACCCACCTGCTGCTTGAACAAATGCTCTGTCCTGGCACTAGTCTGTTTGGTACTTTGGTTGTTTTTTAATCCTTGCTTTTACTTAGGTATCTTACAAAGTGAAATATAACACGGGGATTAATGTAATTTCAAATTTTGCATTCCAGTGCTATTTGTATTTATTTATTATTTATTATTTTTTGTGAAAAGAAACTCACAAATCTCGTCAGGCAATAGTTTGCTAAAGCAAGGTTGCTAATTTTGCTTGCCAGTTGATTTGAACTTTTCACCAGAGTCATAGATGGTTTAGCATTCTTTTTGCTGAAATGAAACAAATTTGTCTATTGGTGTTTTAGGTACTTTAAGGGACCTGAACTCCTTGTTGATTTACAAGACTATGATTATTCTTTAGACATGTGGAGTCTTGGCTGTATGTTTGCTGGAATGGTGAGCATTGTACTGTGTATTTCTTTCACTATATTTAAGTTTATGTTAGTGCATTTGTCTATATGATATGGTGTTTATTTACAATGACAATGTTGAAAAATTCTTTTAATTGCAGATTTTTCGGAAGGAGCCATTTTTTTATGGTCGTGACAATCAAGACCAGCTTGTCAAAATTGCCAAGGTAATTTTAAATTGGTTTTTGGCATCTTGCAGTTATATGTGATAATTAGCACTTTTGGTGTTAATATGTTGTAGCTATGTAAATAATTGTGTTTTTAGAGTTCCACTGGTGGTATCCAACAGAATATAAAGCTTCCCAAGTTTTTATGAGATTGCATTAAAAGTAACACTGGATCTTAAGTGAGCTTATGCGGAATTCAAGTGCAGGACCCTGATATTCTTGCCCTTACATTAATCCCAGTCCTAGATTGTTGCTAAATTCATTTACATGATTTTATTAGTGCAGTTTTACTTTCAATTTTGATGCATGTTTGTTGGGCTTGAAGCTTGGAAAGTTTGGAATTCAATTATGGGTTTTTTATTTTTAATTTTCATGGGCAATATTTTTTTGATGAATATAGATCGGTAGATTGACATTGTTGAATCACTTGCTACCAAATCAAATGAAATGGAAGCGTCGGATTAAAATATACAGCCTTAACAACCTTAGTTGGCTCCGTGTGATTCTTAGCCCTAGTTATTAGAGATGCAAGGTGCACAAAGAGGCAATTGCCAAATGGTTATAGGGCTTAGGTATAGGCGTAGGTGCAAATTCTTGAATGAGATGAAGCACAATTAAGTACATTTAAATTTAAATCAAATAATTGTAGATATAATGCTATTTAAACAAACTTACCAATCTTATTCTACAAAACATTAATAAGCAGATGTCAAGCTTCTCTCCTATTTTTGTGTTCCTTTTCTGTTGGATAAAGCTGACTGTGATAGGAGGAAGAAACATCTACTCATTATGATCCTCAGGATATGATTTGGTGGGGACATGAAGTCATTAAATTAAGTTCAAAAATATTGAGGACATGCCTGGTACGTAGTTGAGGTTGGTTGACCTTGCGCTGTATCCAAGGAATGCACTACTTATGCCTTTAGAGGAGCTGAGGCTTGTGCTTGGTGCTCCTTGCACCTTAGGTGTATCTTTAATAACAGTGTTCTTAGCTTATCATTGACAGCAGTTCATTAGTCTAATCTTCAATATTTCAACAACTGACATGAAGCAGAAATGGTGGAGTGAAAATAATTATATTTGTCAACCAATTAAAATGTCATGCTGCTGTTGGAAACAATAAGCATTATTAATTTGACGAAAATAGAAACTGGTCATACGACATGTAGTCTTATTTTGTGCATTTTCCTTCAGGTTCTTGGTACAGATGAGCTAAATGCTTATCTGAACAAGTATCACTTAGAGCTGGATCGTCATCTTGAAGCTCTTGTTGGCAGGTATGTCTTACGTATTACTTTTCTTATTTTTAATGGTAAAGCAAGAAAGGTTGATGTGAGCCTTTTCCATTTCTACCATGATGGGCAGAAATGGGGTTAGGATGAGCAGTAGGCTTCATATCATTGAGGAAAAAGAGAGAAGGGGGGGGGGGGGAGAAAAAAAAAGGAGAGGAAATGGAACTATGCCAGGATAACCATTTAATACCAGAAAGATTTTCAGGGGCCCCAAAAAAAATAAATTGCAAGGGTAATAGCCTTTTCCTTGCATCGTCCCTTTGTTACTTTAACTAAAAAGGCCTTTGTGTTCATTACTAATACATCTCAGTCAATTCTACTGCTTGAGGTTCACTTTTGGTATCCTAAATCATTTAAATTGTTCTGCAGGCATAGCAGGAAACCCTGGTCAAGATTTATCAATGCTGATAATCGCCATTTGGTTTCTCCAGAGGTCAGATGAAATCCGTTAAAAAATTTTGGCCAAAGTCCAAGTGAACTTTAAATGCTTAACTGAGTTGATTATGATCTGACTTGATCTGCGTCTTGATCTTGGTTATTTTGGTTTCATTTTTGATAAGCAGGCTATTGATTTTCTTGATAAGCTTCTTCGTTATGATCATCAGGACAGACTTACAGCTAGAGAAGCTATGGTATTTTTGTTTTTCGTTATGAGCTTTTTATTAGGTCCTTTTGGTCATTAGATGTATTTCAATTCATCTGTAGGCTCTCTGGATTTAGTTGATGCCTTTTTTGGCATATGATTGCGTCCATAAGTTTCACTTATGGCATAAAATTTGGGGTTTTTGCCTTTTCAAGTTAAAAAAAAAAAGAGAGAAATTCTCAAACTCTGGTCCGGGAAAGATTTTTTTTCCCCGGACCAGGGTGAAATGTGACTCTATCGCACTTTAGAAGTGTGGTAGAGTCGCATTAATTTTATCTGGACCAAGGTTTGAGAATTTCTATTTTTCCCGGGTCAGGGTTTGAGAATTTCTATTTTTTTCATAACTTGAAAAGGCAAAAAGCCCTAAAATTTGGAAGATTAATGCTCATGTTGCTGCAAACTTGTGCCTTAAGTTATATTGTGTTCATTAAGTGGAACTGGCCTATTCTATCAGGAGTTTGCAGTTTTGTCTGAAACTTCCCTAATAATTTGCAGTATTCTGCAGTCTGGGACCTAAACTCTTTCCTGGATTGAGTCCATGAGCAGTTTTCTTTCAAGCTATTATGCTGAAAATTCTTGGTGTTGACTTGTATATAATTTTTAACTTTTTAATTTTTATGTTTTTTTCAGAATCATCCCTACTTCTTTCAAGTCAGAAGTGCAGAGAATAGCAGAATGCGGACACAATAAGCATTGACGACAGGGGACCAGACATGTATTTCATTTTAGGTAGCTGATCACTTTTATTTGGGTATTGTTCCAACTCTACACTTTTCCCAATTGTTGTAAATTGAACTATAAAGCTCCATTTGCTTTTCCTGTATTGTTTGTAAACGGGAACCATTGCCATTTTCGAGCGGATGTATCATTGTATTGTATTGTATTGAAAACTATGTTCAATTACTGAATAGATGCAGATTTGCAGTATTCGTCTTTATATATTCTTCCACTGTCTCCCTTCCGTGCTTTTTTCACCACCGTGTTGGTCCAACAAAGTTGTATGATTTTACGCGACAAACCTTGGAGCTGAACTTAAGAGTTTTCTTTTGCATTTATTCTTTGTTTAATTGATTAGTTCGTCGCCCTCTCAGCCTTGGATGAATCGAGTTGATTCATTAATTGATTTTCTGGTAATCAGTTTGGGTTTGAATCCTAGAATTAAGGCAAAGCCCGATCACATAGACAAGCGGGTGAATAGAAGCAATTCAGGCATGGGAATAATATAAACAGATTTCACATACATGACGGTAAATGCCCAAGAGCCGAGCAGAGTTTGATCGATTTCTCTAAACTGAAGTCACCAAGAGATAATAAGAACCCATCTCTGAAAATTGTTATTATTTCCAGAGTCATTACTTCATTGCTTGAGGTGTGGAAAACAAGCATATAAGTTGGATTTTGGGTGTTTAGCTTCGGCGTGCTCCTTGCACTTCACCTCTGATGTAGTGCAAATGAATGTCTGCATGCAAACCTTACACTGCAACAACATCATCAGAAACCAACAATCACAAACCAAAACCAAAACCAAGAGTAGATAAAGTTTTATGTGGGGGAAACGGGAGCAAATCCAAGAAGGTTACCTGGATTGTCATGGCTTTCTTGTTTGATTCAAGCTGACTCCCTGCACACAGATCGGACCTTACTAGAGTGAAAACATGACTACTACCATATAGATCTCGAGTAAAAAGAAGCTTGAACAAAGGCTTAAGAGAATTTCAACCAATCAAAGAAGAAAATACTGTCTCCTGTTAAGAGAGAACTTTCAGAAGAAAAATCTCCTCATTCAGCTATTCACTTCACATGATTTCATTCTTTTTACAATCTCTAAGGGAACAACAGAGAAAGATATCCTCTCTTTCTCTCTCCTTCAATGTTTACATATGTATACATTGGGGCTTGCTATGTAAAGGGATTAGCTTACCTTTAGCAGCTTTTTGCTTCTCCATGTTCCTCTCTCGAGCCATCTTTGACTTCTGTCCATTGCCTCCTCCCATTTTCTTCTTCTTCTTCTCCTTCTTCTTCTTCCCTCTTTCTTTGAGTGAAATAAGATGAGGAGAGGTGGGAATGTCCTCTACGGCAAATTCTGAGAAGTAATTGTCAAGAATTATATTATATATAGTAGAGAAAGTGGGGGACAGGGGAGACGAGGATCACTAAATGCTTGCTTATTTTTTTATTATTTTAAATTATGGGGAGATATGGATTAAGCTCATAGAGAAGGAAATGGAGCGACGTAGTTGGTCCTTTCTCTTTACAAAAACGGCACCTTTCTCGTTTCTGTTCATTGTACCAACTGCCAAGTAGCCAGTATAATCACTGCGCTGCGGAGTTGCGTAGAAGCTTCTGTTGGGGAGTGTAGTGTTCACATGATTAGATAAGGACATGCTCTTTGATATCAAGTTTCTCCCTCTCCTGGACTGCTTAATTACGGATCAAAGCATTGAAACACAGCTGCAGCTCCCCTAAAGTGGGCCTCTTTCTCTCAAATACTGCTTTTCCCCCACATACATTGGAATTCGTTGCTAGTAAAATATTTTAGCCACAAAATACTGTAGCTTCTTTTCTTTTTTTTTTTTTTTTTTTTTTTTTTTCTAATAACTATATGCTTCTAATGTTTTTTTTTTTTTTTTTGAAGTCAATATGCTTCCAATGTTTAAAACTTTATTAAAAGTACACTACGAAAAAATTGGTTTAAAAATTTCAAAATCAATATACATATGTAGTACTATTGTACTAAGTGGCCTTGGCAAAATAGTAATTAAAACACATTAATTTATCATTAATAACTTTTAATGAATAAATAAAATTTCACTAATAATTTTTAGCGATGAAATTACATTTAACACATTAAATTTATATATAATTTAATTCAATGCTGTTATAATTAATATAAAATATAAATTTAATGTTATCTTAATAGTAACTTTAATTTATATATAAGATTTTTTTATAAAAAATATATTTTAATTACCTGTATTTTTACTTTTTTACATTTTACGAGCTAAAATAACTTTTATTTGAGAAAAAAATATTTAAATAAAAATAAATTATTTGGCTTAATGAGTTTAGATATTAATTATTAGTATAATTTTTATAATTATTTAACGAAAATATAATATAGTGTCACTCATGTGCTTAACATGCGCGCCATGCCTCTTTCTCTCTCCTCTCTTGTTCATGAGAGATGTTTGTGCCGCTAGAGGTGACGAGGAGCATCGACTTCTTCCTTAGCGACGGGTGAGGTGGCTGGCTGGAGCAAAATAATGAGAAGGGAATGGGGAGAATGGGTTCGGGGAGAGAAAGTGTTTGAGGGGGAGGAGGGCTACTAATAAAAAGGAAAGATCCTTCCCATGTCAAAGTTAGATAATGTCAAGAACCACTGAATAGAGTAGACGCTTCAAAGCTATTGGAATGATGAATCTGCACAACAGGTTTAACTAGAAAATCAAGAATTAAATCAACTTACATAAGCGTAATCATAATCAGCTTAATTGATCCATAAAATTGAATGATCTAATCTGCTGGAAATATTTACCAAGTGTGCAGGTCAGTACATAAATAGTGTTAAAAACAAAACAAGAAAGTCAAAAGAAAGTGTGAAGGGAGTTGGCAGAAATAACAACAGAAGCTATCAACTTGATGCTTACCACAGTTTGAGAGTTCAACAACAGATTTTGATAAGAAACGTGCAGTTTCAGCTTAAGCTTAAATGACCCAAAAGACTTCTTTACTTGATGAGCCGGTTCAAATGTTGTCAAGAAAACATCCAATGTTTCTAGGCCTACTTTTTTCTCTCACTCTTCTTTGTTTCAGTGACATATTTGATTTTCTTCAACATGGAGCACTATGAAAATGTTAAAAATCACTAAGAATTTTTATATTTAGAAGTTAAGGGATGAAAAATTGAACTCAAGAGAAAAAATTCATAAGATTTATTTCCTTTTTCCAGGAGCAAAGGTCATTGCAGCAGCAGCAAACAAGAAAACCAGACCTAAAAAATGCTCTTGAATTTATTTTCTTTAGACATCACACAACAAACAGAACACAAACATTATACTGGTACATTATTTTCCCTCTGTACTTTAACTTTGGACAACAACCAATTCAAATTCCACAGCATCAAGGCACAATCTTATAAGCCTTCATTTTATCTATCCAAGAAATGAAGGAATTCTTGGAATTTCTGAACCCCAAAAACCCATGCTCCTTACTCTTATTCATGCTTGATATCACAGATTCACCACCCAATATCAGATCGGCAAACCACCACACACCCACTTCTTCCAACTTGGTCGGCTGCAGCTGATGCTCCTTCACTATCTCTTCCCACACTGGACCCTTATCCTTCATCATCTCCACCAAACTCAATCTCTTTTCTCCTTCCTCAAACCCATATCTCTCTATCCCAAACTCCTCTGCCAAAAATTTCCAGAAATGCTTCCACTTGAATACATCTCCATTGTGGCAATTAAAGGCTTCATTTCTTGCATAGGGATCCACTGAGGCCCAAATTTGTTGCTCCGCTATCAGATCAGCATCTGAGGCAATGGAGTAACAATTCCAGGCTTGTTTTGTCCCGGGGAACAGCAGAGGCGAGCCTTCGTGTTTGCATATAGCGGCGTAAACACAAAGTGTACCAATGATATTCATCAAGCTGTATGGAGAAAACCCGAAAATCTGATCCGGTCTGTGAACGGACCAAGCCAATCCCTCCTTCTTCGCTACCTCTTCGAACAAGATATCCTCTAAGGTGTAGTAAAAATTGGGCGCATTCAATCTGGGCAGATCTTCCGTGAACGGCGGATCATGCGGCTGGATCTTGCCAAACAACTCGAATGGACCCACGTAATGTTTACCTCCTGTTTGAAGGCAGATGTGGCGGAGATTAGGGGCGTTTGGGATGACAGCCTTAAGGACGTTCCGGAGCATCAGACCGTTAATCTCGCAATTCTCGGCCTCCGAGGATCGGTTAGTCCAGGTGACATAGAAGATGTGAGTGACATCAGTGAGCTGAGACAACTTGGATTGGGTTTCAGCCTCATCGGAGAGGTCACACTGGACATACTCCACAGGATGATCGGCGTTCCAACTGGGCCGTGGACGGCGGGCAACACCGTAGACTTTCCATGAACCACCGGGGGTGTCAGACAGAGGGAGAATTTCAGCTAAGCTGTTGCCAACGATTCCCGTGACGCCTAACACAAGCCCTACACTCTGGAAGCTTCGCGGAGCATCATCTTCTTCAAATTTCTTCTGCGAACAGAGTGAATAAAATAAAATTGAGAGATCGTAAAATTAAGAGACGATGATACGAGATAGGCTTGTTCTTACCTTGGCGGCGCCAATAGCACCGGCCCACCACCAGCTCATCTCGGTGAGGAGATTATCGTCGTCGGAGAAGGGTTGGAATTTGATCCAGTAGGCGGTGGTGTTTATCAATGCCTAACCGTCGGTCTTGGATCGAAAAAATGGATAAAATCGTGTGGATGGAAATTAAATGATGCTATTTATAAGAAGGTTTAAAGAATAAAATAAATTAAAATAAAAGAAAAAGGTGACATGAGCCATGACTGTATTTTGTGGATACCGTCCGCAGATTAGCTTGAGAACTTCATTTTCTCCCGTGTTTATTTAACGAAAGCGACTAATCATTGATTGGTTATATTAGTAAAAAACTAATTTTCTTTTTATAGTTAATAATTTTTATTACACAAACAATAATTTTTCAAATAAAAAAATTTAGATTTCAAATTTTTTATTTTTATAAAAATTTGTTTTAATTACAATGGAAAATTATATGTACACAATTTTAAATATCATGCTGCATATGAAATTATAATTTAAAATTTATAGATTAAATACAAAATCAACTAAAGTTTTTTTAATTAATAAATCATTAAATTATTTATTTATTTTTTTTAAATTTTTGACAATTTTTGCGATATATATTCAATAATTACTGTAAATGACAATCCTAAAGCGACATCACCTAGGCGCCTGAGTTATATGGCTTGGACCGGACGGTGTGGCATACCGGCATTTAAGTACGTGGACTCGCAACTTCCGTTTACCGTTCAACATCTTACTTTCTCACCATATTTACGCAAAGCTCTTCTCTCTCTATTGTTTAGGAAGAGAGAACTCTCATTTCTCTTTTAGTTTCTTTCGGATCATTGAACTGGCTGTCTCTAAACTTCTGTTTAATAATGTTAATTGTTTTAATACTATTATTATTTTACTAGCAGATAATTATTTTGATAATAGTTAATTAAATATTTATAAATAATTTTCATAATTCATTTATTAATTATTAAAAATTAATATTTTGATCAAATTAAAAATTAATATTAATTTTAAAATAATTATCGAACGATATTTTTTATTCTACCTTTCATGACAACAAGAGCCCTCCTTTTAATTTGGAGGGTAAATTTCACCCTCCCAACTTAAACACTTTATTTGGACGGAGTGAAGGAAGAATAAATGTGAAGAATATATATGTGAAGAATTATTCCAAACTAAAGCTTTATAATTTTATGATAAATACATTTATATTTTTCCTATGTAAATAAAAAATAATATGTATTTATTATTTTAAAAATAATATTAACCATTTAGAAAAATATAAATGTATATACATTTATTTCCACACAAGGTTACTACTATTGAGACAGGTGCTAGATTTTGGAAGCAGCTCTTTTGCGTAACAGTGGGATGTAGGCTGCTGTGAATCTAAAACACCTTTTGCTAGTCCTGACCCTTGAAAGGTTTTTGATTTTGATTGTAAGCTTTTCTCTTCAATCCCTTTGAAAAGCTCAGAGTAAGAGTAGTTTGTTTATGTTTCAGGCTTCTTTTAGCTTGATTAATATTCTGAATGTGTTATTTGTATATTATTTTTCTAAAAGCTAACCTTGTTTAATAGATATCTATTGTGATAATTAATTTCAAATAATAAAGAGTATGAAAAAATTTAATACTACATTCACGAGTATTTATCTTTCATTATTTTTTAATAAAATATTAATTATAAGCTTAAATTATTTACCAATCAACCCAATTAATATTAACCATGAAATGCAATATGCTTGGCTTTTTAATCTTTTAACGAATTATTATCTTGAGAAGAAGGGAGGAAAAAAAAACGTATAAGAGCGTTATAGCGTCCATATACATTTCCTAATTTTATAGAAGAATAAAACAAAATATCTTGTGTTTTTCCTCGATCATTACGTTGTCTTAATATTAACCGTTGGATGCACGTATTAATTCCAAGCTGAAAAGTAGATCTACGGCCAACTGTCTTTGAGGGAAACCCAATTATTAGATGACATTGATGGCTTATGATTATAAATGATTTTATTCCATATATTATAGGAACTGACAACTGAGTTCGCTCATGTATTAAATTGAAAAATATTTTATTATTTTTTTAAATATAAATTAATTATATATATATATAAATAATATTGATGTTATAAGATCTAGAAAAAATAGGATTTCACAAAGGGTTTGTAAGCTTGGTTCCTCTCCTTTTATTCTTTTTCTTAGCCTGTCAATGACGTGTAATGGTTTCACTGTCATTGGGCCACCTGTCTCTGTCATACGGATACGGTCGTACGAAGACATCAAATATTTGCTCCATGCGTAACGGCCATTTAATTCTCTCTTTTAGCACGTGGGTTAATCGAGCAGTTCGGAACTGGGCCAGTGATCCTCATTTTGCTAAGCTTTCAGGCCGGGCTTGGAAAGAGAAGGTTGGGTCCTGAGAAAAGCCCGATCTCAAGAATGAATGGGCTAGATCTTCTCACTTGTAGGATTCCGCAGGTCCTGGACCGGTCTTGTTACTGTAGGTTCGGCCTCTTACTAGGGTAGTGAAACCTAGCGGTTATCAAATATTAATTCATATTTAATTATAAAAAGTAAAGAAATTTTTTTTAGAAAAAAACATATTTTAGATGCTGTCAATCAAAAAAATTTAGAAAAAAAATTATTTTTTTATTTTAATATTATTATGTAGTTAAATTATGTAAAAAATAATTTTAAATTAATTTTAAATATTTTCTAACTATAAAAAAATTCTCTCTCTTAACAATTCTACAATAATTACTGAAAAAAGGCACAAGTGTTTTTAATGGGAATTTTTCTTTTCATGGGCTAAGTAAAGCCCAGTACATAAGCAACTAGACCTTGCCTAATCCATTGAATCTCCTTCCTTAATTAGATCTAGGGATATACAAATAATTGATTCAAAAGAAAAAAAAAATCAAATCTAAAATTAGCTAAATTCATACTTATGTGTTCTAGTTTTATTTGTAATTAATTTATTAAATTCTTAAATAAAAATTATAATCTATTAAGATATTTAAAATAAAAATTATAAAAATTAAATATAAATTAAGCATATTATTAATAATTCATTAAAAAGAATCAGTTGAATCAATTGTTTATTTAAATTAAATTTCACAAAATTTTTTATAAAATGTTGCACATTAAAAGTTAGTTAGATTTATTTTAATAATTATTTATAAATATATTAAATTATAATATAGCGTGTGTTATATTCTTTTTAAAAATAATTATAAATTCTATATATCAATTCAATTATGATTAGTTTTATTTATTTAAAATTTGATTGAAAATATAAAATTAAAAAGTAATTACGTAATCATTTGGATATTTTTAATTAAGCTAAAATTGGAAAATAAAAGAAAAAAAGTAGGAGACAGCAAAACAAGATTTGTCAATAGTTGCATGCCGGTGTTGATCTGCCTAACCATGATTTATCTTTGAAATTTTGCACAAAGACAAATCAATCTTTTAACTTTACACCAATGCCTAACCATATGAATCCATATTAATGTCTATTAGCTAGTATTGAAAAAAAAATTAATAATAATTTGAGCATTAATAAAAACCTCAAATCTACACTAGACTTTTTCTTAAAAAAGAAAAAAAAAACAAAATGAATTTGAATTTTAAATTAATTAAATGTAAAAACTAGACTCATGATGGGATTTTTTTTTAATTAAAATTTAAATTTCCATTATTTTGTAAATATAAATATCTTTAATTATGTTTCTTCTAACATTTAAAGCCTTTAAGTGATGAGGTAGTTTATGTTGATAGAAAATTTTCGAAATTAGTAAATATTCCATGAGATATTCCCTAATTTCATTCTCCATTTCTATTGTAAAATCAACATCATGGTCCAAATCCCAACTTATATAACCACTAAACAAAAAGAGGCAAAAGCCAAAAGTACACCCACCACTCTTCATGCCCTACGTTGATCGGACCACAATCGCCTGATTTTTACCCCTTCTCGGCCGCCTGCCCAACTTCCTTTTGCTCTCTTCTTTTCCCCCAAGCGGCTCTTCCATTATGGTTGACAGGCCTGAAAAGCTCCAAGCAACAGAAACAATAACATTTAAATTTGAAATTAACATTGCAAAAAGAAGAAATTCAAACTTTAACGTTCACTTACCAGAGATGAAGCACTTTTTCTCCATCATAATTTTCATTATTTCCTCATATTTCTGCAAGACATATTCGCCGTCCGATTCTTGTACTGCTTCATTTCTTGATGCCTTTGACTTGGCACTCGCAAATAGCCAAGTGGCTTCCGTCTGTTTGCTGATCATGCGTGCAGCATAATATGGGATTTTCACACGTTTGCCTGTTTCTGTTTTGATGCAGCCATTGATGAACATTATACAGTCCATCAAGCTCTCCTTAGCCAACCCTTTCATGTCATAAGCTTGTGATCTTCTCCAAAGGCTTTTGCTATGAGAGTTTGCTGGGTTTGACAGGCAAAGAGCTCGAGTTGAGTCGCTTATGGCTGCATCTGGGTCTCTTAGCAGCAAGTGACACTGAGCTCTATTACTATGAAGAACCATTCTTTCATTTCTTAATCTCAGTGGGCATATGTCTAATGCTTCAGTGTACTTAACTAAAGCTTCTTCTATGTCTCCTAAACAGAACATTTGGTTTCCTTGTTGCTTTATTAAACCCACCAAAACCCTCATTTTCTCGGCCTTTTCTTCTGACAGCATTATTTTCTCTAGTTTTCTCTTCTCTACTTTCAAATCCCATATTTCTTGCAACACATCTAGAGCTTTTTTGTTCTTTATCTTCGATTTGCTTTTTTTGTAGTCTAAGAGGAGTGCTCTTGTGATTGCTTCACCAACATTTGACCTAATACCAAGGCTTTTAAGTTCAACCAAATCCGCAAGAAACAAGGTGGCGATTTCTATGATTTTATACCTGGTATCTTGATCTTTGAGAAGTAATAGAAGACAATCGATACCCATGTACTGCCAATCATCTGAAGATCTCGAGAGATTGCAGATATTGTTTATAACTTCTTTAGATTCAGCAATGCTTTTTCTTCCATTTTTACTGTAGCACAATATTCTAATGAGTCCTATTCCTGCAGGTGATGAATGATTCACCAATCGACCCCACATTCCACACAAATCTTTTAAAAATTCTTGTCTGCAAATGAGATCTAAACACCTCTCCTTGCAAGCAAAGCAATTTAAAAGATAGAGAGACCAACATTGAAGTTGGCTAGCCCATTCCTCTGCCTTCCTGTTCTCCATGTCCAGCCCTCCAACGCCTCTTGTAAGCAAGTTACTATGATACTTCAACCTCTTCGCTGTATCCTTCAGCCCAACAAATTTATCAAACACCACATCAATGCAAGTTGAAGCTATCTCTGTGGCTAATTTCACTACCTCTCGTTCGTGCACTGCTACTGCTGCAAAGGTTCTTTCATAACTTGCCAGGTGACCAAGTGCTCTAACAGCAACTCTTTGCTCAACCCAACTAATCTTTCCTCGTAAAAGCTCCATTAATGGTGGTATAACACCTGATTCAACAGCTCTCACTGCAAACTCAACCTTGTTCATAGTGTAAGAGCCGATTACATGAGCTGCATAATAAGGGACATATATGTTTTCATCCCCAAGAAGCCAGCTTCTATCATTAACACCTTTCTGGATCAACCTTGCCATGCAATTGAAGATGCCGAGAGATGGAAACTCTGGATCATCTGGCTGTGTCATAGCAATGTTCCATAAACTGCTAAGCACCAGAACGTGTTCTTGGCTGTCTTTGATGGGCATTTCCTTGAAACAACTTGCTATTCCAGCTCGCCTGAGCGACAAGTTTTGCTCTTTCATGGCGCAAAAGAAGCAACTAGGATTTGTGCAACTCTGCTCAGTAGTGGTACTGGTAGAGTTTAACTTCTCCTTCTTCAGAGAACCCATGGCGTAGTCTTTAGTAGGCTTAGGGTTAACAAGATGAAATGCGAACTAAAGTGGGTGACCCAAGTGGTGGAATGGCACCGATCTAGCGGCATATTTTAATCTACAAGTCCATTATTTTATACAAGCATTTACCATATTTGAATGTCTGCCTTTTTCTTGGAGAATTGTTTAGACTCCATATCCATAGTTTCTGACAGAGATTGTACTTCATTACATCTGTTTACGAGCTTCTTTTTGTATATATATATATACACTTTCAATACATCTGTTTACGAGCTTTTTCTTTTTAATTTTGAATCAGGTCTGTAACAAGCTTAATGATCGAAGAAGTATGTACACAGAAAGTAGTTGCCTAAGCTCAATTTATACATACATCAGATTGAAATGCTAATAAGCATTTCATTCTCTAATCTAAATTAAATATTTATTATTAAATTAAATCTTTGAGTATTTTTATTTATAATTTTTTAATATATATATATAAAAAAAATATATTAAAAACGGATTTTTAAAACTTTAACTAACTTTCAACACACTGTATGGACAGAAGTTAAATTATAGAATTACATTAGTTTTGAAAAAAATTTTGGAGGATTGCTATATATGCTCTCCAGGTGCTTCCCATATCATGAAATAAGTGGTCCTTGGTCATTGTTAGGGTTTATTAGGTCACCGTATCATTACGCCTATCTTTTCAAATACTTGATTTCTTTTGTCTTATGCGGCTGGAACACGTAAGCAAGAAAACAATTTTTCTAAATCTCCTTGACGACATTACACGAGAATTAAGTTCATGTTACAACAAAATTTCCTGATTTTCTAGGCACTTTCTTCATCATTTTGTCCAGAATCTTGATTTTCGTTCAACGACCCCTTTGTCAATTTCTCTAATGCTATTCCGACTTCTCATCACTAATTTTCTAGCCCTGACTTTATTCAAAAGAAGAAAAGCTTAAAATAAAAGTATCCATATATAGGAGTGGGATTAAAGGGAATAAGAATTTTCTCTTCAAACATTCACATTTGCTAATCTATTATGCTTTCAAGAACTTGCAAATTAAGTGTGATTGTAATTTTTTTTCACTTCCCCTCTCCTTTGGCTAGCTACCTTCTATGGTCTTCTTTCCATCAATGCCTAATGCTAGGGCTTGGTCTTTATATATATTTATAGTTTGGTCTAGACAAAGATCAGGACATTTTCCATCCTCCACTCAAGATATGGATGCCGGATTTACAGAACTAAATCTTAATCTTTATCATGAGTTGTCCTCTGATTCTGCCACTTCAATTTTATTATGAAAATTCTTAATGTAATGTGCTCTCAAATGGGGTACAAAAAGGAGAGAGGGACCACAGCTTCAATATGGAACATTGTCTCTGCAAAAACCAGAAGAAATGAAGAGTGATGTATGTGGTCCCTTCACAAACTCTTAATATTAACTCCATAACTAGCAAAGCTGAGAGGACAAATTAGCTTGAAAACGAATTAAAAAACATTTTAAAAGTACAAAAGTTTAAGGTCTCAAGAATATGCGGCTTGTATATTAAACATGCAATGAATAAATTACCTTGATCTATCTCCATTAATGGTGATTATCATTAAAAAAATACTGCTTAATGATAAATTATACTTGAAAATTTTTATGTAAATTCAGTTTCAAAGCAGCATACGGCTAATGGGATGCACATTGTTTTAGTTTTCTTTATTGTTAATTTGTACAGTAGGCGTGTAAAGTAAGTATGCTGGTTTCTAAGTTCATGATGATGAAGATTAGATACACACAATCTGCCTACTCACACTTAACTATGATGTGAAACTATAGATTTTGCTTCTGTAATTTTTTCATGCCGAGAGTTTGAACAAGATATAATAATATTTAGAGTATCTAAGTAAAGAAGTTTCGATTAATTCACTCTTCAATATAAAGAGGTAGTTCAGATTCTTGAGTATGGTGAAACCCTAAATGGAGTTTAGGCCTAGGCTTTAGCTAGGAGACAGCCAGATATGTTTAAATCTTACAAAGTAAATACAGTTTAATATGTGAAAATTCCATGAGGTGTTGTAAGCAGATGAACAGCATGCACATTAAGGTGGTAACTGCATATGTTGAACTGAAGAATCCAGGTTCGATTCCATCCTTCCTCTACTTGTAATCAAAATATATAAATAAAAGAGAATAGAAAATTTTGAACGAACTTAATCAAACCATTCAGGTTAATGAAATAGAAAAAGTTTCTACAAATTTATTATTAGGAAAGAAACACACCTAATGCAAATTCCTATTAAAATGCTGCAAAAGAATGATATTAATGGTAGTTTTTCAATAAATACAGAATATTATGGATGTAAACCCTAGCAACTTGCTTGTTCTGCTTTAAGAATTTCCAATACCCAATGAAGAAAAAAAAAATTCTCTAAAGAATATCTTATGTGGGGTTCAGCTGTTAACTTCAGACAAAATGGAGAGCACATGACAGCATGAGAAGGCGTATGAACTTAGACTTACTATTTGAGATTTGAAGTTCCTCGAAGAATCACCCACTAATAGCTAATGCTTGATGCTGTAGTTAGTATCAATTTTCAACCAGTTGATGGCTTAGCTAGGTTTTTATTTATTTATTGTTTAAACATATTCATTTGCATTTAAATCTTATAAGGCAAGAGTCCATTCAGGACCCCCGCCCCCAAAAAAAAAAAAAAAAAAAACACAAGCTTAACAGGTCTAAATCCACAAAGAAAACAGGTTGTTGATTTCAGTATACTGTCTGTGGGTTCGTTGGTTCCAGTATCATATTTTTGGGTTTTGATCATTAAGACATTTTATCTCTGCTTGAGGCAGGGCTTTTATTGATATCGACAACTCGGGATCACGTCGCTGTGTCCAACTATTGACGCTTCTGGAGAGATCTGTCGGGTCTCCTCTTTTACTGTGGTGTTCATTATATTAGAGCCTCAAGCTTCTTTTCCTTGTGATTTTGAGCTATTTGGCTAGCGGTAGAGGGTCTATGTTGGTTGTGGGTAAGCTTCGTTTTAAATTTTCTTTTAGTTTTTACTTTTCCATCGTTTGGATCTGGTATTGCATGTCCCTGTGATTGTATAGGGTTTGATTCTTTAGACACACATGCTGTGTTTTTTCTGTTTCGACCGTTCTTCTTTTTCAGCTATGGCCAAGGCAGAGGTGATCGCGGTGGATTGTTGCTTCGAGATTCAGACGGAACCCAAAAATTCATATGGCATCGTTTTGGGTTGAACTGCACATGGGCCCGCTGAGAGAATGCGAGTTTGGGTTGGATCTTCTGCTGGGGTGTGGGTCTGGGTTTGCTCATGTTGGGCTTGTACCTCCACTTGTTTCACTTGGCACCCGGTCTTTAACTCAACAAACATTAAAAAAATTAGCCTAATGTACCAAGGCGTTTGGTTGGATTTTGCACAATTTAAGATAATCTTAGCAGGCCCAGCTAATCCAAACAGATGCATAAAAAAAAACTGAAACTTTTTTTAAAAAAAGAAAAATGGGAATGGAGAAGTTGGAACTCCAACTTATCTGAAAATCTACATTTTACATACTTTTACGAATTATTTAAGTCGTTGTTAGAAGTAATTATAAATTTAATTTGATAATAAGTATATCAAACTAAATTTGAGATTTCTCAACTTTTCAAAACTCCTAATCTCTAATCTCCCTATAACTTTAATTAAAAAAAAAACCTCAAAATTAATTAGTTAGTTTTTTTAAGTTTAATTTTTTTAACTGAGAAATTATTATTATTAATAATAAATTTAGAAAAAACTTAATACGAACGCTTCTAAAACTATTTTTTTAAAATAAATCAATTAAATATTTTATTTAACAATAATTAAACTATTTAATTTTTATGTTTAAGAAAACATTAATAAACTTGTTTTGCTTATATCTTTCTTACAATTTCAACTATTGACAGTTTCCTGGCAATAAATAAAATACATGTATTTTTTATAAAAAAAAAAGAAAACTCTCATACTATTTAATTTTTTCAATTAAGATTAAAATAATTTAAAAATAAATAAATTAAATAGGATTTCATTGATCTAATGAAATCAGTATAAATAAATAATAATTAAAAAAAAAAAGACAATACCACTTTCCTAAAAATCAAACATAGAACGACATGTCATAACCAACAAACTGAAAAAATTGTGTGCGAAATTTCGAGGCATTATGACCCAAACAATAAACTCACTGAGTTCCGTACTATAAATTTCAAAAAATATTTATTTAAATCAAATTTATATAAATTTATATAAATAGAAGAAAATTTACATATTAAAATTTCATTTATTTAAAAAAATATATTTTTTAAAAAATATTTTTATATTTTTTAATATTTGAAATATTTAAAAAATTTAATGAATGGAAAATATTTTTCTACTTACAAAAAAAATAAATTATTTTAAAAAAATTATATTTTAACCATTGATACTTGTATTGAAATTTCTGTATATAAATTTATTAATAAATTTTATTTTATAAATTAAAATTAAAAAATAAAAAATAAATTATATCATTAAAAAATATTTTTTATAAAAATAATTTTTAAATATAAATTATTTTCATAAATAAACTGAGTTTAAAACTTAGTTTGTTTGCTAAAAATAATTTAAATTTAAAAAATTATTTCTTGAAAAATAATTTATTTTCAATTTAAAAATAAAATATATTAATAAATTTTTATATAGAAATATTATTAAAATGTTTAAAAGGTGAAAAAAATGATTTTCTTTAAAATAATTTATCTTTTTCTTTTATTAGAAAAAAAATTTTGTAAATTAAATTTTTTAATTACCGCAAACATTATTTTTCTGAAGGATAAATAAATTTATTAATATTTTTTAAATTAAAATTAAGCATATGTTGTTGAGGAATATTTTTTTTTGAAAAATATTTTATGTAAAAATATACGTCATATATTTAAAAAAAAAGATATTAAAATAAAGTCACAACTATATTTATTAGTTATTCAATTTGCAATTAGGTGATTATTTATAAGCTCATTGCAATTAATTAGAGAATATCTTTCAAAAATTGCTAGAAATATAAAACATAAATAACTTTGACTAATATTAAAACATTTGGAAATATTTAATCATGAAAATTTATTTTTAAATTTAATTTTAAAAAATATATATTTAAATTAAAAATATAATTAAACTAATTTTCATATATTTAATATTAAAAAATATATTTAACTTGAATTTAATCAATGGAAATATAAATTGCAAATATTTAACTCTCATTGATTAAATTTTCAAATAATTAAAACATAAAAATTTATATTAATTAAAATTTTTTAAATAACCAAACATTAAAAAAATAAAAAATAATTCTCGTTAATCTAAATATAACTAACTTTGACTAATAATTGAAACATAGATAAAGCAGGAAGACTGAATAAATTGAAGGTTAAATTAAATTCCAAAAAGAACTACTTCACCTTCAAACATCATGATGACTTGTCTTATGATTTAGCCACCCACTCTTTGCTTACTACAAACTCTCAAGAAATTATTCTTTTATTTAAATAAATCTCATACTCTTCTTTCGGATTAAAAGAATTTAAATTAATTTTTATAAAATTATCTAAAATTTAATTTTTTTATTTTAATTAAAAATATTTTTTTTTATTTTAAATAAAAAATAAATTGCAAAGTTATTGATTTCAATGGAGGGCAACTGATGCCTATGCTCTTCAAACACTTACCTCTCTTACTCGGAGATGGATTAGAGATATTTTGTAAACGGTGGATTAAGAATGAAATGAGAAAATCATGGTTTGGTTCAGGTTCAATAATTTGAAAATCATGAATCGATGGTTTTTGAATCAAATTGAACCAACCAGTAATTTAAATAAATATTGGATCCTCAGTTCAGGTTTTTTTTTTTTTTTTTTAAGAAAATCCTCCAAAGACTACAAATTTTAAAAAGAAATTGTTAATTTTAATTATAAAATTACGATTTAAACCCCTGTAACAAGTATAAACAATTAGTTTTCATACAAATCCTAACACTCTCTATGATTTTAAAAATCAACCAAATTGGATTAATTTAAAATTTTTGTTTGATTTTTTATTTATTTCGATTTGATTCATTTTTTAATTTCAAAAATTTCAATTATTTTAATTCGATTTTAATAAAAAAAAAATTGAAAAAATTAAATCGATTAATGATAATGGTATATTATTTTTAATAATATAGAGAGATTAAATTATATTAAAGTTAAAGTATTTTAATTAATTTTAAATTATTAAAAATAAAATATAAAAAATAAAAAATTTATTAAAATTCAAATCGATCAAATTGAATTAAATTAAATCGAATCAAATCAGTTCGATTCAATTTGATTTTTATAAATATTAAATTTTTAATATTTGATTTATTCGATTTGCTTTGATTTTAAACCAAACCGATCAGATGATTTATATTTTAACTTAAAATAATAAAATAATATAATTTTTAATAAATTAATTAGATTTTAATAAAACAAATATATATAAATTGAATTACATGATTTAAATAATAAAATAATATAATTTTCGAATAAATTAATTAGATTTTAATAAAACGAAAATATATAAATTAAATTACATGATTTTCAAAATAGAAAATTTAATTAATTAATTTGCTTGGAATTTAGCAATTAAATAGTTATTTACTTTCTTTTTTATTTTTTCTGCTAGAAAATCGTTTTCTAAATGGAAAAAAAATACTATTAGGTTTCTAGATTTTATAAAATTTCACTGATTCGTTCCATTTTAAAATTATTAAATTAAAATGTTTTTATATTTTATAAAATTAAACTTATATTTAGACTTTTTTTTTATAATTCCGATAACATGGATAATTTATATTTAATCCTTAAAATTTTATGATTAAGCCTTAAAATTTTATAATTCAGGTGTTTTCAAATTAATATTTAGCCATAAACTTTTCCATCTCCACAATGTGTGTTTCACATCTTACACACAACTGAATATGATCGGAATAAGGAAAGCATTCTTGGTATGCCTAAACTTTTGACTCGTCTCTCTCCGCAATTTTTGCAACAAACGCATTTCCAGACCCAAGAATCTTCCATTATTAAATGAAACTCATTTACATTGAGAAACTCTCCTCAACTTTTCCTTTAAATCATTTTTTCCATTTTTACAGTTAAATTACCTTTACAATTTGCACTTAAACAAGTAACCACATATCTCAGATGGTTTGCTACAATTAAATTGCTTCATTGATGATAAAACCATACAACAAAAAAAAAAAAAAAACTTTACATATCACTAACGAAGACATCTATGCAACAATGTAAATGGAGAAACAAACCTCTGTCAGCTCTCTGTCCATATTGGCAATCTTCCTTGCCAGAATACTAAGTATACAATCAGTAACCTGAGAAAATATGTCAAATGACTGCTCTATTTATAAATTCAAAGACACATTGATTCAAACTTTAACAATTCTTATCACTGTCCTGAATGATAAATTGATAACTCATAGATCGAACTGCCAATCGCCTCCTAGTTCGTTAGTCCAGTAAACTAGATATATACCCTTGCCACGCACCATTGTGCCACAAGCTGTTTCGGTTTTGTAAACATCTGTTTTCCGCATGGTATTGTTAAGCAATGTTATTACGAGATCCATCCATTGCAGTAACTTTGGCATGATTTACTGCAGCAGGCGTTGCAGGTTTTGCCCTCCTGACTCTGAGGAAGCTAACAGGTTTCACTAATAGAAGCAAATCTTAATTCAGCAGGAGGAATAAAACAATCCATTGACAGGCCTGGGACATTGAATGCTACTTCCTCAATTTCCCATTCTTCTTCCATTCTAGTCCTGGTGTGGCTCATTGCTGTATCTCCAAATCGGAAAAGGGTTACTACAGAACGTCCTGAATGAGCAATCATAACACCATCCACTGGCCTGTAATCATCAAGGAAAGAATTGATTGTAGTCTCCCAGTACACAGCATCACCTTCATTATTTTGAATGCGTGTCAAATGGGAGTCCTCTATGTGAACAAGGAGTCCAGTTTTCTGGCTGAAGTAGCCAAACAATACGTGTCTTATGATCTCTGCTGGTCCTTCACTCCTAGCCTTCAGCGTTGCAGAATCTGCACATATCTTGAGAATAAAGCAGTCATCTCCATTAATCTCCTTCTCTCCAATGCATCTTGCATTCCTAAACATACTTGCAGTTGTTTTTGGGTCAAGACCCTGTAAAGAAAATGATGATCATGTAAAAAGGATTGTGCACTGTGAGTAGAAAATTGAACAAAAGAGAAAAGCCGGCTTCACCTGAAGTGCACGACGCAGTGGTCTAACGGGACCTTTTGCAGCATGTGCTCCAAGCCAGGGTGTGTGCCTCCATACAAGCTTCCCATTGCAGCCAGCATGAATCTTGCTGCCACCAAGAGCAAGCTCAACATACCACATGTCTGGATTCATTTTCCAGAGGACAAACCCACCAGACTCGGCAGTTTTTAACGAATTCTGATTCTTTTTGACCTTGTTTGCTGTTTCAAACTCAGAAGCCATCATCCTCACCTTTCCCATGGCATACGCATTGAGGATTGAATTTTGAACTGCTTGCCCTCCTGAAGCTGCTGTGTACTGCTGCAATATGTACTGAGCAGATGTGGCTTCCTGCATCACACCTCAGAGAATCAACTTTTAAGTATGCATGTGATTACGATAGAGAAAATTTCCATTTTCAGATATCTCAAATTCCCTATCTTCATTTGTTAGTTATTAATCAAAAAGCAATTACAAGTGATGACTATGCATTTAGAAGATTTTTCATAACCAATGTTGCACAGACAATACCATCACACCAATCATTTTTCCTCGTCCATTCTCCTTTATGCCAGTGAGTACCAACTATGTTCTGTGATTCAACTAATTCTAAATCATTTCTTGGGGTAATAGAATTCCAAACATGTCACATCCACCCAAAAATTTTAAAAAGAAATAAAAAAAAATCCCTTTTCTGATGTAAATTTACAAGCAACGAGTTGCAGAGTAACAATATTGCGTGTATTGCTAGAAAGTCAGGAACCTAAAGTCCAAACATAGACACAGTACATGAATAGTGTAAAGCATGAGCTCTCTACTCAAGAAACAATGTTTTTCCCTGTTTTTTTCTTAATAGAGGAAAGAAAAAAGAAAAAGAAATTCTTCTGGTAAACAACTTGATGGCAAAGTAACCCACTTGGTTTTTTTTTTTTTTTTCCTTTTTTGGTTTCGCTAGTCCTACACAAATAAACATGCACAAGAACAGAGCAATTTTAGTGAAGAATTCCAATACCATACCAAGATTTGCTAATAAATTTAGAATAGTTTCTTATCGTATCAACTAAGAAATAAAAGAAATTAAATTAAACGAAAGAATGAAACCTGAGAAAAAAAAAAAAAATAGAAAACAAATCAATGTGTACCTGAAACACGAAATTCTTAAAAATTTAGCATTACATTTAACTAAATAACCCATAAAATGCAGCACTATTAAGAGATGATGAAAAGGACTCACAATTGGATTATCTTTTATGCTAAGGTGAGGAGAAGTTTCAGCACAGCTAACGTGCACAGGAGCAAGCGGCGCGCCGAGTACACCCAGCAGCAGCCTCAGATCAGAACGCTTAAACATATTAGACGACGAAACGGACGGTGTTCTCGACAGCTGTCCCTTCATCCAGTGACCCCAGCTCCCTTCCATCCTCGAATCTTCACCATCATCTTGATCCGGCCCCTCCCTCAACGGCGATAAAGCCTCCATCGACCTTAAGCTCCCCGATCTTGCTATAATTAACGGCTCCGGCTGCTTCTGGAGGTTTCTACGTCCCTTTCTTCTCCATAACAAACTCGACACTGGAGACGCACTCGCCGACGGACTGTTGGCTCTTGACCTCCCCGGCGATAAGCCCCTAATAACCTCCTCTTTTAACGCCGAAAAGAAACCTTGCTTCCTCTCCATTGTACCACTCTGCCAATTATCCCTGAATTGCCAGTGCTAACAGAGAGAACTCAGACCAGAGCTAAGTTCAGCGAAGCTCAATAGATGAGAGAAGAAGAAAGGAAGGAGTGGCGATTAAAAAATGGTAATGATAAACGAATACTGATGATTATGTCGCAGCGAGACACGAAAACTGTAAGCTTATAGTGAGGATTAAGGTTTTGTTTACTTGAATACTTGGTTTTATAGTAGCTTTTTTCTTTAGGACTACTCCGGGACCTGGTGGCTGATGATCTTTTTTCCCTCTCCGACGGAAAATGAAACGGCGAATTTTGCTTCAAAACGGTTGCAAGTGTAGAACACTTCTCGCCTGACAAAGTTTATAGCGAATCTACAATATAAATAAGTAAATTTTTTTTTTTAATAAAAAAAGTTTCATTCAATATAAATAAATTTTAAGAATTAAATAATTATATTTTTATAAAAATAAAATATTAAAAATTAATAATAAAAAAATTAAAAATTAAACAGATTTTTGAAATAAAATTTAAAGACAAAATTATATATTATACATATATTTTATATGTCTGCAGTGAATGTGAATCATATTCTAACAAAAATTATCCTAATTTTTATATATATTTCATCACTTATAAATATTACAAATAAAAAAAAACTCCTTGTATGGCTTAAGAGTTAAGAGTAAGGATAACTGGCGCCGTTAGCACCGGTCAAGCGTGGTCGGCTACGGCGTAAAAGAAAACGGTAACTTCTTTATGAAAATTTTATATTTTATTATTTTTTTAATAAATTTACTTTTTTATGAATCTATTATATTATAAAAAAATATACTGTTATAAAAAATAATAATATATAAACATAATTTTTTTAAAATAAAATCTATAATATTTTTATTTATAAATTTATAAAAATGTAATCTATTTTTTTAAAGTACTTATTATATTAAAATTATTAAGTTACTAAAAAAATATAACATTTGCAGGAAAAGTAAAAAAGTTAACATTTTAAAATAATAACTTATTGCTTTTATATGTTATCAAAAAAATAATAATAAATATATAATCATAATAAAAAAATTATATTTATTTTTAAAGTAATTATTATATTAAAATTATTTAGTTACTGAAAAGTATGACATTTGCAGGAAACGTTGAAAAGTTAACATTTTAAAATAGAAACATGTTTTTGTGAATAATAGATTAAAAATATTATTTTTAATTAATAATAATGTTATTTATTTTTTTACCATTAGAATTAAATAGCTTAATGAAATTTTAATCATTTAGTATAATTTTATTTGTATAATAATTTGTAAAAATATATTTATACTTCAACATTAATTTTTATTAATTTAACATATTATTTATAAAATAAAGATTATCATAAATTTATAATAAAAATATAAAATTTCCATAAAGTATAATATATTTTTCTAACAAGTTATTTTTACTTTATTTTAAATCAAGTATTAACAGAAACTCTTTTTAGTAGGTAATTAAATACTTAAAATAAAATAAATATAACTTAATCAATAATTAAATATAAATTAGTCATGTTGTTAATATCTAAAATAAATGTAACTTAATGTGTTAACTAATTTTTGTATATAAATTTATCAATGTTAATTATTTAATCTTTATTTTTTAAAAACTCAATTAAGATATTATATATTTTATAAAAATAAAAAGCTTTATTTTGAAAAAAAAAAATTAAATAATTTGTTTTAACATAAATATAGTAAACTCAGTGATATTTTTTTATATTTTTTTTTGTAAAATAAAATAAAATCAATTACTTAATTGCTAAATTAAAAAATATATGATATAACCACAAAGACGCGTAGTCTTAAAACAAATGAAAGAGTAAAGTTGGATCCTATTTTCGTAGTCCAAGAAGAAATTTGAATCCGTTGGTATGGGCTGGCCCAAATCTGATATGCTTTTCTAAGCAAACTTTTTTTGGTATCCATGCAAAATCAAGAATACAGATTTGAAAACTCAAATTTCACAAATTGTGAACGGCGAGAGATGCCAAAAGTTTTTTGTTAGATTGGTATCCATGCAAAATAACACCCCCTTTCGGGACCCTTCCACTGGTTACCCCCGCGGCAGGGAAATTTAAGTTTTTTTTTTATTATTATTATTTTGAAAAAAATTAATTGGTTCCCAACCATCAATCACCGGCAAATGATTTATTTATTTATTTTATTTTAATTTGATTAATTATAATAGTATTTAGAGTATTTAACTTTTTTTTTTTTTAAGTCAAGAAAATAAATATTATTATCTTGAACTATAATGCTCAAACAGACATTCAGGCATATCAACCTAGAGTTTAAAACGATCAAAACGAATAGACTGTCTTGCTAACAGATGAGCAGCCTTATTCGCACTACGTCTAATCCAGCATAACGAAATATTTGGACAAAGAAGTAGAATATCTTTACAATCCGAAACAATGACGCCAAACTCAGAAAAGTCCTCCAAATTTGAGCGAAAGGCGAATAATAAAATCTGACTATCAATGAAAATACTTCCAGCCTGCAGGAAAGCATCACGAGCATACATTAAACATTGACGCAAGGCCAATGCCTCAGCAATAGCAGGAGAACCACGGCCCTTAGTATAACCAGAAATTGCAATTAAAAAAACTCCTTCAGCATCTTCGAACACAGCACCAAATCCAAACAAATCCGAAGTTGAGAAAGTGGCACAATCCACATAAGCTAGCCAATCCAATGCACTAGAAGCCGAACCTGCATTAATAGAGAGAAGACTCGGACCTGGTGCACATTGCTTATCAAGACCACAATGAAGATAATCTGTATAAAAAGTATTGGCAACATTATGGATAGCCGGAGGTGTCAACACCTTATTATTCCACACTAACTCATTCCTTGTATGCCAAACTTTCCATGCATGAACTGCCAATCTTGAAGCACGTTCCCTACCAAAACTCACATGGATATGAAGGAATAAGTCTTGAAATGACAACCAAGAATTGGATAAGGCAACACCCACTAGTCTCCAGACCTTTCTTACCATGGGACAAGAAAGAAAAGGTGGTCAATAGACTCATTTGCATCACAAAACAAGCACCCCAATGGAACGTCGACACCTCTCCTAGCCAAATTGTCTCGAGTAGGCAAAACACCACGAAACAATCTCCATATAAAGTCCCGAACCTTTGGAGGGACATCAAGAGCCCACACCTTCTTCCACAAGTCCGATGTACCCACCCTTAGATGCCGACCAAGCATAGAAAGCACACAATAATATGCTGTTTTGACCATATAAAAGCCTCTCTTCTCGAAATGCCAAATAAGTTTATCCGGTCTAGGATTAAGTGGCAAAGGAATAGCTAGAATAGATCGCACATCATCCATGGAAAAAATATTCAACACCTTCTCCAAATCCCATCGCAACTCTCCAGGCACAAACAGATCACTAACATGTATGGCATCATCAATGAACATAGGATCATTCGGCACAAAATTTGAATCACTTGGCAACCAAGGATTATTCTTAACAAAAATGCTTCTACCATCTCCCACTCTCCAACGAGTACCCCGCACCAACAGTTGTTGAGATGAGTGAACACTCTTCCAAACATAGCTATAGTTAGAACCTAACGAAGCTGACATAAAATCCCCCGATGGGAAATATTTTGCTCTGAGCACATTATATAGAAGAGAGTTTATGTCGGATAAAATCCTCCACCCCTGCTTACCCAACAACGCAGCATTGAAGCACCGCAGATCACGGAAACCCATACCACCATCCCCTTTCTGAACACACATACGGTCCCACGCCAGCCAATTAATACCTCTCCGATCATCCATACCACCACTCCACTAGAATTTGTTCAACATCACCTGCAATTGATTACATGTAGCCAATGGGAGTAAAAACACATTCATACAGTATGCAGGGATAGCCTGAAGAACTGCTTTAATAAGGACCTCACGTCCAGCCCGTGAGAGAAATCTGTTATTCCAGCTATTACTACGTTTCCATATCCGATCTTTCAGAAAACTGAAGATTTGCTTTTTACTCCTTCCAACCAGCGAAGGCAGTCCCAAATAAGTACTAGTACCCAGAGATTGATGAACACTGAGAACCGTAGAAACTGCAATGCAAATATCATCACGAATGCAAGGACTGAACATGATAGTAGACTTGTCAAAATTAATAGACTGCCCAGACGCCTTTTCATAAACTGCTAAAAGAGATTTCACCTGTGAGGCCTCCATGACTGTGCCCTTAAAAAAGAGCAGAGAATCATCAGCAAAAAACAAGTGAGAAATTCTGGGACAACCCTGTTTTGCTGGACAACCCTGAATAAGCCCCAGACTCTCTCTGTTCTGAAAAAGCAAAGACAAGCCCTCAGCAACAATCAAAAAAAGATAAGGTGAAATCGGGTCACCTTGACGCAACCCCCTCGTTGGAATAACTGGCCCAATCTCAGAACCATTAAGAGCAATTTTGTAAATAATATCTGAAAAACACATGCACATCCAACCAATCCAGGTAGTAGAGAACCCCAAAGCAGACAACATTGCACTTAAATAGGCCCAATCAACCCTATCATATGCCTTAGCAATATCAATTTTCAAAGCGCAAAAACCATCAGATCCCCTAGTTTGTTGCTTTAAACCATGTATAGTTTCAAAAGCAACAATAAAATTATCAGTTATCAGACGACCGGGGACAAATGCCGACTGATTAGGGGAAATGATCTTATCTAATACTCTCTTAAAATGGTTAGCCAAAGCTTTAGATAAAATTTTATACACCACATTGCATAGAGCGATAGGCCTAAAATCCTTCAACAACATCGGATTATCACATTTAGGGATCAACATCAGCAAAGTATTTGAAATATTAGCTAGAAGTGCACCTCTAGCCAACCATTCGCGACAAGCTTTACCAATATCCGGACCAAGAATCTTCCAATGCCTCTGAAAAAATGCTAGGTTAAGGCCGTCTAATCCCAGCGCTTTATCTGGATTCATTTGGAAAAGAGCGTGCCTGAATTCTTCATCAATAAAAGTTGCAGTTAACATAGCATTATCATGAGAATCAACTTTCGGTTCAACCAAGCTAATCACCTCACCAAAATCGGCAACTGCACCAGAGAATAATTCCTGAAAATATGATTGAAAAGTATCCGCAATTACATGCTGATAAGAAGAAATAGAGCCATCCGAGGTTGTAATTTCCACAATACGATTTTGCCTTCTTCGCGCCTTAATATTATTGTGGAAATATTTAGTGTTTTTGTCTCCATTGCGAAACCAAAAGAGCTTTGCTTGTTGGCGAATTCTAATCTCCTCTTCCGCTAGAATTTGATTCCACTGCTCCTTAAGCCGACGCACCTCCCTTGTATAACCGAATCAAGATCTTCTTCAAGCCGTTTTCTGATCATATCTTTCTGAGCCCGTTTCAATTTATTTCTGTTCCGACCCCACTGCACAATACGATTGGCAGTAAAATCCTTTCTAGCAAGAAAGTCCAACCGAACCCCCTCTGCCCATGCTTTTGAAACAACCTCACCCAGCTCAGGATCTTCGAGCCATGAATTATCAAAATGGAAACGCCTACTCCCTAGATAACAAGTAGGAGCAGTAATTTCAACTACCAAAGGGTTGTGATCAGACACGGGAGCAACCAAAATTGAAGATAAAGCATCTGGAAAAATACCACTCCAAGCTGTATTAGAACATGCACGATCCAACCTTTCTTTAGAACAAAATGGAGTCCCCTCTCTATAAGTATAAGAAAGAAACGAGCCATTATATCAGACAAACCAGAATCTAACAACGCCCCCCGAAAACCAAAAATAAGATGAGAAGCTCGAAGAGGACCCCCACTCTTCTCTTCAGGCGCTGCAATATCATTGTAATCCCCACAACATAACCAAGGTAAATCATTATGTGAAGATAGCTCACGCAACAGGTTCCAAGAAGTACGGCGGCGAGTTGGTTCAGGACAACCATAGAACCCTGTAAAACACCATTGAGCAGAGCCAGTACCAATAGTGCAGTCTATAAAATTTGAAGAAAAGTAAGAAACTTGTAACTGAACATCAGTATTCCACATCAAAGATAAACCCCCACCAATACCAATACTATCAACAGAAAAACAATTCGAATAATGCAAAAGGTTCTTTATTTGATTCATTCTTACACCATGAACTTTAGTTTCCATAAGAAATAAAATAGAAGGTTTATAATAAAAAACAAGATCCTTCATAGCAGTAACTGCACGAGGATTACCAACACCTCGGCAGTTCCAACAAAGAATCCTCATGGCTGTCGGTCGACCCGCCTCGCAGGTTTGACCATTGGAGTAGAATTAACCGGCAATGAATCCATGGCATCAGAAACGTTGCTGGCTGTAGGAGAATGCTGTCGTTTTTTCCCCTCAACAGAATGCTGCATTGGGTCATCTTCACCTAAACCATTTGGGCCCAAATGATTCTGATCAGTTTCCATCTGGCCTACTGCCTTTTCCCTCCCATCAGTAGTAGAAAACGTGCCTAAAAAGGAATTCAAAAAAGATTGGGATGGTAACAGTTGACGTCCTAGAGAAGGGCCCTGATTATTCGGAGATAACGTCGCCTGAACAAACGGTGTTTCCACCCGCAGCCATGAACTGGTCGGGCGGAGATTGCGACGGCGGACTGCGCGAAGTTTTGGCCCCCATAGAGGTTGCAACTCGTTCTTCTTCTTATGCAATAATAAACCACATAAAGAATCAGTATGGCCGAGACGGACACAGAAAAAACAGAAAACCATGAACCTCTCATAAGCAAAGCGAGCATAAAAGGCCTCTCCTATAGGTGTAACTAGCTTCTTCCTGTGTTTAAGAGGATTCCTAACATCCACCTGAACCCTAATCCTCATATAAGAATCATTTTCATTAGAAGAGCAGTATGTAGTATCATAATCCAAAAAAGAGCCAACAAAATTCCCCAGATTAATAGCAATCGTTGCCGTATAGAAACCTGTCTTTAGATCATGAACCTGCACCCACTCATCCACAAAAATCAATGGAACCTGCAAAGGGTCTTCCCCCTCCATTAGTGCATGGAGAATGAGTAGATGATTGTTGTACAGCCAGGGTGTCCCTCGCAAAACACGTTCCAAATCCACCACCGCAAAAAAACGAAAAAGATACCTTTTGGCTTCCAACTCAGTGATTTCGACCCCTCCCAAAGGATGCCATATGTCAGCAAAAACCTCACTCATCGACTTGAAGTTGATACGATTAAAAGTCAAAAACATACCCACCAAACAGTTCTCATATCGAAAAGAAGGGGCATCAGCAACCGGGACCACAGCCAACCCATCATCCTCCTCGTCCGAAAGTGACAATTGTTGAAGATTGGCCTCCATTGAAACAGAAACCCTAGGTTCTGACAAAATCAAAAAACCGTAAGCACAAGGTTTACGAAAAGAAAAGCTATTTCGTATATATTATTTAATCCTTTAATTTTAAATATATGTATTATTTAATTTTTATAATTTTAATATATTAATTTTGTTGCACTCAAATTAGATAGCACTAATTACAAATTTATTGATAAAAATTATTATATTTCTTTTACAAAATTCTGCTGGAGTGATACGTCAAAATATTTATAATATATATTTTTTTTGTAATAAATAGTATTTTATTTTTATATATTGATTTTTTAATTAAAATTAAATAGCACCAGTGACATGTTTATTAATAGATAATTAAATATTTTTTATAATACTGTAGACATCTGTATGAATGTCAATAGAAAAAAATAAATGGTATTGTAAATTGTAAGAGAGTTAAATATTATTATAAAATAATATAAATATTAAAATTACCATAACTAAATAATATATGTAATTACAATTTTCAGAAACTAAAAATTTAACCTATTAATTTTTAAGATTTTTTTAGGTTGATTTATATTTTTAACTGTATTTTTATATAGAATTTAAAATTGTAATCTGTTTCTCTTAATGAATTCTCTTATAATTGTTAATTATAAAAATATAAAAATAGATAATAAAGTAATTGACATATGAAATGAAAATGAGAAAAACTTCCACAGGATTTCAATATTTAAGAATTTAGAATATATTTTCCAATCATTGATTCTCTTCTTCATTCATTTAAAACTCAGGTCATACCGAAAGATTTTTATGCTAAAATTACAAAATAATCAGTTGCCATAAGAGTAGAAAAAAGCTAACATTTTGATCCATTTTTATTTAAAATTTTATTCTTATATATAATGTAAATAATCAAAAAATTGATTATATTAAGAACTGATAAGTCTAAAATCCACCATATAGATTTTGCCATGTGTAGCAAGTGAAGAGTCATAAATAATCAAATGTTATATTATAGATACTAAATACTTAATCAACTTATTTCCTAAGGATTATCCCGTTTCGATAAACATGCAAAATAATAAACAAATTATACAAAATAATAAGAAACTCCTTAGAATATTTTTTAATATTTAATAAAATTAAATATTTTTAAAATAAATATAATTAAAAAATTTTAAAAATTTTATTTTTTAATATATATAAAAAATAAAATAAATAAAAATTATAAGATAGAACAATATTTAATAATATTTATAATTTCATAAAATTTATATTAATTGTAAATTCTTTAAAAACTAAATTTTTAATTTTTATTCAACTAAACACATAAAATATAAAATATAATTAAATTTCATGAAATTCTAAAAGATGAAATTGGATCAAACAAACGTTTGAGAAAGATCTAAGATTAAGACTTTGATCGGGATGGGGATTTTGTCGTGGGGCAATAGGAAAAGGAGAGTAAATGATGGATGGAATTTTCCAGTTCGAACAACTCACGTGACAACGCACGCATTAAGTGGCAAGAGACGTGGCGGACGATGTCGTGTCATCTAACCTTTCTCTCTCTCTCGCTCGCTCGCTCTCAACATTCGGGAGACTCCTGAAGCTCGCAACAAAAGAGACGAATTGCTAAGGAGTTGCTTCCAGCTTGCCTTCCATCATGCCAACTGCATGATAATGAAATACCTTTCATTTCTATTTTTTTTACTTTATTTTTTTATAAAATATATTTTTTATTAATTTTTTAATAATATTCCTCTTAAATATATTAAATTTTATTAAAAATTTAAAAGGGCTTTTGTAAAAAAAAAAAAAAAAAAGAAAACTCACCACCATGTAATAAGTCTCTTTCATCAAAGCGACGTGATAATCTGTAACTACTACTACTATGTATTTGTTTCTTACGAGTTACGAGGACCAGAAGACACATTACATTCTTAACCTTTCACCTAACCTTTTGGCACTATAAATACCACCACCTCCCCCCTCTCCTCCGCCATCCTCACATCGGCAACTCTCATTGCCATTCACAAGTTCCTTTGACCTTCCAATAGGCAAGCGGCAACAGTGAAATCTCAAGCCGAGTAGAGAAGAAAATGAAGCCGTTCTTTGCAGTTCTTTTGCTGGTCTGTCTTGTTCTTACATCCTCTTTCTTTGAGCTTACGATGGCTGGTTCAGGTAAAGATCGATGATTTTCTAACCAAACCCAGTTTTTAATTTCTGTTGTTACAGAGTTTATGTTGTTATAATGTGGCCATACAGAATTCTGTGACTCGAAGTGTGAGGCGAGATGTGCAAAGGCCGGAGTTAAAGATCGGTGCTTGAAGTACTGTGGAATATGCTGTGAAAAGTGCAATTGTGTGCCCTCTGGTACTTATGGGAACAAGGACGAGTGCCCTTGTTACAGGGACATGAAGAACTCCAAGGGCAAGCCCAAGTGCCCTTAAAATTATTATTATGGACCTGTAATTGCATAAAATAATATTAATTCATATGGTTTATAATTTATTACTTGGTTGTTGTAGAGAATATTAAAAATAAGTTGGGATATTGTTTTTTTTTTTTAAAAAAAATCCAAGTTGGGATATCAAAGAAATTCATAAAATGATAAGGATACGTGTGGGCTGTTTTGCAATTGCGTAAAGCAAATATGGATTGGCTTTTGTTTCTCTGGATGGGTCTGCTTCGCTGAAAGGCTCAATAATTTGCAATAATTCTAGTAGGGTTTGGTGAATGGAAAAAAGTAGTATGAGAATAAATTTAATAAATTAAGCGTTTATATCAAAATTTATTGAAAATTAATTAAAAAATATATATAATAAATATTTTAATTTTAATTTAAATAAAATATTTAATCTAGTACTTTTTCTATTCAAATGATACTTTAGAAATTTTATTTAGGTTAATGCCAACTTTTACCGCTATATACTGACTGAGGAAGTTCAATTTAGTATATTTTATTTTTTTTTTATCTAAATTAGTTTATGATTTTTAATTTAAAATAAATTTAATTCAAATATCAAGAAAATTAAGAAATTGATATTCTTAATTTTTAGGGTAAATCAAGATATTAAAAAATTTATTTCAAGAATCATTAGACTTAGTTTATATATACTTTTTATTTAAATAAAAAAGAAATTTAGCTAAAAATTTATTTTTTTCGATACAAATTAAGGTTAAACTAAAACTTTTAAATTGATTTAAGCGAAAAGTTAAAAATTAATTAAATTAATTAATTTGTTTATGATTCCTTAAATGAAGGAGTGATTCATCCGACCCAGCTGTATTTTAAAAAAATTTACTATTTAATTTATATATTATAAAAAATTATTAATTAATTTTTTAAATTTAAAAATATATTAAAAAACATTTGTAAAATATTAAATACTTTTATTAATCTTAACAGTTAAATATTTTATTATTTAATTTTATAATATAATAAAATTGATTAATTAATTTCACAATTTTATAAAAATATATTTTTTCATCTCATAATTTTTATTTATTTTATTTTTTATACATATTAAAAAATATAATTTTTTTATTAACTTTTAATTATACTCATTTTGTATATATTAATTTTTATTAAATATTAAAAATTTTTTAAAAATAAGATAAAAACAAATAGATTATAATAGTTAAATTATATATTATTATAATAAAAAAATAAATAATAATTTTAAAATAATAAAAGTAAATAAAAATTATAAAATAAAGTGAATATATTGTCAATATTAAAAAATAATTTAAATTTTTTTATAATACTTAATTTTTAAAATTGATGAATAAATCAATTAATAAAATTTTAAAATTATTTTAATATATTTTTAAAATTAAAAAATTAAGTAATAATTTTTTTATAATGTAAAAATTAAATAATAATTTTTCCTTCATTATTGTAATAATTTTTTTATAATGTAAAAATTAAATAATAATTTTTCCTTCATTATTGTAATACTGTGCCAGAACCTGAATCTTCAAACTTCGATGCAAAGAATGAGAGGAGTACTCGTAAACGCGTTTTCTGGTAGTTGAGGAATCAGTACTTCGAGTCTGTTAAGGATGACGTAACAGCCACTTCGGCTTATGGGTCCCACTTCTTTTATGTAAGCCATCTGATTCGTGCCACGTGATGCTGCTGCCGTTGGCCCACTGTGTTTAATAAAGCCTAAGAAAATCTTTCCTTAAAAAAAAATTGGTGCAATTCATTATAATTGAATTTAAAAAAATTAAGGAATTAAAATATATTTTATAATAAATAAATCAAATAAATAGTTAGAATTAATGAGTTCTTCATTCGGTAATTTTCATTTATTGTTACCGAATTTAATTTACTATTTTACTACTGAATTTTAATTTATTTTACAATTTTTCTAGTGAATTTTCAATTAATTTTTTAATAAAATGCATATATAATATATTCTACGTGACTTAAAAAAATACATATTAAACGTTTTAAATTAAATTGAATTAAATAAAAAAAATTAAAAATTAATTTTATTAAAATTACAAAATCAATTTTATTAAAATTATAAAATTGATTTTAACTTAAAATCAATGAAATTCTGTCCGTTACTTTTAGTCGAAGAAATCTAAATAATTAAAAAATTATTATAAATTCATCACTTTATCATTTAGAACTCTATGATTTCTTCCTCCTCTCCTTTAGCTCACTGCCATACCCTTTAATTGTTTTCTGTTTTGCTTTCAATTTGGTTGTCAGCTTGTCGCCCTTTACTCTCTCACTGTGTCCATTGCTCGTGCTCTCGCATGTGCGTCGCTATAGCACTTGCCTCTGCTGCTCTCGCTTTGCTGATGTCGTTGTGCTGCTCTCGTTTCGCCTGCGTTGCTGATGTGCTCACTTCATTGGTGTCGTTGTGCTGCCCTCGCTTTGCCTCTGTTGTGGCCGTTTTCTCCGTTTCATCGTTGTTATTCTCGATCTCGCCATCGCTCTTACATTAGAAGCTATGGAGTTAGATGTAGGGCATATCTCGTGCTGCTCGTTGTCTCCCTTTCTCATCGTCACTATCGCCATTTATTTTACTTGTTTTTCCTTAAATCTATATATTTTTATTTTGTGAAAAAAATTACATTTTTTAGATACATTTGTTGATAAATTTTAAATGTAAATTTTTTCAATAATAAAAAAAATTTCTTGAATCAATAATAATTAATTTTTAGTATATGAAAATCAAAACTGCAACGGTTTAAAGTCTAAATTTTAAATTTGTTCCATCATTAATTTTTGGATGAGATTTTATTTTTAATGTTAAAAGATATTTTTTGAATCAAAAGGATTTTGAATCAAAAGTATTTTGAATTGAATAATGGAATTGAAATTTTTCAATTCAATTCAATTTAATTATTACTTTAAATCAGTTCGATATAATTTTATAATTTTTTTCATTCGGTTCAGTTTTGAACCGATTAAATACTCCTCTCTAATTGAACCGATCAAATACTCTTCTCTAATTTAAAGTCTCTTATGTGGCAAAATAATTTAATTTTAAAATTTTTAAGTCATTTATAACATATCATATATATATATTATAAAATTGACCGGAAACTCAATACAGTTTTGAAATAAATTAAAATTCAATGACCGCTGAACCATAAAGCTAAACAAGCTGTCAAATCAAAGCTAAGACCAAATCCACCCAACCAGAACCAAATCAATCTCAACCAAACCAAATCTATCCTGCCTTAGGAAGATGAGAAAATAAAACCATGTGTGCCGCTTGGGACCATTCACTGCAACCAGAAGAACCACAACCGAATAGTCAAACCGCAGTAGCATTGGCCAAAATTGAGAGCCGGAAGAAACTAAAGCGACAACCAAACAATACTTGAGAGCCACGAAGCACCAGGAGGAGACAAGGAAACCACAACGATAAGAAAGAGCTACCGATGAAGGGAGTTCATCCTTGAGATGCGTTCGTGAGATACATACAATAACCTCTGAGTGAAGACCAAGAAAACCCCTAAAGACCCAGATGGACCTACCAGACTAAAGAACCCTCTGCCTTAAAGCTCAAGTTATGACGACCGCACCGAAAATAAAGAACAACAGACACAAGACAACAATCACACCGACAAAGAGAGGAGACAACAGGCAATGCGATTCAAAACCACAACAAAACTATACCATACCAGGTTGTCCCCTGCCCAAAGTTGAAGGAAAGTAAGAAAACAACCTCTAGCAAATTGAAGAAGGAACCAAAAAACTACCGACCCATTCCTATAATAAGGCTATAGAGCAAAGCTCAATTGTGCTATCAAAGTTAAAAGGATTTTTTTTTTCAAAGTAGAAAGTTAAAAAGATGTTACCCACTTTCCTTTTTTTTTTTTTTTTTCAGATAAACGAAATAGATTAACGAAGGATCAAAAAAGAGATGCGACGGCTGAAATAAGGAAGCAACTGAAGGTGGATTTCTTCCATCCAAATACGTTCTTGCAATAGAGAATTAGCCACTTGATTCACTTCTGATTAGCATGGTGGAAGCAAATAGATTGGATTGGAAGCAATCACAAAGAGCTCTAATGTCATCAGTGGTATGGGGAGGCTGCTGCTTCCATGTACAGCTTTAATAGAAGTTAAACTGTCAGATTCAACAATGAGGGTGGAAAAACCAGCCGCACGAGCCACTTCTACACCGTACATAATTGCCATAGATCGACTGAGATTGATAATCCCATAGATCCGAGAACTTCTTTGCTTGTGATACCATGACGGTCACGAATCAGCACGCCTAAACCTGTAATCCCATGAGATCAACATGCATCATCCACATTTATTTTGTGCAGACCTAGAGGCGGAGGCTGCCATCACAGAGGAATAGCTGATGGGAAGCCAACCTGACTGAGCAGACTGAGGTTATTTGCTTGTTTGAATTCAAGCCGAGATGAAACACCACTGCTAAGTACCTTGAAAAACGTCCTGAAAAATGCAATTATTTCGAGCACGCCAGATATGCCAAGAGAGCTAGTTTGATGAACAGCTCTGTGAAATCAATCTCCCCAAACTCAAGGTATTTTTTAACACATTATACGAGCAGTAATGGTTTCCTCCCAGGGTAACCATATGTAATGAATTGTAGTACCATATTCTCTGAACAACAGAGCAGGCACAAAAATGGTGATCCAGAGATTCAATATCATCCCTACAAAGGGAACAAATTCCATCAACCAAGAATCCCTTTGATCGCAGATTGCTCTTTACAGGCTGCGAGTTTTAAAGCAGCCTCCATGTAAAGATTTTAACTTTCGGAGGAACTGATAAAGACCACAGATTTTTTAATGGGACAATTGTTACTAGGATTGTGGAAGATCAGACCAAGACATGGTGATAGGCACTGCGAACAGTCAACTGCCATTTCTTACTCAGGCTAATCTTTAGGCAATTGAAAATCTTCGAGACTTCATGGGCAATGAAAGATTCCAACATGCTTCCTCTCTATTAATAAGCTCACGGTCACAACTCCGCGACCATCACCAATACGCCATTTAATTTCATTGGCCAATTTGTCCCTAGCGTAGATAATGCTAGGCTATGTAAAATTGGGAGATTGACCCAATCTTGCTTCCAAGATAGAAAAGCCATGAAAATACTTGGCTTTGAATACACAGACGGCAAGGATGGAGAAGATAACGAAACGCAAAACATGCAGTCGAACCCATTAAAAATAGTATATTTGGCTACCTCCTCAGAGACTAAGAAAGTGTTGACAACAATGTATAGAAGTTAAATTAAACAAGCTCTATATTACAAATTAAAATTAATTATAAATTAAGCAAACAATGAGAACCACGTACTGCAATCCCTCTAAATGAAAAAGGGTTACGTTTTGCATTGCTTTAGGTAAATGTTCATTATGCCTATAATACACACAAGCATGCAGAAAAATCCACAACAATGAGCAGCTAATCACTATTTTTCTTATTTTTCCTTATCTTTTTTTTTCCCTTTCAATTCTATGCATTTTACAACAACAGAGGGACAGCAAAATTTATCCACCCAATAGAATTATCAGCCAATAGAATTAGTGAGTGTATCAATGCACGCTACAACCATCCCGCCCCAGATGAAAATTTTTAAGATCATAATGGCTGAAGCTCTTGCTCTGGAACAATGCCACCAACAGGTTCGTATGTACCAAGTGCTCGTTGTCTATGTCTCCACACCATCCATATGCCAATACATGATAAACTAACAAGCAGGGTCGACAAAACTCCTATTGCTACCGCGAAGAAGTGTTTCTGCCACCATTTCCTGCAATGCGCCAGAGCAGCCTAGGTTAAAGCAGCCAAAATAAAGAAACTCTATCCCCGCAAACGGGGGAAACAAAAAGCAAGGCACTGGTTGGACTCTCAACCATGCAGTCATCTCATTTAAAAAAAAAATCCTAGCACCCAATAACAAGACAGTTAATGCATGTAGAAAATTTAGAATCTACTGATATAACACTACTAGCACAAAACATACTGCTTTCTTTGAGGCTCAATCTTCCATTCAACCAATTGATAGCTCCCAAATTTCTCAGGAAATTGCAATCTATGGTCCTTTAACCGAAGAATTATGTTCTGCACACAATAAAATAATCAGGCAGATATTATACTTTGATAGACTGTACGTGGGAAACAATCAAGTTGTATGTAAATAACTATCGTCTCACAGTGGCATGATTACCATAGCTGTGGAATTAGAAATATAATCAGCAGACTCAGCAGGAAAGATGCCCCATCTAACACGGTAATTATTTCCTTCTGAGGAGAAATTCAACATGTGAACCTGAAAGCAATGGAATGACTACAGGATCAAATTATGTTATGTGGGAAGTCGTTACTGCCAACTAGTACATATAGTTGCACACCAATATTAAAATTGGAACTACCAAACAACATATGTTCATCTGCTCGAGTTTGATCAAGTTCTGAACAGTGATTACACTGTATTTTACTAAGATCAATTTCCTAGCAAATATTAGCCAGACTAGCAACCCCTTTGTGTACAGGGCTTAAATCATGCCATGGCATAATATCTTGACCATACCTGCAAATTAGCAATTTCGAACTCATGGGCAATGAACTCAGCTACTTCGGATAAGTTGGGTCTCATGTAAGAGCTGTTGACACTAATCAACATATCAAATGTTATAATTCCAATTCGAACTTCACCTGAAATCACATGTAGATAAGGAGTCAAAACCATAGAGATTCAATAGAAAAAGCTGCAAAATGATTTATACATCAAAGAAGCATGTTAAGAGTAGTCTTAATTCAACACCTTTGCATCAATCCCAAACCAGAGCAAGTTAAACTGTACAAGACAACAGTTGAGCAAACTACCATAGCAGTTAATCAGTAATGACACCCATCACCGTTCATATACCCATAAATATTAAGTCTGTTTTACAGGAAACAAGTATAAGTTCATGATGGAAAATAAGGAGGCATGCAAAACACTACAATACAAAAATTTTATGCCAAGTATGAAATATGTAGACAACAAAGATCAACTGAAACCGGGTTTCCAGACTAGTGATAATAAGGCTCAAAATTTGAACTCCAAAAGACACTTTCAAAAAACTGGAAATATGAAGGAAGAAGGCAATAAAAAAGGAACTGAAAATTTATTCTTTTAGTCAAAGTTCTGCCTCAACTCCTATATATTAACTTCAAGGAGTGGACAAGACTATGAGCTTACCTGGAACAAAATCTGCAGGCAGTCTACTTGGGGCTTGAGCAGGAGGCATTCCTTCACTTTTGTTACCACCGGGGGAAACTACATATGCGGGTGCAGGTACAGGCACACCAGGAACTTGAAGTCTCTTCCATAGTTCAGAACAATTAGTTTTCCAAAAACCAATCTTATCATTCTCCCGATCATAAGTCACAAGTGTATTCCGTACTATAATTCCTGTCTCAAATAAAAACAATGCGAAAAGACGTAGAAATGGAGGGTTACATTAAGTATCAACATCTCGTACATGAGTAGAATTTAGAGACAGAATTCAATACGACATGCAAAGCAGAGAGAGAGAGAGAGAGAGAGAAGTGTATACAGTAAAAGATTTATACCTCCCAAAAGCGTAGTTGGATCCTTCCCATTCTGGAAAATTCCCAAGCAATATGCACCACTAACCTTTGTATGCTTTAGACCGTGTCATGAAGGAAAGAGGTAAATAAAAATTTAAAGGACAAATGTTACTGTGTAATGAAGGATAAATTGAAATTACAGCATGTTACTGCAGTGACGGTTTGTGGTTGGTGTTAAGAAGAAAATTTAGAATTAGATTATAACTAGTCAAATTACCCGGAATAGGTAGTTCTCTGGGGACAGGGACAACTTCTGACCATTGCTGAATACCATATTAACCTCAGGAAAAATTTTTGATAGTTGAGAAACATCCCTAAGTAAGAACAAGTGAAAAGAGCACTTTTATCAAATATCATATGCAAGAAACATTAAATGATATACGCTAGACATAAAGATTTTTGTTTTATTAAAAACAACACCTTCCAGCTCCAGAAAAACAAATATCATTGTAATTTGGATCAGGGCCATGGACCCGTTTAAGAAATTGGGTTTCCTTCATAATCTGCATTCAGCACAACAGCAAAGCATAAAGACAGCTTACAATAGAATTCTAGCCATAAAAATTGCCTTACAGATTATAGTTGACAAATACATCACCACACTGTCTAAAAGTGCTGCTAGAAAATCCCAGAAGAATAGAAGAAACTAGTACAGCAGCAAGTTTGAAAATAATAATTAAAATTATGTCATATTGAAATAAAGCAAATGATTATTTCTTCATGCATGTCTGACAACTGACAAGTCATAAAAACACTAAAATTTTTATTTGGTTGGGATGTATATTTAATGGATTTGCCAAAATCCCATTTAGGTTCATGTACCAATTCTGCATCTTGTTCAGAGCCTTGACAAATCACCGAATTGTAGATGGTAGTTCATTGTAGAAATACTAGTATCTTATATAGTCATTAATTAAAAGCACTCATGATAAGCTTAGTTAATACCAGTACAACAGAATGCAAACTTGACTACCAACTATAGTAAGAGATTATTGAACTGAATGCCATGATATCTTACAGCATCCTTGAATGCAAGAAAAGCTTCTTCTGGAAGGTAAGCATACGTAGTTCCACTGTCCAAAACTGTTCCATGCTTTCCATCAAAGACACCTGGGTTTAACTTCAATCGCTTCCCAGCTATATGTAGTTCCTTCAGCTCAATATTGTAATATGGACTGTTTCCATCCAAAAACTACAGTATATGTGTGAGATGCACTAAAATGAACTCCTAAGAAAAAAATCAGTCAACCGACCATGATATCAAGATAGCATCATACCTACGGTAAGGGTCTGAATGGGTAAAAACCATGTTAGGGGGCAGAGAAATCCTACCAAGAACCATTGCACCGCCACCCACATCCATCCCACCATAACATAAAGAAAATGAGTCACTAATAACATCCTTTTCAACAAGCTGATCTACAATACTAAGCCGACCACGACCCAACCCCATTATTCCATCAGCACGTTGGCTGAAAAGGTCACCAGTTTCCACATTTTCACAGCCAAAAACAGCACGCTTAGGTGTAAGCTCACTTTCATTTCCAAAAGAAATGACATCCTCAGCAAGCACACCACTGCTAGAACTCTTTTCCGCATACCGTCTTTCATAAGTGCATTGCTTTCCCTCGTCATCACAGTTACAACTAGGGTTGCATTTCAAAGGTTTGTAAGTGCTAGATGCATCTGGCTGGAACCTCGGATCCTAGATAACAACAAAAACACCTCTTAAACCAGTGAGCCTCATTTGACACAATAAAGACAACAACTCAATCTGCAACAAATAAAATTAGGGATTCTACCAAGGAAACAACCTCATAATTGCTGTCAGAAATAAAGAAACGAAATTAGATTTCCACATCCCTGCTAAAATAGAAATAGAAATTCTAGAAATCCAATACTAGTCCTTTTTCTAAATAAACTTTAGATGAATCATGTCAATAATAAAACAGAGGACACCAATCCACAGTTGCACAAAAGCAAAATTACTCATATTCGAGAAAGAAGAACTGTAGCGCATAGTTTTACATGGTATGCAATTGGCCGTTGATGATAGTAATACAAAAACTATATAGAAAGCAAATCAGAACAGACCTGATGCATGCCGCACTGTTCACATGTAGAGCACGGAACATATGTCACAGTACTGCCAGTATCCACAATAAGAGCGAATTCCTGTGGAGGTGTCCCAACATATATCCTCGTCGTGTAGTAACTGATAAAAAGAACAAAAAAAATCAGCTAAATAATTCAATTTTATGAACCAAATTTTCACAATAAAATACAGTGAAGACGAGGAGAGAATACCCATTGAGGAGGAGATCGTCGTGGAGGCGCATGCGAGCGTTGGGGAGGTCCGAATTTTGGAGTTGCCGGCTATTGTAGTCGCTGCTGAAGGCTTTCCGATGAGAGGAAACATTAGGTGTGGAGAGATGGAGGGGAATTATCAAAGGGGGCTTGTGATTATCGAAATCGAGAGCTGAACAAACGAAGCCTTGGACAATTAACACAATCAGCCAACAATAGATGATGGAAGAGCGCGGCCAAGCCATGGCGGAGACGACTGTCAACGGAGGATGAGGCGGAAACCGGGAGAGACGACAGAAGAAAGAAGTAGACTTCTTCGTCTCCTTCCCTTGTAGAAGGGGAGAAATGGCAAATGTGAAGTCACTTTGCTGCAATTGCCGGTAGACTAACTAACCAATCAGAAGCAAACACATGTGTTGATGCTGAACGAAGGAGTTTAGCCAGTCAACCATCTACTAATTTTCCCATTCCTTTCTTTTCGTCTCCGTAATCCAATTTTAAAATTTTAACTGGTAGTATTTTCAAAAAACTATTTTTAGTTAATATTTAAAAAGTAAATATATAATATATAAAATTTTAAATATTAAAGAAATATTATTTTTTAACATTGATCAATTTTATTTAAATAAACTTTTCTCAAAATTTTTATGTAAATTTATAAAATAGTTTTAATTAAAAAAAAACTAAATAGAATTTATTATCAAATTTATGGTGTATATTGTTATTTCAATAAAGTAAAATAGTTAAAAATTAAATTAAAAGTGGGATAAATTAGTATAACTTAGTAGAAATAATGGAAGAAGAAAAAATCGTCATAGAGTTTTTAAAAATTAAAATTGTAATTTTTTAATATTAAAATTCCCCAGAAATAATATTGAAATAAATTAGTATAATTTAGTAGAAATTTAAAATTTAAAATAATTTATTATAGTATTTTAGGGGTGTGTCATATAATATAGGTTGGATGTCTTCTTCTGCCACAAGCTTGTTTATTTTTAACACTCTTTAGAGAGAGCGATTAGTTGAAGTTTTTAAATTATATCTTCACTTCTTGTAGATCATCCCTTATTTATAAGGGTGGTGAGAATTATTGTAATAATTGTATCGATAATAATGTATAATTATTATTTTATCTCTGGAATAAAATAAATAGCATGTTTATGAATTCTCATATCCAATTATTTATATAATGACTCTTGTGAGGGTTATGAGTATATACTAATTGTTAACTTCATTGTTGGCTTGTATAATCTCGGCTAACATAATTGCTTTTTATTACAGATTATTAGGCGATTTTCAGGCTGATATTAGACGATTTTCAGACTGACTTGGCTTGAAAAGAATTCATATCAAATACTGTATAGTCCCAAGCAAGTGTTAAAATTTGAAACCGTGACACAAAGTTTTACATTTATACAAAGCTTTGAGAGTCACCACAAATAGCTTCTAGCCTGGTATGCAACCTCTAGAGATACACCATCCCTAAAAACACTCTTTCCTCTATCATTGAGTAAAGAACCACTCAAACCAAACATATAGGAAGCGAGAAACCCTCTTTTTGAAGCGCACATGTACAAAAACACTACAAACTAAAAACTAAAACTATAGAAGGTAGGGAGGGAAACCCACATTTCGAGCTGGGATGAGGAAGCCTTCTTCCGGGCACGGGAAGTTGACGAATCTTAGCCAAGAATGTGACCAAGCCTCAAAGTAGAATAGAGAGAGAAAAAAAAAAAGATTGAATCTCTCTATAGGAATAAACTAGAGAAAGAGGAGGGAAAGTTTCAATTTTAAAAATTTTATATTGTATATGATTATTATTATTAAGTTATTGTTTATTGATAGGTAGTGACTAAATTAAGCAATAATTTAAATTTTATAAATATATGTCAGTACATTTGAATTCCATTCTATTTTTGTATTAAGATTGAAATATATTTTACTTACAATTTTGAATAGTTTAAGTTTGTTATTGAATTTTATATATATATAAAATTTTGAGAGGAAATATGTATTTGGTTTAGTAACTTCTGCTTTCATAGACACGAGGAGGTTTCTACAAATGCAATTGGCTCCATCAGTTTAACTATTGAAAATAATGGGGTATAACATTAATAAGGATATAACAATCTCATAACACCAAAATAATATTTGATAAAATGGAGTGCGATGGATCATTGTAAGATTTTCAACAAATGAAAGGTAAGTTGAATAGTAGGCTAATTGTCACACATCCTGTCCTTTAAAGGGTGATTCTTATTTAAATTTGGTCTATATAGAATCGTAATATAAATATACAAAATTTCATTTAGATTCTATCATATATTTACCCTATGGATCTATGTAGATTCGGTTTAAGTAAATATTTCAATTTTTAAAATGGTCATCGAACTATTTTAATTTTAATTTATAAAACTCAAGTTGCTCTTTTTGTATCTTCATCTCTGGCAACTCGGTGACATGTGGATGATGTGTTGGATTTCAATTGGATTGAATGCAGTAGAAAAAAATAGAAAAATAAAAATTTTTACCAACAAGGATCACGTTTAAACGAAAAAAGTAATAATAATTAAGAGAAAATAAATATCTTCTATTTTCCTTGCAGTAAAACATGAGATCGTTTGTTTTGGTTGGGTTGTTACAAATCACAAATCATCCAAATGTCCAGTCTTTAATAATATCCATATAGAATGACAATCGAAAAACCTTATAACCCTGCTAAAGGTTTGAGAAGGGGAGATGTTTTGAGTGCTAGATCTCTACTTTTCTTACAAATTCTGGAGGTTCTCAAAAGGTTTCTGCCGGTTATTCCACATGTTCTCATAATATGCATTTTTATATTAAAACCTTAGACTTTCAATATAATAGTATTTATTTATTTAAATAAATAAATAAATAAATTATAATTATAGTCCAGAACTTTAATAAATATGCAATATAAATTTTAGACAATTTTAATTAAGTTTCTACTTAATTAATTCTATTAAAATCATAATTCTTTCAAATTACAATTTTATTCTAATGTCAATTTATATGCAACTAAATCCTACTTGATTTAACTTCTCGTTTTATTTTCTCATACAATTTTTTATGTGTGACTCATTAAATTTCAGATATGTTGGCAACAAATATAATTAACGAATTAATTAATTTGAAAGTTAAGGACATTGTCTAGCAATATATCAAGACTACCCAAATATTTAAAATGTCAAAAGTGATTTGACTTAACTTTCCAGTGCATAGTTTGTTAATGTAACTAATATCCCTTCATCACAAATGTCCTGATTTAATATTTGATTAGTTCTCATTTATTAGTTATTGACCGATTAAATAAAAATTTCAAATCTTATTTCCTAATTTCATTCCACCTTATATAAGTATTTCATGTTCAATGCTATCAGAGAATAAATGAAACATTCCCTAATTTAATATAGAGCGATGAATTTTATCTCAATCACATAAACATCTTAACAGTTCCTAATATATCAAATTCATCCCATTTGTTAATCATGAACCAAACACTGTGTAAGATGAATCAAAACATAAAAGTCCCTATATAAGATTATTTATTGATTTCAAGTCAAAGGATCACTTTTGAGTAATTCATAGACACAAGTTATTTTTCATATGGATTTCTTAGGTGGGTCAGTTTAGTGCACTTATTCATAAAATAAGCATGTACATATTAGTTCTAGATATCTCACATATCTTAACATATGAGATCAGTTGCTTCATTTAAAAGGAAATAACATAATATGTACCAGTCTCAACAATTCTAATAATTGACGAATCATGATAATAACATCGACCAGGAATATTTGGAGACGTTACTTAAATATAATAGGAATCTCACAATTATAATCATATAATAATTTCTTTTTGCATAGTAATATAGTTTTATAAATTTTATCTTTACTTGAGATTCAATTAAATTAACATTAAAGATAAAATAACGGTCTTTATGTAGAGTATTTAAACACTTAAAAGGCATGAAGAATAATATCCAACTACAATTAACAGATTAGCTATAGGGCATATTACTAACATGATATGGCTATTACACGTGTATTTTTTGAACTAAACCAACTGACGCGGAACCCTATGGCACAAGTCTCAAACCCACACGCACAAATAGATATGGAATCCAAAGATTCGATAAATCCACCTCCTATGGCACCCCACACTTAGAGAAACTGAAACACCAATGATCGAAGGATTTAGATGAGAATCCGACAAACGCCACAACGAATAAGCTATTTCTTAGCAGTATCCTCTTAATCATCACAACTCATATATCCAATATCACCACTGTGGAGATCGATGAACCTAAATATAGATTTGTATCCTAGAGTTGCATCCAGGAGGTTCAAAAGGACTTAAGCTCCTGCCAAGAGTACATGAGATAATAGAGATGAATTTATGTAGGAGCCAAGGTGCCAAGGTCCTAGAATCCCAAGGACCAAAATTATAATTTTCTAATAATAGAGTTTTGGTCCTTTAGATTTTAGGACCTGAAATTGGAAAATTATAATTTTGATACTTGACATTCTAGGACCCTGACACTACCCGATCCGACCAGATGGAAAGGCTTTCGATTCACGTGTATACGTGTTACGATCTTGGGAGATCTTATTTTTTATATGTTATCAGTTGTCTTTTCTCTTTTCTGATGGTTATTTACAATCGTCGGGGAAGGGAACCCATCCTGCTAATTACATGCCATCTGTTTGTTTGGTTGACGCTTATGAATTTCGAAGGGAAGCGCGATTAATGGAATTGGTCAACTTAATATAGACCGAACCGAGAGAGCAACTTTTATATCTTGATAATCATCCCTTCGGGAGATCTGCCCTTAGTGGTCTTTTTCATGGAAAGTCTGACCTTGATAGTTTTTTCTTTTGGAAGGTCCGACTTGGGTGTTATACCCTTCTAGTCTTGCCTTTCTGACCTGACCTTAATGGTCTGCCCTTTTGGGTCTTCTTTTGAGCATTTTACTCTGAGGCATCTTTCGGGCTTTAAACCCTGGGTCTTTTAATAAGCATTTTAGCTTATTGGTTTCACGAGCGGTTTGGCTCTTTGCTGGGCTCTCTAGCCTTAAATGTTCATCCAAACTCTTTGGTTTTCTATATCATTCCGAACTCTTTAGTGCTGACTATTTTTACGAGCATTTTAGCTCTTTTCCGAGCTCTTTAACCTTGATTTTTCACTCGAGCTCTTTGCCTCTTTGTAACTTTCAGACATTTTTGCCCTCAAGCACTTTCCAGGCTATTTTCGCCTTTATTCGCTTTCCAAACTATTTGTCTTCAAGCTTCTTCTAAGCATTTTTGCTCCTCCGGGCTATTTGCTCTTAAGGAGATTCTGGGCTTTTTGCCCCCGACCTTAGTACGAGTATTTTGGACTTTTTCTTGTGTTTCTTGTAGGGCATGCTCAGCCCTTGTCATTGCGTATTGTCAATCTGTGCTCCTTTTGGATCTTCTGGTACTTGGCATTGGATCTCATCCGAGCACTTTTGCTCTTTGTCATCCGAGCTCTTTGGCTCGCTGGTATACTTCCGGGCTTCTTTTTTCTCAACTTGGCTTTTTGGTGCCGGAGATTAATTTTCGAGACCGGTCACCCATCTCATTAAGGTCTTTATTTTCTTAATCGGTTTTGTAGTGCCGTCGGTCTATTTTCGAGACCAATCACCTACCTCATTGAGATCTTCATTTTCTCAACCAGTTTTGTGGTACTGGCGGTCTTATTTTTGAGACAGGTCACTTATCTCATTGATCTCTTCATCTCCCCAACTGATTTTGTGATGCCAACAGTTTTATTTCAGAGACCGGTCACCTATCTCATTGAGATCTTCATCTCCTCAATTGGTTTTGTAGTGTTGGCAGTCTTATTTTCGAGACCGATCACCTACTTCATTGAGGTCTTCATCCCCTCAACCAATTTTATGGTGCTGACGGTCTTATTTTCGAGACCGGTCACCTACCTCATTGAGGTCTTCATCTCCTTAACCGATTTTGTGGTGCCGCCGGTCTATTTTTGAGATTAGTCACCTACCTCATTAAGGTCTTCATCTCCTCAACCAGTTTTGTGGTGCTATGAGGTCTTATTTTTGAGACCGATCACCTACCTCATTGAGGTCTTCATCTCCTCAACCGGTTTTGTCATGCCGACGGTCTATTTTCGAGACCAGTCACCTACCTCATTAAGGTCTTCATCTCCTCAACCAGTTTTGTGGTGCCATGAGGTCTTATTTTTTAGACCAGTCACCTACCTCATTGAGGTCTTCTGTAACACCCGGTTAATTTTCGGAGTCAAAATTTCCACTTTTTGAGGGAATTTTCCATCGAAATCTGAAATCTCGAAGCTAGAATCTTTAGAAGGGTAAAATAAGGTTTTCATAAAATAAATTTTGGTTTCATTGTTTGGAATCTTGTTAAAAGAAAGAAAGAAAAAAAAAAGAGTGTTTGAGGAATCACAAGGTTCGGCCGCCGAACGTGGTTTTCTCAGCCACCTATAAATAGCCACCAGCTTGAAAGTGTGAGGTTTCGTTCTCCATTTTCGGGCAGAGGTGTTTGCATGCACATCTTTGGTCCTCCTTGCTGTTTTCTCCAAATCCTTATGAGAATTCATGCTTTTTCTTTCGTGTTTTGGAGTTTAATGGTTTTTGGGGAACCTTAGCTCTTGGAGCCCTCAGAAACTCTCCTCGCCATCTCCAAAACCCTCCCCCTAGCCTGCTGTCACCTTGCTTTTCTTTAAGAGGTAAGTTGATCTTCACCTTCCTCCTGTTTTCTGAAGGGTCCAACAATTTCATATGTGTTGTAAGGGGGTTTATTTGATGCATGCATGTTAGTTTTCCTTAAGTTGATGGGTTGTTTTGGTCTTATTGAAGGATGAGTTTTCTTGGTTTTTCTGTCTATGCATGATGAGGTTAAGCTAGATCTAGGTGCCTCTTGTGTGTATTAAGTATGTATAGTGGTTGTTAGGCCTTTGCGCGTTTGATTAGTTGTATTTTGGAGGCTGAATGCTAGAGTAGAATCAGGTTCTACCTTGCTGGAGAACCCAGGTTCAGCCGTCGAACCTGCAGTTAGAGGCAGCCTTTTGGCCGCCTAAACTGCCCCCAAAGGCTTGGCTTTCAGATCTGTGTGGGGCTTTAAGCCGCCAAACCTACCCCCGAAAGTTACTGACTTTCAGATCTGTGAAGAGTTTTAGGTCGCCGAGCCTGCCTCCGAAAGTTATTGACTTTCGGATCTGTAAAGGACCTTCAGCCGCCGAATCTGCCGCCAAAAGTCCCCTACCCAGCCTTCCCCTGATTTCTTTATATGCATGTTTTGGTATGTTTTAGGGGGTTCTTGGGGAATTATTTAGAGTCTTGTAAAATGTAATACCCGGCTAGATTCCGGCATCGGAATCCCTACCTTCCGGCGGAATCTCCGTTGGAGTCTGGAATTTCTGAAGATGCCAGAGGCTTCTAGAGGGGTAAAATGTGTTTTCTAAAATGTTTTTACTGATTTTATGGTTTTAAATGAAAATGAATTGAGTTTGAAAAGAAAAAGACCAAGGAGGCGTTTGCCAGGTTCGGCCGCCGAAAGTGAAGTTCGGCCGCCGAACATGGAAAGGCTTCGGGAGCGCCTTTGGCCTCCGAAAATCTTGTTTAAACGAGCCAAGGTTCGGCCGCCGAAAGTCAAGTTCGGCCGCCGAACATGCATGAGTTTAGGGGGCACGTTAGGCCGCCGAAGGTCTTCGACCAGGCCACCTATAAAGGGCCCTCAGATCGGAAATGGGTGAGTTTTCTCCCCATTCTCGAGCTCAGGTGAGTTTATGCCTTCCTTTGGTCGTTTTCGTGTTTTCTCTACCCATCTCTCAAGTTTTTCATGATTTCTACCCTTGTGTTTGAAGATTTAAAGCTTAAAAGGGAGTTTTGGGAGCTTGGAGCTTTTGGAACTTGGATTCTCCACACCTCCGAGTTAGGGATCACACCACCCTCGATCTTCAAGAGGTAAGTGTAGATCCTTGCTTCCCTAGTGTTTTCATGAAGTTTTATGAAGGTTTTGATGGTTGAGTATGGGTAGATATGCATGTTTAGGTTTATGTGGGTTTTATGCCCAATGTATGTTATGTGATGTTTGTGTTGAGGAGTTTATGTTAGTTTATGCTCCTTTATGCTTGTGGGAGTGAGTATGCATGTTTGGGGGAGAGTATGTAAGGATTTGGGTGTTTTGAGTTTGGTTTTTGGCTTGGCAGAATCGGACCTGTCGTCCAGAGGGGACCAGGTTCGGCCGCCGAAAGGAGTTTCGACCGCCGAACCTGCATGGGAGGCAGTCTTTCGGCTGCCGAAACGTGCCCCCGAAGGCTGAGTTTCGTTTCTGTCCTGGGGTTTCGGCCGCCGAACCTACCCGAGTTTCGTCTCTGGAAGGGACTTTCGGCCGCCGAAGGTGCCGCCGAAAGTGCCCTGTCCAGCCGTTTCATGGGTGTTTTCTATGCATGTTTCTATGATGTTTTAGAGGAGTTTTTGGGGGTATGTTTATGAGTTGTTTAGAGTATGTTTGGCACCTCATTCGAGTCCACCTGTGTAGGATCGGACCTGAGAGACCGAGGAGGCCAGTAGTGTTAGCTGTGCAGAGCAAGTTCAGCGTCTGCCAGAGGTGAGTAGAACTAAACTAAATCTTTATTTTATGAAATCAAATGCCTAAAGCATGCTCATGCATCATGTTTATATGTAATAGGTTGATTGCACTAGTTACACGAATATGAAGCATTGCATTATTTACTGTTGATGGAGATTGGACCAAGGGCGACCCCACTAGCCCTATGGAAAAGACCTGGCTGGGCCAGGCATTACGAAGTCCTGTGGTGCCCTCTATGGTGGCCGGGCAAATAGCTTAGGGATGTTTTGGGGTTGGGTCCAATCCGTGATATGATTTGTTTGTGCTGTGACGCATTTCATGAAAGCATGTAATTAATGAACTGTTTTCTTTGTTTCTACTCACTGGGCTTTTTAGCTCACCCCTCTCCCCTAACCCCAGTGTTGCAGGTTTGAGGTTGATCGGGAAGTCTCAAGAGTAAAGGTTATGCTTTTGTAATAGTTATAGATTAGTACTGTTAGTGTGGACATGATGTAATGTAACTGAGTTATTGAAATGTAAGGTTAATTGGAGTTATATTTATGGATTAGTACTGTGCTTGGCCCTGAGACTTGGTTGGTCCCTGTTTAATACATGATGTATGTTTTGGTTTATTGTTGAGTTATGTTTGAACTAATCTTGTGGCATGTGTTGTTTACCACGCTATGGTAATGGATGAGGACCCTAGAGGAGGTCTTATGTTTGTGGTTTGAGGCATGCACAGGTTAGGTTCTAGTTCTTTGGATGTAATCCCAGCTTGATGTATGTTATGTTGACCCAGCTAGAGTTTTGATGAGGGCTCTAGTAGGGGGTCCTTTTATGTTTCAGTTATGTCGCATACAGGTCGAGCTCGGTAATTACATCAGATGTTCCAGTTTTTATGTTAAAGTTTTGATCATGTATGGGATTTGACCAGGTAATAGGAGGTATGTTTGGCTTGCTACGGGTCTCGGCGGCCTTAAGCCGATCTGGATCCTAGCGCCGGTGGCGGTTCGGGCCGTTACGGTAGGGTATCGGTTTCCGGGTCGTTACATAAAAGTTATGTTTGGTCCCTCATTTGAGTCCATCTGTGTAGGATCGGACCTGGGAAACCGTAGAGGCCTGCAGTGAGATAACTGTGTCAGTTTTAGGCGAGCGTCAGCCAAAGGTGAGTAGAACTGAAATAATATAGTAATCAAGCCTTTTAAGCATGCTCATGCATCACGAATGCTATGTATATGTATTAGGTTGTTTACACTAGAATTTACGAATATGATGCATTGCATAATTTACTGTTGTTGTGGATGGATGTTGGATGACCCACTAGCCCTCGAGTATGATATATTTTGATGTATATGGAAGTACAGGTCGAGGCCAATTCTACGCCCCTGACAATATGTAAGAGAAAGTCCAAGTCGAGACCCATTGTACGCCCCTGGCACTGTGGATTTATTATATTATGTTATGTTTAAGAGGAAGTCCTGAGGAGCACCCGTCATGGGCCGGGCACTATTGGAATTTGTAGAGGGTTACTGGTGACAAATCCATCTTGATGTGAATTGTTTGTGGTGTGACGCATTTCATTCGATCATATGTTTATTGAACTGTTTTTATGTTCTGCTCACTAGGCTCTTGTAGCTTATCCCTTTCCTCTAACCCTAGGTTTGCAGGATCAAAGTTAGCTCGGGAAAGTCGGCTGAGTTGCTGGTATAGCTTTTTGTAATAGTATAGATGTGGACATGTTATATTTTATAGTTTTAGAATTGTGCTTTGCCCTAGTGTTTGTTCTTGTAATCCCTGTTAGCATGATCCTTATGTAAAAGTTGTAATTATGAGTTATGTTCGAACTAAACTTGAGGCATGTGATGTTTACCATACTGGAGCATTTGATGAGGGCTCTAGTATGGGTTTTATGTTTTCAGTTTTGATACATGCACAGGTCGAGTCTTGGTTCATGGAATGTTTATGTTTTTAGTATATCGTGTGATCATGTATGGGATTTTATCAGGTATATCAGGATGTATGGTAGGCTTGCTACGGGCTCCGGCAACCTTAAGTCGATCTGAACCCTAGCGCCGGTAGTGGTCCGGTCCCCAGGTCGTTACATCTTTATTTTCTCAATCGGTTTTATGGTGCTGGTAGTCTTATTTTTTAGATTGATTACCTACATCATTGAGGTTTTCATCTACTCAATCGATTTTGTAGTGCCGGCGGTCTTATTTTTGAGACCGATCACCTACCTCTTTGAGGTCTTCATCTCCTCAACTAGTTTTATGGTGTTGACGATTTTATCAACCGATTTTGTGGTGTCGGCAGTCTTATTTCCAAGACTGGTCACCTACCTCATTGAAGACTTCATCTCCTCAACCGGTTTTGTGGTGCCGACAGTCTTATTTTCGAGACCTTTCACCTACCTTATTGAGGTGTTCACCTACCTCATTGAGGTCTTCATCTCCTCAACCAGTTTTGTCATGCTGGCGGTCTATTTTCAAGATCGGTCACCCACCTCATTGAGATCTTTATTTTATCAACCGATTTTATGGTGCTAGCGGTCTTATTTTCGAGACTGGTCACTTACCTCATTGAGGTCTTCATCTCCTTAACCGGTTTTGTAGTGTCGACAGTCTTATTTTCAAAACCGATCACCTACCTCATTGAAGTCTTCATCTCCTCAACTGGTTTTGTGGTGTCGGCGGTTTTATTTCTAAGACCGGTCACCTACTTCATTGAAGTCTTCAACTCCTCAACCGGTTTTGTAGTGCTGACAGTCTAATTCCCAAGACCGGTCACCTACCTCATTGCGGTCTTCATCTTCTCAACCGGTTTTATGGTACCGGTGGTCTATTTCCAAGACTGGTCACCCACCTTATTGAGTCTTCATCTCCTCAAGCGATTTTGTGGTGCTGGTAATCTTATTTTCGAGACCGGTCACCTACCTAATCGAGGTCTTCATCTACTCAACCGGCTTTGTGGTATTAGCAGTCTTATTTCCGAGATCGGTCACCTACCTCATTGAAGTTTTAATCTCTTCAATAGGTTCTGTGGTACTGGTGGTCTTATTTTCGAGACCAGCCACCTACCTCATTGAGGTCTTTATTTCGTCAACTGATTTTGTGGTACCGACAGTCTTATTTTCGAGAATAGTCATCTACTTCATTGGGGTCTTCATCTCCTCAACCGGTTTTGTGGTGCCGACGGTCTTATTTCCTAGACTGGTCATTTACCTCATTGAGGCCTTCATCTCCTCAACTGATTTTGTGGTGCTGGCGGTCTTATTTCCAAGAACGGTCACTACCTCACTGAAATTTTCTAGTTTTATGACTGAGGCTTTCAGATTTATTAGTCTTGTTCTTACTTTTAAAATTTTTCTGCAAAATAAAAGTTGCACACAGTATATGTAACAAGAATACTCGTTGTTAATTTGATCTGCAAGATATTTACCTTCATATTTCAACTGAATACAAAATCTTAATTTTGTACAACTATATCATCTCATATAATTCTAAATAATCTAATAAATAATATTTTTCATGCATAAATCATTTTACAGCTTTTAATTCTTATAGCAGCATGCTTAAGCCAATAATACCTTTTTAAGGAATTCATACCAATATTAATCACTGATTAAAGCTTTTTAAATTGTTTCTAAATACTATCATACCCAAGCATATATTTAGAAGGACTACTATTTGAAACTAGTCATAACGACAAAAATACTTTGAAATAAAGAGATAACTGTATAGTTTGGTTAACTTACGCATGTCACCTCTCTTTCACGCTGGGCAAATTGCCTTTATGTCGCATTCCCTTCTCACATTAGCGTCAGCCTTTCTCTAACTTTCATCGTGTGGTTTTTAGATGTCGTTAGTGATTCTTGGGTATTTCACCATCTCTCTTCTCTTTGATCCTTTTTTGCTATTTGGCTATTAGCTTTTATTGATTTGCCATGTGGATCTCAACGGATTTTATTTGGAAAATCCAGCGATAAGATAGTATTCTTTGTGCCCACAGACGGCGCCAACTTGATAATGTTGAGATCTGACGGAGCGTCCAAATAAGGACAGCTAGGCAGATGTTTGATTCGCTGGGTTGATCATCGATCTGTGATCGGTCCGTTAGGCCTCTCCATACTTGACTTTGAGGAAGGGGTCCTGTAAGATGAAGAAGACAGTCAGAGGTCCACCGGGGGAGTTCCCGATGGAGACCCTCCAATACTCAAATCAGATCTGGAAACTTAGTGGAGTTAACAAAAGTAAAACAGAGAAGAGAAGGTAATAGTGGTTTCGAATTCTCTCTGTGTGACCGAGAGAGAGAGATAGATAAGTCCTTTTTCAGAGAACAAGAGATCCCTTTTTTAGGGTTAGTTCAATGTATAAATATCTTTGAATAAATTTGATGCCTCTGGTGCAGTGTCCCCTTCTAATGGGGTAGAGATACTTTTGTGCAGGTGTGCACGTGTGTCAGTCAGTACATTAATATGAGCTATAGGACAATAAATGTGGAGCTGGCCAATTCGTACCCTCTACATGTGCTCTTATGATCCCTCTATTGTACCAAGGAGGCGACCAGCTCATAGGAGGTCAGCATCTTTACCCTGACTTCATCAGGTCGTGTCGGACTCATCCGACCTATATAGAAATGAGCTCCTTTCGGTTACCGAGGTTGGCCACATCGGCGTTCAAAGTCTTGTTGTAGGATGAATTTTTTAGGAGGTCGGTCTATCCTGCTGGGCTTTGGTAAACTCAGGAGTATTGCTGGTCTGATTCTTTGTACTCAATAGGTTGGACTTCTTACTACCCGATCCAACCAGATGAAAAAACTTTCAATTCATGTTTACACGTGTCACAATTTTAAAGGGTCCTTTTTTTATACGTTATCACTAGGAAAGTCGTTACAGCCTTGAGGGACCTCTCTCCATGAGAGGTCGATATCCCAGTTGATCCCTGAGTTCTCTTTTGTCTCGATAATAACAAAATTTTTTGTCTAGCCTTTTATCAAATCCTTATACTCAGCAAAAATGGGTAGCCTAGTCCGGGGACCAAAGTAATAGGACCTATGGGTAGACCTAACAAGATGGAAGAAAGTGCAGAATTCAATAGAAGGGACAAAACCCCAACACAGATAAACGGACTCGAAACAGTATATGAACAAGATAGAATTGGGGGACAGCATCCGAGGAGTCACTCCAAAGTAATGGCAGACCTCAATAAAAAAAAGGGTAAAAGTGAAGGTCAGCCGAAAATCGCGCTGTTTAACGAAAAAGACCAAGTTGCACCTTGCTGGGCTTCTATCAGGTCCGCCGGTGGTAGGTAAAGGAGAACAATCCGCTGATTAGGTAAAGGAGCCCTAATTCTATAGATAGTAGTGTCAAAGTAGTCGCTGGAAAAGTAGTGAGAAACAGAAGAAAGCGGTGATAGAGGACACTAAACCCACTTCATCGGAAATCCTAGCAGAAGCCATGAGAAGAGTATGATGTATCTCGCATTGGAAAGGCATGAATTACAGAGAAGAGAAAGGGCAAAATAGCAGAAGCAGCGCAAGAGGTAGAGCAGCAAGTAAAATCAAGAGCGTAAGTTTGAAATGAGTAAAAGCGAAGATGAGATGTTTTGACAAAAACTCTCCTAGAGCCGCGCAATAATAATTGGAGTTTGAGGATTTTCCCACTCATTAATTATGGAATAATTAATGAGCAAGTAAAGGGTTACTTGATGATAACCGGGCCCTGGACACCTCAGTCCAGGTTGAGCCCGTGCTGGAAAGGTCAAACCTTAACTCTATTAAAACCCAATACATAGGTCTGCTTCACATATAAGTTTAGGAACATAGGTCTGCTTCACTTATAAGTTCATGACTTACTTTAATGAACCGGACTGGGCTCGAGTCTACATATGGGAGGCCTAACTCAATTAACCTGCTGGATGGGACAACAGACCCCGTAATATCAGGAATCATGTCCACATGACGCCGGATGAAATTAAATAGCCGTCTGATGATGGGAAATAATGCAGTATGTTTGTACATATGGCTAAATGTGCCTATGACAGGAGAGTACAAACACAAGACGGTACAAACACAGGACGGTGGTATCTAGACATCAATATCTATATAACCTTTCTTTTCCTTCTCCTTCCCATTTCAGCTGATCAATCTGCCATCCATTCTCTTCTTCCTTTTTCTTTCCTTCTTCCTTTTTTCTTTTTCAGTGGCTTGTGAGTGTGCCACACAGCACACCTCATCTCTGTGCTGGCCAGCGATGCATTAGACGCCTTTGTCTCTGAGCAACTATCGTCCTTTGATCCTTCACCACGACGTTGTCTCTGCATCATAGCAACCTTCTCGATGGCGTGACTGTGCAGCAACCTCCATCTCCTTATAACAGCAACGAAGCGATGTTTAAATGGTTGGCTTAGCTTGATTGTTAGATTTATTTGTGATTATATTAGATGATTGTGCAATCTTTGAAATTGTTGTGATAATGATTATGTAACGGTTGAAATTTTTATTTGTACGTTATATTTTTTAATTAGATGTTGAATGGGTTGGAACTTTGAACATAAATCTGCATGAGAAAAATAAGTGAAGAAACAAATAGGTTCTTCCGCTGCTATTTTCGTTATTTTTTTGCTTGGCCGTGAATTTGGTTTTTTAGGTCCAGATGTAGACTTCAGATTCAGCAATGGCAAGTCGAATAAATCGAGGATTACTTTCGGATTTTGTTCTTATCCACATAAACCAAAGGAAGTTTTTTCCAAAATTTCCCGGCAGCTGCACTTCTTGACCCATTTCCTTATCCATTGAAATAGGGGTTGAGAGAGTTGAATCTAAGACTCAAAGTTAAACAATAGGCAGCCACCGCTAAGCTAAGCCAATGGCTGACTTTTGACCTCTTTCTCCCATGCAAAAAATAAGAAATAATCTAGTATTTAAAGGACTACTCATGCCAATCTAAATTTCTCAATCTGGGCTACAAGTCATAACTAGCTTTTAGCATACTGCCACAAAGTGAGAAAAGATAAATAGTACTGAAAATTTTACTTCATTCTGTAGTATTGATTATCCCTCGAGATAACTTTTTAATGACATTTTGTCTATGTTACAATGATAAAGATAAACTATTGCAACAGAGAATTAACTAATAAACTCATCCTGAGTTTGAAAAGCTAGGCATAATGCGCCTACTACAAGTAATTTACCATTTTGCTACAAAGATGCTTCATCCATCCACTGAACAGAGGAAAAATGCACCCTCACTCATGATTGATAATAGAACACGACCATAAAATACAGCTCCTCATGCAGAAAATAGTTAAATCGTATACTCACTTTATGTCTGTGCCGATGTTAGGGATTGACAGTGAAAGAATGTTATTCTGCTGAAAGAGTCTCATTAAACTGTCATGTTATATGGCAGGTGGTCGTTATTCCAATATTTTGAAATTGAAGAAAACTTAATTTCCGGGGTATGCATTCCTCTTCGACAGTTCTAAGCTGAGCCAGGCAGATGAAAGAGCACCACCACTACGCGAAACAAGATAGATAATAAATGCTATATATGCAACTGTGGCAGTGGAGGCCAGAAAACCAAACAGCAGCCCTTTAACTTCAGCCGCGAAGAAATCAAGCAATAGATACCCATTAATCAGTATAACTAGGATAGCTACAGTCCAAGCCAGCCTCTACAAATTAAAATAAGAAAATATTAGATACATTACAAAATCAGCAAAATAATTTGAATTCACTTGGAAACCGTCTCAACAGTTATATTATATTCCTCTGAAAAAGGAACCTGACAGATATGGGGCACAATAGTTCAGTTTCACATTTATTTAAAGCTAACATTAAAAAATGCCGCCTGCTCCAACAAACTAGAGTGCTATAGTAGCAGCAAGAAAAATTAAATTGAAGTGCTTTGACATGTTTATGGTTAGAATATCCTCTTGTATCACAGGATGCTACTGTATAAAAAACAGTGCAACTTCATTTTACAAAACATTAAGAGGATATTAAAATTTAACAGCTTCACATTGAGCTGCGATTAACCATCTAATTCAGAACTTAGGGAGTGTTACATCAGTCATGGAATGGCACTTCAGCTTCTTAAGCTAGGAACTCTCAAACCATGAAAACAAAGAAGATGAGGGAGAGCTTTAGTCTTTCTCTTATTGTGGTTCTTTATCTGTGTTTCCTCATAGTCTCAAAAGTTGCTCTCTAGCACTGTCTGTACATAACTAATCTCATTCTATTTGAACATTCTAAATCTCAACAGAATCAACCACTTCCTCAAACACAGATCATTTAAGAAGGGCATGATTATATTAGGAACCAGCTGAACTATTTCAGAAGATAAAGTATCCTACCAGCTGAATGTTTGAAGTTTGAAACACCTAACAAGAAAGTACTGAAAGAAAAGATGTCCATTACTTAAACATTTTATATTGGTTGCTGAACATTGGACGTTGGCTTCACAAATAGGAATCAGTGACCTATTTATTCAACAGATATTCCCCAATTCTCAGACACTTCTCTTTAAGAGTATTCTAATGATCATTACTATTAAACCAGATACCACACTGCATTACATATGGTTGCTCATACAATGCAAAGATCATCAGAGTAGTTAACAACTTACCTCAAGAACAGGCCCAATTCTAAATTCCCCCATGACCTGCTCCTTGGCCACCAAAGTAAGAAGAGGGATAAGAGCAAAAGGGATCTGTACTGACTGAAGCACATTTAGCCATTCATTCAAAATATCCAATGAGGCTTCAGATGTATTGAACACAAGAGCTACTATCATAGTTGGCACGATAGCAAAACTTCGTGTTATCAATGCCCTCAGCCATTTCTTCAGGGGAAGGTTAAGAAAACCTCCCATGATAAATTGCCCAGCATATGTGCCAGTTATTGTACTACTTTGTCCAGCTGCCAACAGGCCAATACCCCATATATAAAGAATTGGAAAAATTCCTCCCCCATATTTCTCTTGAAGATACTGCCCTGCATTGACTAGTCCTATACTATGGGCCTTTTCGGTGCCATAGAATCCTTTGGCAAACACAGTTGTCACAAACAAGTTGATCATGAAGGAGACTAGAAGAGCAATTGATGACTCAATTAAGTAGTAATTCAGTGCTTCCTGAACCCGCCCCTTCTTCTGAGGATCTATCCTTCTTGATTGCACCAAAGCTGAATGCAAGAACACATTGTGAGGCATTATAACACAACCCACAACCCCCACAGCTTGGCGAATTGTTTTTGAACCAAGTCTTGGAATTAACATACCTACAACAAAGATCAGAATCAATCAAAGCCACGGCACAGCCAATGACGAAACTTCATTGGGAGAAAAAAGGTTATACTCTAAAATATAGAATGCTCACTCTCACAAAATATATGACAGGCTTACCAATTAAAAGTTCTTTTCCACTAGGCTTGGTGTCGCCAAACATCCAGGCAAAAGATAAAGCCATAGTTGCAATTAGGACTGCAAAAACAGCTTCTAACTTCCTTACTCCATAATTCTCTAGAAACAAAAACATAAAACTGTCCACATAAAGAGACAAAAATCATTCTCAATGAAACGTATCTCGTCCCTGCACAGTAGAAATGCATGATTAACTAATTCCAAGTAAAATATGAACCCTACATTGTGCAGTGTTCTTCATCACCCATTAGACACAGACTGCCCTTTAACAAACAGAAAACAACAACACAGAGGAAATGCTACAACGAGATCTTTGTGCATGCATTCAAAAAATTCCTGAAAGATCAACATGAACTTTACCCCATCAACAGATTGCAATAAGCTTAGAATGATAAATTTTGTAAAACGCTCCTTTCCAGCTTGGTTGAAAGCCTAACAATGTAACAAGAGTCTAAATTCACCGAATCTAGATGTTCAAGCTTCTGACAAAAATCCTAAATGACTGAAATGCTAAAGTCCAAAATATAAAATCAACTTTCACAAGGAACAAACATTTTATAACCATAAGTTTCTGAACATCAAATTCAATAGAAATAATTGAGTATTTAAAAACAAGAATGGAAAAATGTAAGAATCAACTGAAACTCACCAATCCAAAGCTGTAATCACCACACCTGCCCAGAGCGGCAAAACTCCATTACTCAAGATATGTATAGCGATAGCGCTCCCTATAACCTCCTGTATATCAGCCCCAATAAGCGCCACCTCCGCCATGAACCACAAAATCAACCTTGCCCAATTTGGATACTCCTCTCTACACAACTCCGCTAAATGGCGTCCGGTGGCCACTCCGACACGGGCCGACAGCATCTGGATCAGCAAGCCCATGGCGGTGGCCCACATCAATAGCCACAGCAGCGAATATCCGGCAATCGCTCCAGCCTGGAGATCCCCCTCTAAATTCCCAGGATCTAGAAACGCTATGCTCATCAAAAATCCAGGTCCCGTAAACAACCATAGTTTTTTCCATGAGAACGGCGGGACATAATCGTCGGCGTCGACTGCATCTTGGCCGTCCACATCAACCACAAGGATTTTATCTCGCGCTTCGAAAGCAACTTCGTCGGGGTCCTCGCCGTCCGAAGGAGTTGTCGGAAATTGGGCAGGCGTCGGTAATAGGCGGCTTGACTCTTCTTTTTTGTCCTCTTCTCTCGAATCTTCTTCTCGAGATTGTGAGATCATTTTTGTTTTTTTTTTTTAATACAAATAAATAAACCGGAATAAATTTCTCCGGCGAGATATTCCTCAATATCGGAGGAAGAGGAGGAGGTGGAGGTGGAGGTGGTGATGTGCCGGTTGTTAATGGCTGACGTTGGAGGAGGCACGGGTGGCCTCTGTGTTCCAGCTAGTTGGGCTCTGAAGATTGCCTTGGGCCGTAGGTGATGGATTTATATATTTTTCCTTTTTTGGGGATTTCATTTTCAGGTTGCCTTCACAATGAAAGATCGTCACAACGGGGACATTGTAGCCATTCAACTCCTGACACGTTACGATAATTGTTTGCCTTTTTTTTCCTTCGTTAAAATTTTGTAATTTTACATTTTAATACTTTCAAATTGAAATCGAGGATTCAAATTTAATTTTAGTTTAAATTATTAATAAATTATGAATTTTAAATTATACTATTTTATTTATTTATTATAAATTTTTGATATACTATGGAGTTTTTCTATGTCTATAATCTTAATATATATTTATCACTCTAATTAATTAAGTGAAATATATACGTATTATTAAATTTAAATTTTATATTTTAAATTTCCTAACTTTTATCTTATAGTTATTTTGTTGTAAAAAATAGTGTTTTGTCATTTATATTGTTTATGGTATTAAAATAATTAGGTTGATGCTCGGAGGAATTGTTTATGTGAGTGATTTATTTTCTTTATTAAAAAAATGCACATTAAAAAGTGGGATTCCTGATTCATACGAAAAAGATGATAAAAAAAAAATAGAAAAAGAGGGATAAAGAACAACGCATCTTTTTCCATTTTTATAATGCCCCCCTTTAAAATTGAGGGTTTTCAATTCTCCAATTCTACTAGTCTAATTGATTATGAGATCAAGTAATTACGGTAAAAAATGTGCTAAAAGAAATGAGAGATTTTAATTTGCTAAAGATATTTAATTTAGTTATTTGATGTGCTTGAGATTCGGGGAAAATATGGTTTGGATAGTTGTATAATGATTTAATTAATTAAAAATAATTAAAAAAATAAATATTAATAGTAAATAAGAGTAATAGAGTGATATGTTATGTTTGGGAAAGTTAAATGTAAAATGGTAGTTTTTTGTGTGATGAGAATGAGTTTTGTATTCCTGAAACCATACAGAATACCTTTTTAATTACATTTTATTAGATTGGACATGTCTGCTGTGGGTGTTTTTAAACGGTTTATTACTAGTAGATAATTGGCTAATAGATATTGAGCAAGTTAATTCATACCTTATTTTTTGTGCATGTCATTTTAATCATGTTCGGATTCATGGGAGATCAATATTCGACCGGAATTTCTTTAAATTGTATTTGGCCTACTCAATTTGAATTATAGAAGGACTATTTAGTTTAAGATTAAAGGATCGAAACATGTTTCTTGATTTGAATGCCACCTATATTTCATATGTTGTTATTATTTAATCACAAATATAGTTTTAGAAATTATATAGTTTTATTGTGAAATTTTTTATTTGGTATGCAAATTTCATGTGAATTTGTTCAAATACTTTGTTGTTGATTTTATAGTATAAAGTGTGTGGAGAAATTTTTAAATAAATCTAATTTATTATGAATTTCCATTGATATTCCAGTAATCTTGTTTTTTAAGATCACAGAGAATCAAAGTTCTGAAAAATATTTTCTAATATATGAATATGTCAATTTGATTCTCTATTATATTGGATAATGGAGCCATCAACCTCATTTGGCGTAGGAAAGTATAATATTATGGAAAATTTTGCAGGTAGATATATACACACACTACTTGTAACTTTTTTTTTAATAAATAAATATTTCATTAAGGTAAATAATTCAAATATTGTTTTAGCATAAACCAAGAAAAAGGTCTAATTAAAGTTTTATTAAAATAAATAGCCCGAAAGCTTAACAAGAAAAAAAAAAAAGAAAAATTCTAGAGCAACGAGAATGGAAGACTGATGAGCCAAGTAACCAGCGCTGCTAGCTCAATCTTCCATCTCCATGAACCACCAGGAAGAACATTTAAGCCACAATCATATTCCCTCTCCCACCACCCACATATGCATATTTAGTAACAAGGAAGATCAAGAATCAGAGCTTTTACTTCCTCATGGCCTAAAAGAGAAATGCATCCTTCCACAGGCTATGCAGCTATTACGGCTATTTTTACCAAGAGATATAGCTTTGAGATGACCATAACTTAAATATCAATATGTAAGAATAAATATCATTATAATTATATAGGAAAATAAAATAAAATAAATACTAATTGAAATAGTACAATAAAATAAATTTTAATTTTAAATAAAAAAAAATATAGGATAATTGTGTTTGAATAAGTAAAACTAAATCTAATTCTATTATAATAGAATATAAATAGTCTAAAAATTTTTTAAAAGGTGAAAAAATTAGGTTAAATTTCGAAATACATCACTACAGTAAAAAATACGGATTAATAGAAAATATAAATTTAGACCATAGCTCGGTCAATCAATTTTAATATATTTTGTTGAATCATACTTTAAATATATTCCCATACTTTAGTCTTTATTTCAAATATCTTAAATCAATTAAAAATAATTTAAATTCTCCATGTTTGAAAGTTAAGTTTTGAATTTTAAAACTAATAATATTAAAAAATATTGAATCTCTCGTGTGCTTCAAATTATAGAAAAATAATATTCCCTATGCAAGAGCAATTAAGAATTATATCTGAGAGGTCTGTGAATTCCCCATGCGAATCACCAAGAAGAGCCATTACAAGTTCCAAGCATCTTTCATTACGATTAATGAAAAATGCAATCAAAAGCCGAATATTTAAACTGTAACTCCAAATAAACCCTCAACTCAGATTTGTAGGTGTTTATATAGTGTTAAATAAAAAATAGTAAAAAATTATCAATAAGAAAATATAAATAACGAAAATAAATCTAATTAAATTTTTATATTTTTATTCAATTTAATTCAAATTTTTTAGGTAAATAAATTTTTTATATTTTATATTTAAGTCTAAGTAAATCATGACTCAAAAAAAGATTTTTTTTAATAATTAAATATTATTTTTTTAATAATAAAATTTCACTTTGTAATTTTAAAAATTATTTAGTATTTTTATTTTTAAATTTTTATACTAATTAAAATATTAAATTTTAACGTTTCAAATTTAAAAATCATTTTTATTATTAAAAAAAATATTATGTTATATTGTGAGTTATTTAGTTAAAGTTTATTTAGTAAAAAAAATTAAATTAGACTTATTGAAAAAATATAAAAATTTAATTGAATTTACTTTTATAAATAAATCAAATTATTTATGGAAGAGATTGAGAGTTTTGCTTATCATCCACTTGTTTTTTTTAAGAGTCAGCTTAATAAAATTATGGAAGAGATTGAGAGTTTTGCTTATCATCCACTTGTTTTTTTTTTTTTTTTTTCTAATGGAATTTCCTTTTAAGATCAGTGACCTTTTTTATCTCATAAATGAAATTCCTATATATTTTATTAAAAAAGTGATAAAAACACGAGTAGTCATAAATGATTATTTTAGTGCAAATATTGTCATTTAAGTGAAAATACAAAAAAAAATTTCTAATGTAATTGTAAAATATAAAAATTTCTGAGATATGAAAGAAGCTTTTAAGAAAGTTTTGAGATACGAAAGAAGCTTTTAAGAAAGTTTTAAGAATTTGATTTATTGAACTTCTGATTATAAGAATTATTTATAAAATAAATTTAAACTAACTCTCCACAAATCTCTCCATTATTTTAATGCACTCACCAATAAAATAGAAACAAACTAATAAAACTAATATGAACAAATTTTATATAAATAGCCTATTGACTTAGTAAAAAATAAAATAAATTAACTAAATAAAAGGACTCAATTCTATTATTCTCACGACGTGCAGTAAGTTGCACTAATTTTTGACACTCCCTCTTAGTGCAAGCTTATTATCAGCAACTCCTACAGCATCTCCAAAGAACAGAAACTTAAACTTCACCAGAGTCTTAGTAAATATATCAGCAATTTAAGTATTAGTACGAACACTTGTTAACTCAATCTCTTCGCTCAAGACTTTTTCAGGAATAAAGTGATGTTGAACTTCAATATGCTTTGTTAGTGCATAGAACACTGAATTTGATGCTAGTTTGATAGCACTTTCATTGTCACACTTTATTTTTACAACATAATTAACTTGGTGTGACATGTCTCCAATCAACTTTTTCAACCAAATGTATTATTGTGCAGCCATAGTTGCTGCCACATATTCTGTCTCTGTGCTAGATAGAGCCACAACAACTTGCTTCTTACTGCTCCATGAAATTACTGCTGATCCAGTGTTAAAATAATATCCAGAGGTTGAATGACGATCATTTGCATCCCCTGCCCAATCTGCATCAGTAAATTCATTGAATACAAAATTATCACATTTCTTATACCAAAACTTATGATTAAGAAATCCTTTTACATAATGCAATATCCTTTTTGCAGCATCTAAATGAGAAGTTCTTGAATTCTGCATAAATTGAGAAACAACAGAGACCGAATATGAGATTTCTGACCTTATGATGGTTAAATAAATTAAGCACCCAATAAGTTGCTGAAATTTCTTGGCATCTTTCAATGGCTTCCCTTTATCCTTTTGCAACTTTAAATTGGGTTCCATCGGAGCAGCCATTGTTTTCGATTCCTCCATGCCGAAATGCTCCAAGAGGCTGTTTGCATATTCTTTTTGAGAAACAAAATAATTCAGATTTGATTTTTCCACTTCCAGACTAAGAAAGCATCCAATTTCCCCCAGATTTTTCATCTCAAAACGAATAGACAAGTCATTCCTCAAAGTTAGAGATTTCTGATACATTTTCTCCACTTATAATCATATCACCAATGTATAATAATACTAGGAGATGTACATATGATTCTAATTTAATTAATAAACTAGAATCTGAATTAGAAACTCTAAAACTACAAAAGATGAAATATTGAGAAACTTTACCATACCACGCTCGTGGAGCTTGCTTTAAACTATAAAACGCTTTCTTCAAATGACACACGTAATTAGAAAATTGTTTAGAAGCAAAACCAAGGGGCTGCTCCATAAACACTTCACGATCCAAATCATAGTAAAGAAATGCATTCTTTACGTCAAGCTGCCACAATTTCTAACCTTTAAAAGCAGCAACCCTCACTGTTACCATCTTTGTTACCGAACTGAAAGTCTCCTCATAATCTGACCTATAATTTTGAGAAAATCCACGAGCAACTAAACGAGCTTTATACTTACCAATAGTTTCATCTAATTTTTTCTTTAAGCGAAAAACCCATTTGCAAGTAACTGGCTCACATTTTTCTGGTTTGGGAACCAACTCCCATGTCTCATTCTTATATAAATTCTCAATCTCTTCTTGCATTGCTTTTTGTCAATTAAGACAGCCTTTTGCTTTTTCATAACTTGTTGGTTCTTTTGAAATTAATGCTCCTGCAAAGAAACATGAAGTAACTGAACAATTGTTAAGTTCAACCTCATTATCTTTGAAGTAGTTTGGCTGTCTTTTCTCCCTTGTTGATTTTCTTATTGGTTGTTCCTCATTAACATCTCTTTTGGTAATATTTTGAACCGGGAGTTCAGACTCTATTTCTTCATTAGGAGGGGATTGTACAATTGCTTCAAGAAATATAGGCTCCAAATCAACTTGATCATCATCAAGAACAATAATCTTTTTAGTAGAAAATAGAGATGACAATTCATCAAGCACAACATATCTAAAAGTAGTAAATTTCTTTGTTTGCGAATCCATACACCTCCAACCTTTCCTACAAGGATTATAGCCAACAAGTACACATTTTTTTACTTTCGGGTCAAGTTTGATTCTATTAGATTTAGGAACATGAACATAGCAAATAGAACCAAATACCCGAAAATAATTGACATTCGGCTTCTCTCTATATACAATCTCAAAGTGAGATTTTTGTGTACCTAGCCAAGGAGGCAGCCTATTGGCTACATGGCATGCACATTGAATAGCTTCTGCTCATAGCTCTCGAGGAAGGTTTTTGTCATGCAGCCATGAAAAATAAATTGAAGTAAGATAACCAAGCTTCCTTTGGGCAACTCCATTCTACTAAGGAGTTTTCAAACAAGTCATTTGTCGAAGAATATCGTTGTCCTGGCAATATTGAAAGAAATCATCGAACATGAACTCCCCATCATTGTCATACCGAAGACATTTTATTTTCTTCCTAAACTCTTTTTCAATAGCCTCTTTGAACTCCATAAACTTAGATAGAGCTTCACTGTAACGACCCGAAAATCCGGACCGCTACCGGCGCTAGGATCCAGATCGGCATAAGGCCGCCGGGACCCGTAGCAAGCCTACTATGCATCCTGTACAGCTGGTATAATCCCAAACATGATCAAATATATCCATAAAACATTTAAAACTTTACCTTTAACCAGTTTGACCTGTGTATGCACTATGACTGAACTCATAGAACCCCTAGGGTCAGCATACCCTATGTCAAACTCGGTCCATCACATGTAACAACATAAAATAAAACTCATGTACAAAAGGATTATCCAACTCGGGCCAAGCACAATACTATAACTCTGAACATATAACATAATATCATTATGCAATACAACTCTTTTTACAACAATACATAACCTTACATTACATCATGTCCACTACTATTCTATTACATAAACATGACCATGGACGTAACCTGCTGATCTCCTGACTATCTCTGACCCTGCAAACCTGGGGTTAGGGGAGAGGGGTGAGCTAAAAAGCCCAGTGAGCAGAAACCATAAAAGAAAACAGTTCATTTTAACGTATGCTATTATGGAATGCGTCACATCACAAATATATCACTTCAAGGATGAATCTGTCACCAATAGCCCTCTACATATCAATCTCGTACCATAACAAGTCAACAATACTCTATGCCAGGGGCGATACGGCCACGCCTGGACTTCATATGCTCTATGTCAGGGGCGATACGGCCACACCTGGACTTCTCATCTCATATCATATCGTACATGCCATATCATATCATTCCATATCATGTCATAACATACTGAGGGCTAGAGGATCATCCAGTATCCATCCACATCATTGTCATCGTATTATGCAATGCATCATATTCGTGAATTCTAATGCAAACAACCTATTGCATAACATGGTATTCATGATGCATGAACATGCTTGAACATGCTGAAAACATTTGATTTAAAACATAAGGGTTAGTTCCACTCACCTCTGGCTAGTTCTGGACTAACTCTGAAGCAGCTAACACTGCTGAACATCTCGGTTCCTCGGGTCCGATCCTACACAGGTGGACTCCAGTGAGGTGCCAAACATACTCTAAACAACTCATAAACAACTACCCAAAAACCCCCTAAAGCATCACTTAAACATGCATAGAAAACACTCAAGAAAAGGCTGGACAGGGCACTTTCGGCGGCACCTTCGGCGGCCGAAAGTCCCAGACAGAGACGAAAGTCAGGCAGGTTCGGCGGCACCTTCGGCGGCCGAACCCTCTCTCCAGAGACGAAAGTCAGGCACTTTCGGCGGCCGAACATTACCTTCGGCGGCCGAAAGTCTGCTTTCAAGCCAAAACTCAACTTTCGGGGGCAAGGTTAGGCGGCCAATCCCTGCATCCTCAGGCAAGTTCGGCGGCCGAAACCACCTTCGGCGGCCGAACCTGAGTTCATCCAGAACTCAGCCTTTGTGCATTTCAAGCCTTCCAAACCTTCCATACACCCCAAAACAAGCACCCAACTTCTCAAACACATGCATACATCCTTAACCATGCACAAAGGAGCTCAAACAAGCTTAAACTCCCAAAAACAACATCTAAAGCATACATAGATAGTTTATGATCCACATAGGCCAAAACCATCAAAACAAACCAACCTCACATACTCTTTCCCAATCATGCATACTCTCTCCCATAAGCTCAAGGGGCTTGAAAACTGACCTAAACCCCAACACAAACATCACATGAACATACATTATCATACATTGGGCATAAAACCCACATAAACCCTAACATGCATATCTACCCATACTCAACCATCAAAACCATTTTAAAACTCACTTAAAACTTCATGAAACGTAAAAAAAAGCATAGATCCACACTTACCTCTTGAAGATCGAGGGTTTGTGCGAGCTCTAACTTGGAGATGGGAGGAAACTACTCCTTGGGTCTCCAAGCTCCCAAAACTCTGATCTAAGTTTGAAAACTCTTCAAAACAACCATGGAACTCATAAAAATATGAAGGAGATGAAGAGAAAACATGAAAATGACCAAAGGAGGACATGAACACACCTGAGCTCGAGAATGGGGAGAAATCTCGCCCATTTTCGGTCTGAGGGGCTTTTATAGGTGGCCAGCCAAACCTCCTTCGGCGGCCTAACGTGCATGCAAAACACCCCCATGTTCGGCGGCCAAACTTGAGGTTCGGCGGCCGAACCTGGTTTGTTCAAACATAGCTTTCGGAGGCCAAAAGCACTCCCGAAACCTTCCCATGTTCGGCGGCCGAACTTCACTTTCGGCAGCCGAACCTGGCAAAAACCTCCTTGGTCTTTTCTTTTCAAAACTCACTTCTTTTTCATTTAAAACCATGAAATCAGTAAAAATCATTTTAGAAATCACATTTTACCCCTCTAGAAGACTCTGGCATCATCAAAATTCCATATTCCAACGGAGATTCCGCCGGAAGGTAGGGATTCCGATGCCGGAATCTAGCCAGGTATTACATTCACTTTTCTCTTTCAAAAATTTTACCCAAGTGAATCTTGAGTGGTCATCCACCAACACCATTACATAACGATGCCCTGCTATAACTTGATGTTCTTATTGGTCCCATCAAATCCGTATGAACCAGCTCAAACAACGAGGATTTCTAATTTGTTGTCCTTTTAAAAGGAAGACGATGAGATTTGCCACATTGGTAACCTTTACAAATTACATCTTCATGAACATTCTTTAGAGTTGGCAAACCATCTACTAATCTGTGTGAAGAGATTTTAATATAATAATTGATAGCCTACATGATCCAATCGAGCGTGCCAAATTGTAGCATTATCAGTTTGGCTTGTTTTCTTCACATAAGCTTCTCCTGCTGACAAGACAAAGAAACGCTCTTTCTTTTCTCTAATAAAAATAACATCAGCTAATATTTTTTTCACATTATCAAGAACTTTTACATCTTTTGGGCCAAACAAGATAGAATCAGTGATTTAAGGAACAAAAACCAAGTTTTTGGTCAAACCTGAAATATGATAAACATCATCCAGCTTTACACCTTCTGTACCAGCAACGTCAATTATCACAGCCCCTTCATTTGCTACTGGATGAGTAGAATCATCAATCGTGATAATTGTAACGCCCCGGAAAACCGGACCGCTACCGGCGCTAGGATCCAGGTCGACTTAAGGCCGCCGGGACCCGTAGCAAGCCTGTCATATAACCTGTAAGCCTGTATAATCCCATACATGATCCACAGCATGCATAAAAATTAAAACTTTTCCTCATACATACTGTCATCAGCTAACTCAACCTGTGCATACTCTGATCATATACATAACATAGTCCCTCTGTGGGATCTCATCAAGCCTTAAAGGCAAAACAACTTGTGTTGAGTTAGTTTACATAAACATCATAACATAAGATCATGTATATACAAAAGGGATTAACAATACATTATGGTCAAGCACAACTCTATCCTCAATAACCTCATTACATAACATTCTGAATATTTTTACATCTCATCATAATATAGTTGTCATGTCCACACACTAACTATTACATACATATGACTTTTTCTTCTTGCCTTCTCTATCTATCCCGTACCTGCAAACCTGGGGTTTAGGGGAGAGGGGTGAGCTACAAAGCCCAGTGAGTAGAACTATAAAGAAAATATTTAAAACATGCTATCATGAGATGCGTCACTGCACAAATAAATCACACCACGGATGGACTGATTCAAAAATCCCTCAACTCCATGCCCGACCCTATTATGGGCACCACAGGACTTCGTATTGCCCGGCCCTATTATGGGCACCACAGGACTTCGTATATAGAAGGCTAATGAATCATCCTAATGTCCATCCACTATCATCTATCACAACAATACAATGCGGCATAGTCGTGAATTCTAATGCAAACAACCTATAATATGATCATGATGCATGAAGCATGATAAAAGCATTTCATTTCTTAATTTAAAAAGTTAAGTTTAGTTCCCACTCACCTCTGGCTGACTCTGACAAACTCTGTAGCAGCTGGCTTACTGCTGGGGTCCTTGGTTCCTCGGGTCCGAACCTACACAGGTGGACTCCAATGAGGGACCAAACATACGTAAACATAACTCTATTACATTCCCCAAAAAACCCCCTAAAACATCCTGAAAACATCACATGAAAATATGCATGAAATGGCTGAACAGGGCACTTTCGGCGGCACCTTCGGCGGCCGAAAGTCCTGGACAGAGACGAAACTCAGGTAGGTTCGGCGGCACCTTCGGCGGCCGAAAGTCCCAGACAGAGACGAAAGTCTCTTTTCGGGGGCAACTTCGGCAGCCGAAAGGCCTGCCTCCTCAGCCATGTTCGGCGGCCGAAAGTGCCTTCGGCTGCCGAACCTGGTTTCTGCCAAAGGGCAGAAACTTGGCTCCTTTGTGCATTTTCGCCTCCAAACTCACAAATCATGCATACCACTCAACCAAATCAAGCATACAAGTTCCTAGGGGCCTCAAAACATCAAATACCCCAACTACAACACTTCAAATATACTCAAACATGCCACATTGTTCAAAAAGTCATCAAAAACCCATAGGTTCAACATATACCCTAACATGCATTCTACCCCTTAAAACTTCATAAAACTTGTTTAAATCATACATTGAGCTTAAGATCGGCTCTTACCTCTTGAAGATCGAGGGTTGAGGAGATCTAAACTTGGAGATGGGAGAAGTTCCAACTTTTGGTCTCCAAGCTCCAAAACTCGTTCTAAGCTCAAAGATCTTCAAAACCAAAGTTATAAACTTGTAAAGATCATGGAAAAAGGAAGGAAAGACTCAAGATTGGGGAAGGATGGCGGAATGCTCACCTTGGCCGGAATGGGGAGAAAAAGCTCGCCCATTTTCGGCTAAGGGACCCTTTTATAGGTGGCTGGCCAGGCCACGTTCGGGGGCCGAATGTGCCTCCGCATCCATGCAAATGTTCGGCGGCCGAACTTGACTTTCGGCGGCCGAACCTGAACTTCCCTAACTCATGCTTTCGGGGGCCTAACGTGCCTCCAAAACGCATGCATGTTCGGCGGCCGAACTTGACTTTCGGCGGCCGAACCTGGGTTTCCCTCCAATGCTATTTTCATGCAAAAACTCATTTAGTTTCATACTTAAAACCATCAAAATTCATGAAAACATTTTTATAAAACATGATTCTACCCTTCTAGAGGCCTCCGACATCCGAGATTCCACCGGACGGTAGGAATTCCGATACCGGAGTCTAACCGGGTATTACATTCTCCCCCCCTTAAGAACATTCGTCCCCGAATGTTCCTCACTAGCACACATAGCATGGCAAAGAACATAACATACAAGCAAAGCACATAAACACATAGGGATCTAACCTTAAAAGAGATGAGGGTACTGCTGGAGCATAGACTCCCGTGTCTCCCAAGTGCATTCTTCCAAGTTGTGGTGGTTCCACAGGACTTTCACCATCGGGATTTCCTTGTTTCTTAACTTTCTGATCTGGGTGTCTATGATCCGTACTGGCTGTTCAACATAGGTGAGATCCTCTTGGACCTCCACATCAGGCTCACTAAGAACCTTGCTCGGATCTGACACAAATTTCCTCAACATTGAAACATGGAAAACCGGATGGATTCTTTCCATCGAAGCAGGTAAATCCAGCTTGTACGACACATTCCCAATCTTTTGCAAGATTTCAAAGGGTCCGATGTATCGTGGGGCTAGTTTACCTTTCTTCCCGAAGCGAACCACTCCCTTCATTGGAGACACCTTGAGCAATACCAGATCCCCCTCCTGAAACTCTAACTGTCTTCTGCGGATGTCTGCATAACTCTTCTGTCTGCTTGCAGCAGTCTTGATTCTTTCTCTGATTATGGGTACCACCCTGCTGGTGATCTCTACTAACTCAGGCCCTGCCAAGGCCTTTTCTCCAACTTCCTCCCAGCAACAGGTGATCTGCACTTCCTTCCATACAAAGCTTCATATGGAGCCATCCCGATGCTAGCATGATGGCTGTTGTTGTAGGCAAACTCCACCAAAGGTAGATGCTGCCTCCAAGAACCGCCAAAGTCCAGCACACACATTCTGAGCATATCTTCGATAGTCTGGATGGTCCTTTCCGACTGTCCATCAGTCTGGGGGTGGAAGGCAGTACTGAAGTCCAACCTAGTACCCATGGCATTCTGCAGACTCCGCCAAAACCTGGAGGTGAACTGGGGCCCTCTATCTGACACTATCGAAACAGGAACCCCATGCAGCCTGACGATCTCCTCCACATATACCTGCGCCAACTTGTCCACAGAGTAGCCACTCCTGACAGGAATGAAGTGAGCAGATTTGGTGAGTCTGTCCACAATCACCCATATGGAGTCCAATCTGTTGGACGTAGCCGGTAACCCCACTACGAAGTCCATAGCTATATTCTCCCATTTCCACTCTGGAATAGGTAGCGGGTTAAGCATTCCAGCCGGCTTCTGATGTTCCAGCTTCACCCTCTGACATATTTCGCAGGCGGACACAAACTGTGCCACTTCTTTCTTCATAGCTGGCCACCAGTAAACCTTCTTCAAATCTTGATACATCTTGGTGGCTCCGGGGTGAATGCTGTATCTTGCATTATGAGCCTCCCTCATAATGTCTCCTTTTAGCCCAATGTCATCTGGTACACATAGTCTGCTCCCATAGCGGAGGATCCCCTTACTGTCGAATCTGAACTCGCTATCGTTGCCTGACTGAACAGTCCTGGCAATCTTCACTGACTCCGGGTCCTCATGCTGTTTCTGAGCCACCTGCTCCAGAAACACGGGTGCTACTCTCATCTGGGCCACTAAGGCACCTGTACCAGACAACTCCAACTGTAGACCTTCCTCAATGAGCTTGTAAAACTCCTTCACCACTGGTCTCCTCTCTGCCGATATGTGGGATAGACTGCCTAGTGACTTCCGGCTTAGGGCGTCTGCCACGACATTCGCCTTACCCGGATGATACTGAATCTTGCAATCATAGTCACTCAGCAGCTCCACCCACCTCCTCTGCCTCAGATTCAGATCCCTCTGACTCAAGATGTACTGCAGGCTCTTATGATCTGTAAAGATCTCACATTTCACCCCATAGAGGTAATGCCTCCACATCTTGAGTGCAAAGATTACTGCTGCCATCTCAAGGTCATGTGTGGGATAATTCAACTCATGCTTCTTCAGCTGCCTAGAAGCATAAGCGATCACCCTCTCATTCTGCATCAGTACACAACCCAGTCCCACACGGGACGCATCACAAAAGACTGTAAAGTCCTCATCACTAGATGGCAGAGCTAACACTGGTGCTGAAGTCAACCTCTTCTTAAGCTCTTCGAAACTCTCCTCGCACTGGTCGGTCCACAGAAACTTCTGATTCTTCCTGGTTAGTCTGGTCAGAGGAGCTGCTATCTTTGAGAAGTCCTGAACGAACCTCCTGTAGTAACCTGCCAAACCCAAGAAACTCCTAATCTTTGTCACTGAAGTGGGTCTAGGCCAGTTAGCCACAGTTTCTGTCTTCTTGGGATCTACCTCAATACCATTCTCTGACACTACATGTCCCAAGAACGAAATGCTCCTCAGCCAGAATTCACATTTTGAGAACTTGGCATACAAGCCATGTTCCCTCAAAGTCTGCAAGACCAACCGCAGATGATGGGCATGCTCCTCTGCATTCCTGGAATACACTAAGATATCATCTATGAAGACAATAACAAAGTGATCCAGGTACTGGCTAAACACTCTGTTCATGAGATCCATGAATGCTGCAGGGGCGTTAGTTAACCCGAACGGCATCACAAGGAACTAAAATGCCCATATCTGGTCCTGAAAGCCGTCTTTGGCACATCCTCATCCCTTATCCTTAGCTGATGGTACCCCGATCTTAGATCTATTTTGGAGAAACAACCCGCTCCGGCTAGCTGGTCGAATAGATCATCGATCCTAGGCAATGGGTACCTATTCTTGGTAGTGACTTTGTTCAACTGCCTGTAGTCGATACAAAGTCTAAGGGATCCATCCTTCTTCCTCACAAACAAGACCGGAGCACCCCAAGGTGAGGTACTCTGTCGGATGAAACCCTTTTCTACCAGCTCTTGCAATTGCTCTTTCAACTCCTTTAACTCGGCTGGAGCCATCCTGTAGGGAGGGATAGAGATCGGTCTAGTTCCAGGCACCAACTCTATCTCGAACTCTATCTCCCTAGCAGGTGGTAAACCTGGAAGCTCATCAGGAAAGACATCCTGAAACTCTCTGACAACTGGCACCGAGGCCGGCTCCCTGACTTGACTGTCTAGCTCTCTCACATGAGCTAAGTACCCCTGACATCCCTTCCTAAGCAACCTACGAGCCTGAAGAGCTGATATCAGACCTCTAGGTGTACCCCTTTTGTCTCCTCTGAAGACGACCTCTGACCCGTTCTGATCTCTGAACCTGACTACCTTGTCCCTGCAGTCCAAGGTAGCACCATGGGTAGATAGCCAATCCATCCCTAGAATGACGTCAAAGTCTGTCAAATCTAGAACCACAAGGTCGGCGGAGAGGCATCTTCCCTCAATAAAAACTGGACTGTACTGGCAGACTGACACTGCCACTGATGGGTCACACTTGGGTCCACTGACCCATAGGGGACACTCTAACCTAGAGACTATCAGACCTAACCTCTCAACGGCTCTCGGAGCAATAAATGAATGAGATGCACCCGGGTCCATTAATGCATACACATCAGAACACCCAATGACGAGATTACCTGACACCACGGTGTTGGATGTGTTAGCCTCCTGCTGTGTCATGGTGAAGATCCTGGCTGGAGCTGATGGACCTTCACCTCGGGAACCAGAAGAAGAGGCTATCCCTCTCCCTCTACCTCTGCCACTGCCCTGAGTTGTGGCTGGAACTGCTGGCTGTGCCACACTACCAGAAGCTGTCTGCTGGGGCTAGCCCATAAAAGGCGCTCTAGGACAATCCCGAGCTATGTGTCCCTCCTGTCCACATCTGAAACATGCATTAGTCCCAGCTCGACACACTCCCCTGTGCGGTCTTCCACATCTCTGGCATTCTGTACCATCTGAGCCTGAGCTCGAGCCACCGCCAAATCCCAGACCGGATTTCAACTTGTTCCAAAACTTATTCTTCTTCAGCTTCTTGGTGGTGCTATCCCACCTCTTCTTACCTGAACTCTGAGAAGAGAAACCTGGTCCTCCTCTGTTTGGGGTCTTAACCCCTGAAGACTGGGTCACTGACTGCTTCACTGACCCCTCAACTATAGCACTTGCCTCCATCCTTCGAGCCATATCCACCACAGTGTGGAAACTTTCTCTCTCAGCTGACTGAACCAACGAGGAGTACCTGGAATGCAGCTTCATAACATATTTCTTGGCTTTCTTCGTATCTGAATCTAGAGCTTGCCCTGAAAAAGGCAATAGCTCCAAGAATTTATCCGTGAACTCCTCTACACTCATGTGCTCTGACTGCCTCAGTTGCTCAAACTCAATCATCTTCAGTTCTCTGGAACTGTCTGGAAAAGCCCATCCAGCGAACTCATTCGCAAATTCTTCCCATGTCATCCCTTCTAGTCTTGGGTCCACATAACACTTGAACCATTCCCGTGCCTTCTTGCACTTTAAAGTGAACCCTGCCATCTGAATGGCCCTGCTGTCACTTGCCCCTAGCTCATCAGTTATTGTCTTCACTACTCTCAGATACTCAAAGGGGTCATCCCCTGACTTGTATTTGGGAGCATCTAGCTTGAGGTAATCTGTCATCTTTACCTTGCTCCCATCGACTGAGCTAGGTCTAGGAGGTTGAGTAACTGGGGCTGCTGGTTCTGTAGGTGGTGGAGGTGGAGGTGCAGCATTCCCCGAGGTGGGGTTTGCCGGGTTTGGATAGAAGGGTGAGGGTGGATAAGCTGGGTACTGTGTATAGGGTGGATAGAAAGGTGGATAAGGCACGTAGGTAGGGTAGGGATGAAAGCTGGAGTAATCCGATGTGCCTCCCATCGGATACCCTGAACCCTGTGGGAAGGGTGGATAATGGGGTGGAAAACCAAACCCCGAGGCCTGGACGCCTCCCTGTGACTCCCCTGTCCCTTCTTCCTGCATGCTCACATCCAGGTTCCCATCCCTCCTCTGATCCTCTTCCATAACCTCCCTCACATCTGAAGAACTTCCTCCTCTATCCGTTCCCCTCCTGCTAACATCAAAAGACCTTCTAGGGTCCCTTGACACTCTCTCTCTGTTGGCTCTACAAGACATTGCCCTAGGCAATGTAGGAGGACGGGCGCTCGTGCCCTCATCCTCAGGTGGCACTCCAGTCAATCGCGCAGATCGACGAGTTCCTCTCATCCTATTCTCTGAAAAACAGCTCACAACAAGCAAACATTAGCATCATATGGTTCATGTGGGCACACATGAACCCTCATCACATAGCATATCATATCATTAATGCACATGCATAAAGTCATGGCATTTCACATCATCATGCAAGACAGGACTCAACATCCTATCCTAGTGGACATGACCTTCCTATTGTGCTTGACCTGCTATAACCTCTATGAGCCCGACACTCTAGGTCCGACCATATGAACCTAGGGCTCTGATACCATTCTGTAACGCCCCGGAAAACCAGACCGCTACCGGCGCTAGGATCCGGGTCGACTTAAGGCCGCCGGGACCCGTAGCAAGCCTGTCATATAACCTGTAAGCCTGTATAATCCCATACATGATCCACAGCATGCATAAAAATTAAAACTTTTCCTCATACATACTGTCATCAGCTAACTCAACCTGTGCATACTCTGATCATATACATAACATAGTCCCTCTGTGGGATCTCATCAAGCCTTAAAGGCAAAACAACCTGTGTTGAGTTAGTTTACATAAACATCATAACATAAGATCATGTATATACAAAAGGGATTAACAATACATTATGGTCAAGCACAACTCTATCCTCAATAACCTCATTACATAACATTCTGAATATTTTTACATCTCATCATAATATAGTTGTCATGTCCACACACTAACTATTACATACATATGACTTTTTCTTCTTGCCTTCTCTATCTATCCCGTACCTGCAAACCTGGGGTTTAGGGGAGAGGGGTGAGCTACAAAGCCCAGTGAGTAGAACTATAAAGAAAATATTTAAAACATGCTATCATGAGATGCGTCACTGCACAAATAAATCACACCACGGATGGACTGATTCAAAAATCCCTCAACTCCATGCCCGGCCCTATTATGGGCACCACAGGACTTCGTATTGCCCGGCCCTATTATGGGCACCACAGGACTTCGTATTGCCCGGCCCTATTATGGGCACCACAGGACTTCGTATTGCCCGGCCCTATTATGGGCACCACAGGACTTCGTATATAGAAGGCTAATGAATCATCCTAATGTCCATCCACTATCATCTATCACAACAATACAATGCGGCATAGTCGTGAATTCTAATGCAAACAACCTATAATATGATCATGATGCATGAAGCATGATAAAAGCATTTCATTTCTTAATTTAAAAAGTTAAGTTTAGTTCCCACTCACCTCTGGCTGACTCTGACAAACTCTGTAGCAGCTGGCTTACTGCTGGGGTCCTTGGTTCCTCGGGTCCGAACCTACACAGGTGGACTCCAATGAGGGACCAAACATACGTAAACATAACTCTATTACATTCCCCAAAAAACCCCCTAAAACATCCTGAAAACATCACATGAAAATATGCATGAAATGGCTGAACAGGGCACTTTCGGCGGCACCTTCGGCGGCCGAAAGTCCTGGACAGAGACGAAACTCAGGTAGGTTCGGCGGCACCTTCGGCGGCCGAAAGTCCCAGACAGAGACGAAAGTCTCTTTTCGGGGGCAACTTCGGCAGCCGAAAGGCCTGCCTCCCCAGCCATGTTCGGCGGCCGAAAGTGCCTTCGGCTGCCGAACCTGGTTTCTGCCAAAGGGCAGAAACTTGGCTCCTTTGTGCATTTTCGCCTCCAAACTCACAAATCATGCATACCACTCAACCAAATCAAGCATACAAGTTCCTAGGGGCCTCAAAACATCAAATATGTAATACCCGGCTCGACCCCGGTATCGGAATTCCTATGAGCCGGCGGTTTTCCGTCGGAATCCGGGATTCGAGGATGTCGGAGCTTGCCCTAAGGGTATTAGAGAGGTTTTTAAAATGTTTTTATCATGTTTGCAAGTTTTGAGTTAAGCAAATTGAGTTTTGAAATGAAAAGGCCAAGGGGACAAAAGCCAGGTTCGGTCGCCGAAGGTGAAGTTCGGCCGCCGAAAGTTGCATGGTTTCGCATGCACGTTAGGCCGCCGAAGGAAGAGTCGGTTGGTCACTACAAAAGCCCCTTTGCCCGAGACTTGAGTGTCAAACACTCTGTTTTTGGGTCAAAGGTGGGTTCAAGCTCTCCTTGGTGTGATTTGTCATGTTTTCCTCAAATCTTTCATGTTTTAACTTGATTTGAGCTTTGTTTTAGAGTTTTGAGCAAAAGGAAGCAAAGTTGAGCACTTGGAGATTTTGATTGAGTTTTCCCCCATCTCCAAGCTTGGATCATCAATCCTCTAGTTCTTCAAGAGGTAAGCATGGATCCTCACCTCCCCTTATGTTTAAAGCAAGTTTTAAGAGTTTTAGTGAGTGTATGGCATGATTGGGGGTATAAACATGAGTTTGAGCATATGTTGATCATATGAGTTTCTATGAGTTTTGTTGTTGTTTTTGAGGCTTGAGCTAGTTTTTAGGCCTCTATCTGCATGAGATATGTTGTGTGTTAGTTGCGAAGTGTTGGTATGCATGTTATGGGTGTTTGATAGGATTTTGGAGACTGAGAGCATAAGTTGTGCTCGAATTCTGCCTTTCTGGAGAATCCAGGTTCGGCCGCCGAAGCAAGGTTCGGCCGCCGAACCCCTTGTGGAGGCAGTTTCGGCTGCCAAACCTTGCCCCCGAAAGCTAGGCTTTTGGGTGAGAAAGGGACTTTCGGCCGCCGAAAGAGGGAGTTCGGCCGCCGAAAGTGCATGAGTTTCGTCTCTGGACGAGACTTTCGGCCGCCGAAGTTGCCGCCGAACATGCATGAGTTTCGTCTCTGGAGAGGGGTTTCGGCCGCCGAAAGTGCCGCCGAAGGTGCCCTGTCCAGCCTTCTTTTGCCCATTTTTTTCCATGCATGCCTATGATGTTTTAAGGGGGTTTAGGGGAGATATTAAGAGTTATGTTTAAGTAAGTTTGGTCCTCATTTGAGTCCACCTGTGTAGGTGCGGACCCGAGAGACCAAGGAGGCCCACAGAGTTAGAGTTACAGAGACTGCTCAGTAGTGGACAGAGGTGAGTGGAACAGAACTTTGTTTTACAGTTAAGGAATATTTTAGCATGATTCATGCATCATTATGCCATGTGTATGTAGGATGCTTTGCATTGCATTAGTATTCACCAAGTTGATGCATTGCATTATTACTTGTATATGTGGATTGGACAGAGGCGACTCCAATAGCCCATAGTCTGTCATTCTTATATGTCCTGTGTGAGCTCCTTTGGGGCCGGGCATTTTACTTGGATAAGTCCTGTGAGAGCCCTTCCAGGGCCGGGCACCATGAGTAGATTAGTGAAAGACCTGTGTGAGCTCCTTTAGGGGCCGGGCACCGACAGAGGGAGTTTTGGGGTCATGTCCAATCCGAGAGGTGACATGTTTGTGTAGTGATGCATCATATGATAGCACGTTTTGAATGTTTTTATGGTTTCCGCTCACTGGGCTCTAGCAGCTCATCCCTCTCCCTAACCCCATGTTTCAGGGCCTCAGAGAAGAGAAAGAGAAAGAGAAAGCAAGGGTAAAAGCATATGTAATAGGATAGAGTAGTGGACATGATAATGATGTACAGTACAGCGTTTATGTAATGTATAGTAATGAGGTAATAGCAAGTTATGTATGGAGTTATAGAATTGTGCTTGGCCCTAGTGTATGTTTATCCCTTTGCACATGATCATTTTATGTTTAGCTAAGTTTGTGCATGGTAGTATTTCGATCTCTGTAGTTACTGTATGGTACCATAGCAGGTATCACTCTCTGAGTGCATACAGACAGAGCATGCATAGTCCAAGCTTAGTGTATGAGAAATGTTTCAAAGTTTTATAGAAAAGAAAGAGAAAAGTTTCAAGAAAAGAAAAGGTAGAAAAAAAAAAAAAGAATATAAAGAGAGTAAGTAACAGTTTTAAGTTTAAGGTTGATCATGTATGGGATTTATCAGGTACACAGAGTTTACAGGTGGCTTACACGGGTCCCGGCGGCCTTAAGCCGATCTGGATCCTAGTGCCGGTGATGGTCCGGTAAGCGGGCTGTTACAAAATACCCCAACTACAACACTTCAAATATACTCAAACATGCCACATTGTTCAAAAAGTCATCAAAAACCCATAGGTTCAACATATACCCTAACATGCATTCTACCCCTTAAAACTTCATAAAACTTGTTTAAATCATACATTGAGCTTAAGATCGGCTCTTACCTCTTGAAGATCGAGGGTTGAGGAGATCTAAACTTGGAGATGGGAGAAGTTCCAACTTTTGGTCTCCAAGCTCCAAAACTCGTTCTAAGCTCAAAGATCTTCAAAACCAAAGTTATAAACTTGTAAAGATCATGGAAAAAGGAAGGAAAGACTCAAGATTGGGGAAGGATGGCGGAATGCTCACCTTGGCCGGAATGGGGAGAAAAAGCTCGCCCATTTTCGGCTAAGGGACCCTTTTATAGGTGGCTGGCCAGGCCACGTTCGGGGGCCGAATGTGCCTCCGCATCCATGCAAATGTTCGGCGGCCGAACTTGACTTTCGGCGGCCGAACCTGAACTTCCCTAACTCATGCTTTCGGGGGTCTAACGTGCCTCCAAAACGCATGCATGTTCGGCGGCCGAACTTGACTTTCGGCGGCCGAACCTGGGTTTCCCTCCAATGCTATTTTCATGCAAAAACTCATTTAGTTTCATACTTAAAACCATCAAAATTCATGAAAACATTTTTATAAAACATGATTCTACCCTTCTAGAGGCCTCCGACATCCGAGATTCCACCGGACGGTAGGAATTCCGATACCGGAGTCTAACCGGGTATTACAATAATAACCCGATCTCCATGGTGTTCATGCATCTCTGAGAACAAGGTGTCACTGCCTGTAATATATTAGAACAACTAGAATCTACGATCCACTCTTCTTTCTGTTTATTGGCGTAATTAACAAAAGTTTTAGTTGGTTTTTGTTCAATAGCCTCAACAGAAAAGCATTGTTCCCATTTGAGTTGATCATCTTCTTCACTTGTAGATGCAATATTGGCCTTGACAAGCTTCACCTTACAATTTTTCCTGATATGCCTAAGCTTTCCACATATGTAACATGTAATGGATTTCTTTCCTTATGAATTGCCACCTTTGTCTACATTGGATTTATTTTTTCGAGCAGTAGAATTTTCCTCTTTGTAGAATCTTCCTCTTTGTTGTTCTTGTTCCCAGATGTATTTCTTTTAGAGTGCTTTCCTTTCGAAAAAAGAATGACATCGGACTCATAATTCCTTGCCATTTGTTTTGCCAAAGCTTCCTAGTTAGAGAGCAAACTCTCCAACTCTTCAACAGAAGGTTATTGTGACCACCCTTGAATAGAAGAGACAAAGAGCCCGTACTCCTTCAAGCCACGAAAAGAAAGCGACGTAGATGAAATTCACTAATTTTCTCACCCGCATCTATTTCTGAAATCTCATCGTAAATATTTTTAACTCATAAAAAATATTCTGAAATTGCCATACCTCCTTGTTTTAACATTGCCTACTCATTCTCTACCTTGCAGTATTCTTTTTGGTAAACAGTCTTTCAATCGTTTCCCACACTTTTTTTGGAGAGTTTACATCACGAACATGATCAATGTAATTTTTGCTGATAGAAGTTCTCAATGTTTGCATACTAACATTCCACTTTGAGCCTTCCCACACTTGATCTTCCACTTTTTTCGTGAATCAATATTCTCAGGAGCTTCTGCAGGAATTTTGGTATTAGCGTCAGCTACTAACTCTCAAAGATCCTAGTCTTGAAGGAATGCTTCCATACACATTCTACAATACTTATAATTGTTGCCTGCAAGTTTCTCCACTCTGTATTGTGTAGTACCATTATTTGTCATCTCCATTATTACAAACAGTAAAACTTTTCTTTCCCATCGAAACAATAAAAGTTTGAAAGACTGAGCCTTAGACCAAACTTTAATACCATAAAATAAAGAAAAGCTTTCTAATGTAATTGTAAAATACAGATAGAAAAAGTTTCTATAAATAAGAAAGTTTTAAGAATGTGCTTCATTTAACTTCTGATTACAAGAATTATTTATAGAATAAATCTAACCAACTCTCTATAAATCTCTCCACTACTTTACTGCACTCATCAGTAAAATAAAAACAAAAAAAATAAAATTAATGTGAACAAGTCTTACATAAATGGCTTATTGACTTAATAAAAGATAAAATAAACTAACTAAATAAAAAGACTCAATTCCACTATTCTCACGTGCAGTAAGCTTCACTAATTTTTGACATAAGTAAGTATAATATATTTCAAAATAAATAAATAAATATAATACTACCAAATAAAATTATTTTCTCTACTATAATTTTTTGTTTATTTTTTATAATTATTATTTATTTTCTTTTTAAGATTTTAATAACATAATTTTATTTTAATTTTAAGAAATTTTTTAAAATATTTTTAATTATTTAATTAATATATTTAAAATAATATAATTAAAAAATTAACATATTTTAGTATATATTAAAAAAATAAAATAAATAAAAATTATGAAACAGCTCATTTATTATCGGTGCTGTATAATTGAAGAAGAATGTGACGTTTAATTTATAATGATTCTGCGCATGTTTTTTTCTTAAAGTTACTCTGATGAATGATAAAATTATGATTACAAGCCGAGACTTTAATGATGTAATAAATGTTAATATGATGAAATTTTCTATGATGGATGATAAAATATGCTTTTATTATAAGAATTAATTAAAATAACACACTGAATATTGGTAATTTGAAAAAAAATAAATAATTAATATATATTAAAATAATAAAATCTCATTTTTAAGTGGATATTATATTTGATAACACGCAATTTTATTAAAGTAAATAAATTGAAGTTTGACATAATACATAAAAATAGTATATGACTTTCAATAAACACATCAAATTTTTAAAAAAATATTATTTTTTGGAAAGACTTTTTTAAATCTTTCATAATGTTTTAATAAATCTTACACTAAATTTTATCAAAAAATATGAAAGTATAATAATATTATGTTCTAAAATTAAATATAATCATAGCAATTTAATTGAATGAGTTTAAAAGTACGGAGGTACTTAACAAGTTTTTTATTTTTTTTTGAAATAGAAATTGAAAATTGAGGGAGTAGAACTTAAAATCTTTCAAATTTATTTAGATGTATTTATTATCCGGTTAAATATGTGAGTACTAATTTTTGTTTATATTGAGCTAATCAATTTCCTGTCCAATCATCATCTTGCATCTCCTACTTCAGAAGTACAGAAATGGATCTATCATGATTTCTTAATATCATTGGGACTTGCCTATATCTAGAAGCTCTCACTAGTCCATTGCTTCTCCGTCATTATCAACAAACCCTAAAAAAAAAAAAAAAGCACAAAGGAAAAGAACAATAAGATTGCATTTTAGGAAATAATAGAGGAATCAATTAGCTGCATTTTATATGGATGAGAAGCACAGCACAAATTCAAATTCTCTCTTTTAAACACTATTTATATATATTATCATCATGTGAAGCTTTGCCTCTGTTGCCGCATCTCAATCAACAACCAAGAACAAGAGAAAGGTGAATTGGATGGAAGGCGTTTGCTCATTCATCATGCCTTTTTGTTTTTATTCCAGAAAGGTTTCTGATTCGCAAATATTTGGTTTACAACTTTTGCTTCAGACCGCAAGTTTGTAATAATTGAAACTGAGAAGAATGCCAGAATAGGATAAGATCGCAGGTCAGGTTTCTTTCAGCAATATGCTGAATAGCCTTTTTCAGCTATTTATGGTTCTCTTAAGTCAAAGGGATATATGAGCAGCAGACAAATACAGTAACTCCAAGTCAGGACCCAAATGCTACAGATACATGCAATGGAACAATAATTAATACAATAAAGCATCTTGTCTTAATTGTCTGAAGTTCATATGTTCATGCCACTTTGGATTCTGTCAACTACAGTATACAGACCATTGAATGGCCTCTGTGATTCGTTCACTATGAATCGATCTTTATCCATGCTTGTTTCTGCTTATGTGCATGGTAGAAGAAGAAATACAATACAGTGGGAAATTCTTTGACGAATTTGATTCAATTCTAATATACTTTTTATGAAGACCCACTTATTTATCTTTTATAATTTACTTGATTTACATAATTTGATTTAACCGGATATAGAGTAACATGAATTTTGCAAGTCTAAATTTGAAGTGCGTTGTAATGGAAGATGTAAACCGGTAGATACCGCGAAAATTAAATTATTTAAATTTTAATTTAATTAATATTAATAATATTTAAATTTATTTTAAATTTTATTAAAAATTAATTTAAATTATTTAAATTTATTTTAAATTTTATTTTTTATTATTTAAATAAAATTTAAATTTTTTAGTTTTATATATTTTAATTAATAATTTTTATAAAAAATATTTTTTATTAATAATTTTCATTTAAAAATTTAATACTTTTTAAAAATATTTAAATTATAATTTTAATAAAAAATATAAAAAATTATAAATATTATTGTAAAATATATTTTTATATTAATTATTTATATAAACGGATTTAAACAGTGCATATCTATATATATTATTTATAATTGGTTGATAACAGTTTTTTTATTATTTTATACTTAAGATTTACCTACTGTTTTAATGCAAAGATAATGTATTTACATGATAGCTCATTTCTGCTAAGATACTTAAAACTCAGTGTACAAAACCAAACATTGATTGCTTTATTTTATAAGAACAAATTGAAATTTCAAAAATCAATACGCAAAAAACACCCCATAAATTAATATTCAATATAGAAGAAAAATACATAAATTATAATAAGCCATAATTATCATGAGAATTGAAAATCATAATGATACAAACAAAATCCCATATCATAGGCCTTAAGGGTGAGATTGGGAAGAGATTCCGAAGAAGGAGAAATTTAGGTGGGGCAAAAGGTGAAATTAGAGTGTCTGTTTAAAATTAAAAATTTTATAAGAATTTAATTTAATTAATTTTTTTAAGAATATTTTATTTAAAATTAAAAAATTTTAATTTTTTTTAATTTTAAAATTTTATTTTAAAAAATTAAAAATTAAATAATTTTATAAAAATATTATTTAATTTTTTTTATTACAAAATAAATTATGTCAAATGAAAAAATGAAAGAGAATAACAGAGAACGAAAATGATAGATGTATAGTTTGGTTCGGTTATTTTAATTTAATTAGTCTAATTAAATTAAATTAAAGAATTAATTTTTTTTAAATTAATAAATAAATATATAAATTAAAAAAAAGATTATTTAATTTGATTTGATTTTTTCAATTGTGCTTAAAAACTCCACATCCCTGGTGTAAAAATAAGTAACCCTAGACAAAAAGGTCTGAATTGAGATAAATTATAACATTTGGATTACAAATGTAAATATATGTAAATGTTTGAATTTTTTATTTTTTATAATGTGTCATATGAAACTTATATAATATTTTTTATGAGTCATGTGAAATCCATAATGCAATATTAAAATAGTCATCTAAATAATCATGATATAATTCTTTTTAAGTCAAATTTAAAAATTGAATAAAATTTTTGAGAAATGTTAAATAAAATTGCTAAAACTGTTAAATTTTATATTGATTTAGAATATATTAGAAATTTAAATTTTATATTGATTTAGAATATATTAGAAAATTTTTTTTCTTTTCATTGAAGTAATGTAATCTGATTTAAATTTAATATTTTATTAGAACCTACCGATATTGAGCCTATGTAAATAAGGGAATTATGTTAAATTCCACTTATATTTGATCTAAATTTAACAAAAACTGAAATAATTAGACCACGCAAAATAGATTTTACTATTTTAGGCTTTTAAATCAAGTAAACTAATAGAATATAAAGTATCAAAATTTTCTCAATTCACTGATTTAATAAGTTTAAAAAGTAAAAATTTGAAGGTTTAAAACTACAAAAACCATACATGGACTTTAAAAAAATTTTCTCCTAACTAAATTAGGAAAAATTATCCAAATCTATCTTTTCACCTTTTAGTCTAAATCAACTAGGGTGAGCATTCGGTCGGTTCGGTTCAAAATCGAACCGAACCGAATAAACCGAAAACTGAAATTTTAGTATTTATAAAAATCAAACCGAATTGATTTTAATCAGAAATCAAATCGAATTGAATCGATTTGATTCAGTTCGATTCGGTTCGATTTGATCGGTTTTGATTTTTAATAATTTTTTTATTTTTTATACTTTATTTTTAATATTTTAAAATTTAATTAAAATATTTTAATCATTTAATTTTTCTATATTATTGAAAAAACATATTATTATTACTAATCGGTTCGGTTCGATTTTTTCGGTTTTTTCTGATCAAAATCGAACCGAACCAAAATAACTGAAATTTTTGAAATTAAAAATCAAACCGAACCGAAATATATAAAAAATTGAACTAAAATTTTAAATCAGTTCGATTTGGTCGATTTTTTCAATTTGGATCACCCTAAAATCAACCATGAAATTTTCATATTTGGCAAAAATTAATGCCAACACATGCCAAAATTTTGGGTTTATATTACACCCGTGAAGAGAGTAAATAATTTTCTTCTTATATAATTTTTTTCCTTTTTATTTTGTTATTTGAATATTATTATTTACTTTTTTTATACTATAATAATATATAAATTAATTATAATAATTTTATTTTATTTTTAAAATATCTCTCAAAATATCACTTAATATTTAATAAAATTTAATATTTTTAAAATAAATATAATTAAAAATTAATAAAAAATTATTAATACATGTGAAAGAAATAAAATGAATAAAAATTATAGGATGTATAAAATATTTATTTTCCACAAAATGACAAAAAAGCAAGTTGGCATGAAATTCAATGAAACCAATAGATATTCGTGCCATAAACATGAAAAATGGAATCGAATGCCTAACTATGCCAGATTTCCTTTTCTAATCGAATGCCTACCTTTTATTTTTTTTTTCTTTTCGTTTCCCATTTGCTTTTATTTTTGTTAATATAATTAACCTTCTTCTACAAATGATGGAGCATATAGGAATTCCAATTCTATAAAAAATTATTTTATACTATTATTATTTGTATAGCAGTTAGTCATTAATGTAGTAAGTCTATAGTTTATTTCAATTTCATCATACTGAATAATTATATTAAAACATCGTAAAAAAATAAGTATTTGTAATGAAAAAATCCATTGTTGATATTATTAGTTTGTTGCTAAAAGCTTTAGCAATAGATTTTCAACTCTCATTGAAGCCCTCATCACTAAATGGAGCATTTCGGTGGTGAGGATGAAACTTCTTTAGAAACTAATAGACAAGTAATTAACTATTGGTATATATGCAGCTTTCAAAGACAGCTCTATGGATGGTGACAACGAAACATTTTTGGAAATCAATAAACAATAATTGATCCAGATTCCAGAGACAACCTTGTACATCTGTGGAAACAAACGAACAAGTAATCGATGTTGTTTTCAAAGAAAGCTTTGAGGATGCTAATGATGACAAAAATGTGCAAACCAATAAACAAATTGCACTGTTGCTGTAACGACCCGGAAATCCGACCCGTTACCGGCGCTAGGATCCAGATCGGCTTAAGGCCGCCGAGACCCGTAGCAAGCCTACATACCTCCTGTAAACCTGTGGAATCCCATACATAACAACATATACATGATCTGTAAAAATTTTCTTTTCTCTTATCCAAGCAAAACCTGTGCATGCACAAAATCATACATAAACCCCACACTGGAGTCCTCATCAAATACTCCAATGGGGTATCATCATCATACATATCAGCTTGGATAATCATGGTCATTAACATCATTACTCATTAAACACTCTGTACATAAAGGGGATTCACACACCTCTAGGTCAAGCACTACTATAATCCTCAATACATCATCAAATCATTCATTACATTACATGGTCATAAATACTCATTACATCATGTTCATGTCCACTACTATCTATTACAACATACATGACTTAACTTCACTCTAGCCGACTTCCTGATCTATCCTGTACTTACAACTCTGGGGATAAAGGGAGTGGGGTGAGCTACTAGAGCCCAGTGAGCAGAATAATAAAACATCAATTTAAATCATGCTTTCATGTATGCGCCATAACACAAACATTTCACAACAATGATGAACTTGTCACCATTTAGCCCCTATCTTTCTTACTTATACATGCCGGGGGCGTAGAGCCGTAGCAGGCACACCCGAACTTCCATAATCTGTCATAGTGCCAGGGGCGTAGAGCTGTAGCAGGCACACCTGGACTCACATAGGCTATCATGACATACAAGGGCTAATGGATCATTCAACATTCATCCACATCAACAACAAAGTATGCAATGCAACATATTCGTGAATTCTAATGCAAACAACCTAATATATCTCATGGCATTCATGATGCGTGAATCATGCTAAAACATTTCATTAATTTGCTTTAAAACTTAAAGTTTATTCCACTCACCTCTGGCTAGCTCTGAAGAGACTCTGAAGCAGCTGGCTCACTGCTGGGGGTCTCGGTTCCTCGGGTCCGAACCTACACAGGTGGACTCAAATGAGGGACCAAACATACATGAATATGACTCTAAAATACTCCCCAAAAACCCCCTAAAACATCCTGAAAACATCACATGAAAACATGCAAGAAATGGCTGAACAGGGCACTTTCGGCGGCAGGTTCGGCGGCCGAAAGTCCCTCTGCAGCCGAAAGTCATGCAGGTTCGGCGGCACTTTCGGCGGCCGAACCTCCCAGACAGAGACGAAACTTGAGTTTCGGGGGCAGGCTTCGGCAGCCGAAACTACCTCCACAAGGGGGTTCGGCGGCCGAAAGTCACTTCGGCGGCCGAACCTGAGTTTCTGCCGAAGGGCAGAAACTTGGCTCCTTTGTGTCCACAGCCTCCAAAACGCCTCAAAACATGCATAAACTTGTTTCTACACATGCATACACATCATACATCACACCTAGGGGTCTCAAACTATAATATACCCCAACTACAACACTTTAAACAACACATTTCCAACATACATTGTTCAAATCACAACATAAACCCATAAACCTAACAACAAGCCTAAACATGCATTCTACCCCATCAACTTGCATAAAACTTTCATAAAACATAAAAGAAGCATAGATCGAAGCTTACCTCTTGAAGATCGAGAGGAAGAACGACCCTAGCTCGGAAAATGGAGGGATTTAGCTCCAAGACTTCCAAGCTCCAAACTTGCTTAAAAACACTCAAAAACTTTTGTGGAACCTTAAAACTCAAAGAAAATGGTGGGGATTGAAGGAAAAACACAAGATTTGGGAGAGGGAGGTCGGAAGCTTGCTGTGGCTGAAAATGGGAGAAAACTCTCCCATTTCGGCTAAGTGCCCCTTTTATAGGTGGCTGGCCAGGCCACGTTCGGGGGCCGAAGGTGCCTCCGCATGCATGCAAGGTTCGGCGGCCGAACTTGGAGTTCGGCGGCCGAACCTGCATTTCCCTCACTCAAAATTTTTGGGCGCCTAAAGTCCCTCCGAAAGCATGCATGTTCGGCGGCCGAACTTCGGAGTTCGGCGGCCGAACCTGGGTTTTCCTCCAAAGATTTTCATGCAAAAACTCATTTAATTTCTTACTTAAAAACATGAAATACATGAAAACATTTCATAAAATCATAGTTTTACCCTTTTAGAGGTTTCCGACATCCGAGGTCCCACCGGACGGTAGGAATTCCGATACCGGAGTCTAGCCGGGTATTACATTCTCCCCCTCTTAAGAACATTCGTCCCCGAATGTTCCTCAACTAACATACAAAGCATGGCATCAATCATAATATACAACATATCATACATGCAACACATAGAACAACTAACACTCACCTCAAAACAGATGGGGGTATTGCTGGAGCATGGACTCCCGTGTCTCCCAGGTGCATTCTTCAATATTGTGGTGGTTCCAAAGGACTTTCACCATCGGGATTTCCTTGTTCCTCAGCTTTCTGATCTGAGTGTCTAGGATCCGCACTGGCTGTTCTACATAGGTGAGATCCTCTTGGATCTCCATATCAGGCTCACTAAGAACCTTTCCAGGATCCGACACATACTTCCGTAACAGAGAAACATGGAAAACCGGATGGATTCTCTCCATCGAAGCAGGCAAGTCTAGCTTGTACGACACATTACCGACCCTCTGAAGCACCTTGAAAGGACCGATGTACCGTGGAGCTAACTTACCCTTCTTCCCGAACCGAACCACTCCTTTCATAGGAGACACCTTGAGCAAAACCAAATCCCCCTCCTAAAACTCTAGCTGTCTTCTGCGGGTATCTGCATAACTCTTCTGCCGACTAGCAACAGTCTTGATCCTCTCTCTGATTATGGGTACTACCCTGCTGGTAAGCTCTACTAACTCCGGACCCGCAAGAGTCCTCTCTCCTACTTCCTCCCAGCAGATAGGTGATCTGCACTTCCTCCCATACAAAGCTTCATATGGAGCCATCCCTATGCTAGCATGATAGCTGTTATTGTAGGCAAACTCCACCAAAGGTAGATGCTGCCTCCAAGAACCGCCAAAATCTAGCACACACATTCTGAGCATATCCTCTATTGTCTGGATGGTCCTCTCTGACTGTCCGTCCGTCTGTGGGTGGAAGGCAGTACTGAAGTCTAATCTGGTACCCATAGCGTTCTGCAGACTCCGCCAAAACCTGGAGGTGAACTGGGGCCCTCTATCTGACACTATAGATACCGGGACCCCATGCAGTCTGACAATCTCATCTACGTACACCTGCGCCAACTTGTCCACAGAGTAACCACTCCTGACAGGGATGAAGTGAGCAGATTTGGTGAGTCTGTCCACAATCACCCATATGGAGTCCAATCTGTTGGACGTCGCCGGTAACCCCACTACGAAGTCCATAGCTATATTCTCCCATTTCCACTCTGGAATCGGTAGTGGATTCAACATTCCAGCCGGCTTCTGATGCTCTAGTTTCACCCTCTGACACACATCGCAGGCTGACACGAACAGTGCCACGTCCTTCTTCATAGCTGGCCACCAATACACTCTCTTCAGATCCTGATACATCTTGGTGGCTCCAGGGTGAACACTATACCTGGTATTATGGGCTTCCCCCATAATATCTCCCTTCAGACCAATGTCATCTGGCACACATAATCTGTTCCCGTAGCGGAGGATCCCCTTATCATCAAACTTGAACTCATTACTCTGGCCTGACTGAACCGTTCTGGCTATCCTGACCAACTCTGGGTCCTCATGCTGTTTCCGAGCTACCTGCTCCAGAAACACGGGTGTCACTCTCATCTGAGCCACTAAGGCACCTGTGCCAGACAACTCCAACTGTAATCCCTCACTCATAAGTCTGTGGAACTCCTTCACCACCGGCCTCCTCTCTGCTGAAATGTGGGATAGACTGCCGAGTGATTTCCGGCTTAGGGCGTCTGCCACAACATTTGCCTTACCCGGATGGTACTGAATCTTGCAATCATAGTCACTCAACAGCTCTACCCATCTCCTCTGCCTCAAGTTCAGTTCTCTCTGACTCAGGATGTACTGCAGGCTCTTATGATCTGTGAAGATCTCACACTTTACCCCATAAAGGTAATGCCTCCACATCTTGAGTGCAAAGATCACTGCTGCCATCTCTAGGTCATGTGTGGGGTAATTCAGCTCATGCTTCTTCAGCTGCCTAGAAGCATAAGCGATCACCCTCTCATTTTGCATTAGCACACAGCCCAGTCCCACACGGGACGCATCACAATATACTGAGAAGTCATCATCACTTTTTGGCAGAGCTAACACCGGTGCTGAAGTCAACCTCCTCTTAAGCTCCTCAAAGCTTTCCTCACACTGATCGGTCCATATGAACTTATGATTCTTCTTTGTCAATTTGGTCATAGGAGCAGCAATCTTTGAGAAGTCCTGAACGAACCTCCTGTAGTAACCTGCTAAACCCAGAAAACTCTTGATCTCGGTCACTGTGGTGGGTCTAGGCCAGTTAGCTACAGCCTCTACCTTCTTGGGGTCTACTTCAATACCCTGTTCTGACACAATGTGCCCCAAGAATGAAATGCTCCTAAGCCAAAACTCACACTTGAAGAACTTGGCATACAAGCCATGCTCTCTCAAGGTCTGCAAAACTGTCCTCAGGTGATGGGCATGCTCCTCTGCATTTCTGGAATACACTAAGATATCATCTATGAAGACAATAACGAAGTGATCCAGATACTGACTGAATACTCTGTTCATGAGGTCCATGAATGCTGCAGGGGCGTTGGTCAACCCAAACGGCATCACAAGGAACTCATAGTGCCCATACCTGGTTCTGAAAGCGGTCTTCGGTACATATTCATTCCTTACCCTCAACTGATGGTACCCTGATCTCAGATCTATTTTGGAGAAACAACCTGCTCCTGCTAGCTGGTCGAATAGATCGTCGATCCTCGGCAAAGGGTACTTGTTCTTGGTAGTGACCTTGTTCAACTGTCTGTAGTCGATACAAAGTCTGAGGGATCCATCCTTCTTCCTCACAAACAAAACCGGAGCACCCCAAGGTGAAGTACTCGGTCGGATGAAACCCTTATCTACCAGCTCTTGCAACTGTTCCTTCAGTTCTTTCAATTCAGCTGGTGCCATCCTGTAGGGAGGGATAGAGATCGGTCTGGTACCGGGCATTAACTCAATCTCGAACTCTATCTCCCTAGCAGGTGGTAACCCTGGCAGCTCGTCTGGGAAAACATCTAAGAACTCACTCACCACAGGCACTGCGGCGGGCTCTCTGACATGACTATCTAACTCCCTCACATGAGCTAGAAACCCCTGACATCCCCTCCTAAGCAACCTACGAGCCTGAAGAGCTGAGATCAGACCTCTAGGTGTACCCCTCTTGTCTCCTCTGAAGACGACCTCTGACCCATCCTGATCTCTGAATCTGACTACCTTGTCTCTACAGTCCAAGGTAGCACCATGGGTCGATAACCAATCCATCCCTAGAATGACGTCAAAATCTGTCAAATCTAGAACCACGAGGTCGGCGGAAAGGCATCTTCCCTCTATGAAAACTAGACTACATTGGCAGACTGCCTCTGCCACTGACGGGTCACACTTGGGTCCACTGACCCATAGGGGACACTCTAACCCAGAGACCATCAATCCTACCCTCTCCACGACTCTCGGAGCAATAAAAGAATGAGATGCACCCGGGTCCATTAAGGCATACACATCTGAACAACCAATGATGAGATTACCTGCCACCACGGTGTTGGATGTGTTGGCCTCCTGCTGAGTCATAGTGAAGATCCGTGCCGGAGCTGATGGACCTTCATCTCTGTATCCTGCTGATGAAGAGGCTGACCCTCTCCCTCTGCCTCTGCCACTGGCCTGTGTTGCGGCTGGAGCTACTGGCTGCACCACACTGCCGGAGGCTGTCTGCTGAGACGGTGCTGCAAAAGCTGCTCTAGGACAATCTCGAGCCAAATGACCCGCCTGTCCGCACCTGAAACATGTGTTTGTCCCTGCCAGACATACTCCCTTGTGTGGTCTCCCACATCTCATACATGCTGTAATCTCTGCGCCAGAGCTTGAGCCACTGCCTAAACCCAGACCTGACTTGATCTTGTTCCAGAACTTATTCCTCTTAGATTTTCTGTGGCCTCTGTCCCACTTCTTACTGCCTGCAACTGCTGCACTCAGAGAAGAAGAGTCTAACCTTTCCCCACCTGGGGTCTTGGAACCAGAAGACTGTGCCACTGACTGTTTTACTTTCCCCTCAACGATAGCACTAGCCTCCATTCTCCTAGCCATATCCACTATGGCATGGAAACTCTCCCTCTCTGCTGACTGTATCAAAGAGGAATACCTGGAGTGCAGCCTCATAATATATCTACTTGACTTCTTTTGATCTGTGTCCAAATTCTGCCCAGCATATGGCAACAACTCCAGGAACCTGTCTGTGTACTCCTCCACACTCATCTGTTCAGTCTGCCTCAACTGTTCGAATTCTATTATCTTCTGCTCTCTAGAGCTCTCAGGGAAAGCCCATCCTGCAAACTCATTTGCGAACTCCTCCCAGGACATACTGTCCGCTCTCGGGTTCACATAGTTCTTAAACCAACCACGTGCCTTCTTGCACTCCAGTGTGAACCCAGCCATCTGAATGGCTCTACTGTCATCAGCCCCTATCTCATCTGTAATAGTCTTGACCCTGCTCAGATACTCAAATGGGTCATCGCCTGCTCTGTACTGAGGAGCGCCCAACTTCATGTAATCGGTCATCTTGACCTTGCTCCCTCCAGATGAGGTAGGTTTGGGTACTTGTGTTTCCGGGACAGTAGGTACTGGTGGTGGTGGAGGTGCAACATCCCCTGAGGTAGGGTTTGCTGTACTGGTATAGGGAGGTGGAGGTGGGTACATGGGGTACTAAGAGTATGGTGGGTAGTAAGGTGGGTATGGCATATGTGGAGGATAAGGGCTAAAACTGGGGTAATCCGATGTACCTCCCATCGAATACCCTGGATGGTGTGAATAGGGTGGGCAGTGATGTGGCTGGACATAACTCGAGGCCTGAGCGCCTCCTTCTGATTCTCCCATGCCCTCTTCCGGCATGCTCACACCGAGACTGTCATCCCTCCTCTGATCTACTTCCATATCCTCAGACATTCCTCCCTGCACTGTTCCCCTTACTGATCTGCTTCTACCCAGATCCAAAGACCTTCTAGGGTCTCTAGCTACTCTGTCTCTGTTGGACCTACTGGACATTGCCCTAGGCAATGCTGGAGGACGGGCATCAGCGCCCTCGTCCTGAGGTGGCACTCCAGTCAATCGTGCAGATCGACGAGTTCCTCTCATTCTATCTTCTGAAAAACAGCACATAGTATAAGCAATCATTAGCATCATATGGTTCATGTGGAAACACATGAACCCTCATCACATACATAGCATCACATCATAGCATTTATGCACATGCATATCATCATGGCATATCATATCATCATATAGACAGGACTCTACATCCTATCCTAGTGGACATGATTTTCCTAGTGTGCTTGACCTTCTAGAACATCTATGAGCCCGACACTCTAGGTCCGACCATATGAACCTAGGGCTCTGATACCACTCTGTAACGACCCGGAAATCCGACCCGTTACCGGCGCTAGGATCCAGATCGGCTTAAGGCCGCCGGGACCCGTAGCAAGCCTACATACCTCCTGTAAACCTGTGGAATCCCATACATAACAACATATACATGATCTGTAAAAATTTTCTTTTCTCTTATCCAAGCAAAACCTGTGCATGCACAAAATCATACATAAACCCCACACTGGAGTCCTCATCAAATACTCCAATGGGGTATCATCATCATACATATCAGCTTGGATAATCATGGTCATTAACATCATTACTCATTAAACACTCTGTACATAAAGGGGATTCACACACCTCTAGGTCAAGCACTACTATAATCCTCAATACATCATCAAATCATTCATTACATTACATGGTCATAAATACTCATTACATCATGTTCATGTCCACTACTATCTATTACAACATACATGACTTAACTTCACTCTAGCCGACTTCCTGATCTATCCTGTACCTGCAACTCTGGGGATAAAGGGAGTGGGGTGAGCTACTAGAGCCCAGTGAGCAGAATAATAAAACATCAATTTAAATCATGCTTTCATGTATGCGCCATAACACAAACATTTCACAACAAGGATGAACTTGTCACCATTTAGCCCCTATCTTTCTTACTTATACATGCCGGGGGCGTAGAGCCGTAGCAGGCACACCCGGACTTCCATAATCTGTCATAGTGCCAGGGGCGTAGAGCTGTAGCAGGCACACCTGGACTCACATAGGCTATCATGACATACAAGGGCTAATGGATCATTCAACATTCATCCACATCAACAACAAAGTATGCAATGCAACATATTCGTGAATTCTAATGCAAACAACCTAATATATCTCATGGCATTCATGATGCGTGAATCATGCTAAAACATTTCATTAATTTGCTTTAAAACTTAAAGTTTATTCCACTCACCTCTGGCTAGCTCTGAAGAGACTCTGAAGCAGCTGGCTCACTGCTGGGGGTCTCGGTTCCTCGGGTCCGAACCTACACAGGTGGACTCAAATGAGGGACCAAACATACATGAATATGACTCTAAAATACTCCCCAAAAACCCCCTAAAACATCCTGAAAACATCACATGAAAACATGCAAGAAATGGCTGAACAGGGCACTTTCGGCGGCAGGTTCGGCGGCCGAAAGTCCCTCTGCAGCCGAAAGTCATGCAGGTTCGGCGGCACTTTCGGCGGCCGAACCTCCCAGACAGAGACGAAACTTGAGTTTCGGGGGCAGGCTTCGGCAGCCGAAACTGCCTCCACAAGGGGGTTCGGCGGCCGAAAGTCACTTCGGCGGCCGAACCTGAGTTTCTGCCGAAGGGCAGAAACTTGGCTCCTTTGTGTCCACAGCCTCCAAAACGCCTCAAAACATGCATAAACTTGTTTCTACACATGCATACACATCATACATCACACCTAGGGGTCTCAAACTATAATATACCCCAACTACAACACTTTAAACAACACATTTCCAACATACATTGTTCAAATCACAACATAAACCCATAAACCTAACAACAAGCCTAAACATGCATTCTACCCCATCAACTTGCATAAAACTTTCATAAAACATAAAAGAAGCATAGATCGAAGCTTACCTCTTGAAGATCGAGAGGAAGAACGACCCTAGCTCGGAAAATGGAGGGATTTAGCTCCAAGACTTCCAAGCTCCAAACTTGCTTAAAAACACTCAAAAACTTTTGTGGAACCTTAAAACTCAAAGAAAATGGTGGGGATTGAAGGAAAAACACAAGATTTGGGAGAGGGAGGTCGGAAGCTTGCTGTGGCTGAAAATGGGAGAAAACTCTCCCATTTCGGCTAAGTGCCCCTTTTATAGGTGGCTGGCCAGGCCACGTTCGGGGGCCGAAGGTGCCTCCGCATGCATGCAAGGTTCGGCGGCCGAACTTGGAGTTCGGCGGCCGAACCTGCATTTCCCTCACTCAAAATTTTCGGGCGCCTAAAGTCCCTCCGAAAGCATGCATGTTCGGCGGCCGAACTTCGGAGTTCGGCGGCCGAACCTGGGTTTTCCTCCAAAGATTTTCATGCAAAAACTCATTTAATTTCTTACTTAAAAACATGAAATACATGAAAACATTTCATAAAATCATAGTTTTACCCTTCTAGAGGTTTCCGACATCCGAGGTCCCACCGGACGGTAGGGATTCCGATACCGGAGTCTAGCCGGGTATTACAGTTGCAATTGTCATATACATCTTTATGGATCCACTTATTAGTTTTCATGTACAGTCAGAGCCACAAATAGCTCAACAATCACCACATGATTCTATTGCCAATTATTAATATTTGTGCATGAAATTCCAAAGGATTTTTTATGCAGCAGAAAAGAGTGTTTACTCTAATTGGTTAAATTTATAAAGAAGAGAATGCGAACTGGTGAATGTTTATAATGGCTATTCTGATATTTAAGTTAATAAATTGAAGAATTAGATAAATATAAAAAATTATTAAAAACTCAAGAGTGTTGTATAAGAATTGTATATTTTTATTTTTGTGATCGCTAAATTTTTATACAGTAAAAGAATGGATCTAATATAATACGTTTTGAAAATTTGATAATAATGTGGTTGGTAATTATTCGACAAGAGATTTCGCTAGTTAATCGGTAAATGATCCTGCAATTATAAACGTAACGAGGATATACTGATTTGTGTCGGTTAACAGTAATTTTATACTGAGACTCGACCTCTTTAAGGGAGAGTGAGTCTAGGCGAATAATCAAGTGTGACGGTATCCAGTTCTTCTTTTGCTCGAATGAAATTGGATACCAATTTATTAAATTTTTATTATGTGACCATATTTTATTATAACTCGTAATTCTAAAGATTTTATCACGAAATTCAGTAGATTTGGTGAAGTATACTCGTTTAGAATCAAAATTTCTTACTTTTGTTAGTTTTATATATATATATATATATGAATAGGATTTTCATAAATGTCCATACTTATATTGAAGAATTACAATTTATCCTCTTATTTGATCGATTAAAAAAATAATATAGTGATTTATTACTATTTAAAAAATCTTTAATTTGATTAGTTAAATATATTCTCATTTAAATTTAAATTGGTTAAAGAGTTCTTTAAATATTAAATTTTATTTGATTAAATTTTTTTTATTATAATCTAAAATAAAATTTTAGAAAACATAAATAATAAATTGTATTATGTCACTAATAATAGAATTTAGCAACAACCCTTTGTCCAAATACATACAAATTAGATTTTTAATGACAATTAATTACTCCCTAATATTATAAAAAAGTTAACTTAATAAAAAAGAAAAAAAATACTAATATAGAAATATATGGAAAAAAGCTTTTGTTTAATTCCATTAAAAATGTATCATAAATTAATATTTATGAATATATTACAAATTGTAAATTTGAGTTAATAGTAAAATATAAAATTTTTAACTCACAATAAATTATATTTAAAATACAATTATGTAGATGTATTTAATTAAGTAAAATATAATTTACATATAAAATAAATTATTAATTACTTAATATAATAAAAATATTGTTAAACGATTCTCGCAAGTACGTAGATCATTAATAAATAATATAGTGATAAGAAGAGTATCATTTTTACAAGTTATACATTGAGTATTAAATTTTTATTTATTTTAATTATTTAGACTGTAAAAAAATATTATAAATTTAAAATTAAATTAAAAAAATATAATTAAATTATCATATTTATGAGATAAATATTTCCGAATTAGAAATTTATAAAGATAAACTAAAATCGAATATTCCGGATTAAAAATTTATAAAGATAAACTAAAATAGAATATTTTATCAATCTTAAATGACTTAAAAGACCTCTTAAACTAATCAAAATGTAATAAAAATTGATTGGGTTGTTAACTTTTAGCCAACTAAACGGGACTTAGTCTTTTATTAAAATTGTGATTTATTACTCAATATTTAAAATTTCAGATATTAATTTGATTGAATAAAAATATTTATTTATTTATTTTTCATGCCATAGCCCTTAAATAATTGTACTCAATTATTTAAAATGATTATTTTGTAACAGCTATTACGTACACAAATATGCACTCTATGTTAGGCCTGTGCATATTTCGGTTTAAACCGAAAAACCGAACCGAACCGATTAATTTCGGTTTTTCGGTTCGGTTAATCGGGATAATCGGTTTGGTTCGGTTAATATATTTAAAATTATTCAGTTTTCGGTTCGGTTCGGTTTAAACGTGTTAAATAACCGATCAAACCGAAATAACCGATTTCGTGAGCCTAGCCCTCCCCCTCCCCTCTGATACCCAACCCAGGCCAGCACCCCAAACCCAACGACGACGAATCCTAACGACGACGAATCCTCTAAACCCATTATTCTCTTTCTCTTTCTCGTCGACCATGACCATCTAATGACTCTCTCCCCGACAGATCGCTATTCTTTCCGATGGACGACGTCGTTGAGGACGCCGATGAGCTACATTCATTCACTTCCGCCTCCGCCTCCTCCTCCTCCTCCTTATCTACCAATCTACTCTCCGGCAACGAGTCGAAGATCCCGGGCGTGGCGACGCAGACGATCCCTCCGCGGACATATCCAGAAGATTGGATCTCTCTCATCCCTCTACTACTGTCTAAAGCTGCAGACATTGAGATTTGAAACAAGAAGGCAAAGATAAAGAATTTGAGAGATGGGGTTCTTCAAGAAATGGATTACAGATTACAGATTACAGAAGAAACAGAAATGGAGATCCCATTTGTAGATTTCTTCTGATAAATATGGAGGTTGTTAGAGAGAGAAAATAAAATAAAATAATTAAAAATCAGTTTTGATGATTAAAGAGAGAGAGAGAAGGGCTTATCCTCATCCACTGGTTCGTTAATTTTGTTTTATTGTGAATTTTAATACTTTTGAGTAATTCTCCTCTGCTTCCAATCTCATAGTTGCATTTCATCACTTTTTAAAAAATTGCAGATTTCGGTTTGAATCGAACCGAACCGAACCGAACCGATTTTATCGGTTCGGTTCGGTTCGGTTATATCATCATAATCGGTTTTTTCGGTTTTTGAAATTTTAACACTTCGGTTTTCGGTTTTTTCGGTTCGGTTCGGTTCGGAACCGAACCGACCGATTGCACAGGCCTACTCTATGTCCCACAAATTTTATTTTGATACTAAAGTTATGGCCAGAGCATTTTTCGAACTTGAAACTTGAAACAGATCGAGTAATTCAAACTTGAGAAAGAAGGTGCACCATAGATCGACGTGGTCTACATTTAACCAGCAAGGGTTGAGCCTTGGACATTATGATTCCAACGCCCTCGGTCATGTCCACCATTTCCTCGCCAATTCTCTCCCACTCAAAGCATTGAAGGATTGAACCCAAGGTCAAACTAACCATGCGCAACGCCAAGCCCTCTCCAGGACATCTCCTCCTTCCTGACCCAAAAGGCATCAACCGGAAACCATCGCTCACAACTGCCTCACACCCTTCAAATCTTTCTGGTTTGAATTTCTGGGGCTCGTCCCAAACTAGAGGATCATTATGTATACTCCATATGTTCGCTAGCATCATGGTGCCAGATGGTACACGGTAGCCTCCTATGGAGCACTCCTCTGATGACTCATGAACCGCCAGTGGACCCGCTGGGTACATACGCAAGACTTCACTTATGATGCATTGAAGATAGGGAATCTTTAATGTATCAGATTCGGTAATTAAACGATCATGTCCCATGACAATATCAATTTCGTTCTGTGCTTTCTTCAAAATATCAGGATTATTCACCAAAACTGACATTGCCCATTCCAGGGTTGCAACTGTTGTATCAGTTCCAGCTGCCAGTAAAACCTGTGCAAACAAATAATAAAAAATTAGTGCAGTAGGATATGGTTAATTTCTGTTTAAATCCTATTCATCATGTCTAACACATAAATAAGTAAGCTGATTGATTGACGAAAAGGCTAGTCCAATTCAAAAGGGAACGATTATGTCGGGTGATTGCTTGCTCTGTGCTTATAGGCTTCGAGAGGTTTTGGATCTAGTTCCATTCTTATCCTAGATTCAGCAACAATGAAGAAGTGCACCAAGGTCATCGATGATGGCTCACAGGCCTTATAGTCCAGGAACATGCAAGAGAGTTACCGAAGAGTTGAACTACCTCCATTGTCATTCTTGCTGTTTTCGATCTACTATTATATGGTTGTTGTGTCCAAGATTACTCTTAATCCATTTGGGGAAAAAGCTAGAGCTTTTGAGTTTAGAAGAGATCAACGAGTTCACAGTCTTGCATGTCTTTAAGGAGGCAAAATCTAGGTGATTTGCAGGTTAGTTTTGCTTATCCGGATGTTGGATGGAAAAGGAAGAGCAAAGGCGCCTATAACAATGTGATGCCCGAGTATCTATTTCTCCATCTAAGTCGGCCAGTTTATCTTAGGATTTCTTAATTCATTGGGATTGGGCATATTTTCTTGTAGAAGGATCTGGGCTCTCAATTTCTAATGATCTTGGATCGTGGGCCCTATAATATAATCTTCCTTAGAAGATAATGACCTTCCTCATTGGAGAGTGGGTTTGTCCCTCCTGACCTTGGAGTGAGGCTGTATATATTTGCTTTTGTTGAAAGTTTAATCTAGCAAATTTGGACTTCCTGGTGTGAGTCTTTTATAATCTACCTTCTTGCTTTTTTGGATCTTGTTTTCTCTTTGTTGGTTAGATTTTTTTTGGTTGTGCTTGTGCTTCACTGATACCTCTATCATTACTTGTCGCATGCTTGCTCCAAGGATCTGCGATGGTCTATTCTTATACCAATCAAGATCCATTAAGTACATGGTCTGTGGTGACTCGTTGGACTTAGCCCATCACGTGCAATGATGGCACCGAAGAGTAACGTCACCTATGCTCACTGATTCCTTTACCATCATCTTAGATCCTTCTCTCTTGTGTTTGTTAGCCCTGAAGCCGTGGTTCTCATCCTTTGTTTGATCCCAACAAAGGCTTGACCGATGATGGGCTTGCGGACTCTGTCTGAAAGGTTCGATTGGGACACCAAAGAACGCCATTTGCTCCTCCTTCCTTTGTGCTATTATGGTTTTTGGTAGCCTATTGATAAAGCATAATCTAAGTATATTTTTATTATTATAATTATACTAAATTATACATTTTTTAGTTAATTTTATATTTTTAACAATATTTATATATTTTTACTATTATTCTTATACTAAATTATATATTTTCTAATTAATTTTATATTTTTGATAAAATTTTACAAAGAATAATGAAAAATAAAGATTTGGTAAAAATAGCCTAAAATGCATGAAAAGTTAATTTGACTAGAGCAATTTGAGCAAACCACCTTTAAGAATGATCAAGGAAGCTGCATAAGTAGATGGAAGCAATAAACTAAAATTCAAGATTTTGATGTGTCAAAATCAATTTGTCCAAATTACTGCGCAAATCGACTATCATAGAACAGGGAAGGGAAGAACGACACAGACTCGCGACAAGGGCAAGCGATTCGCCCAAATCACTGAGTAAATCGATCATCGCAGGCAGAAAAGTACAGAACGATGGGACACATCACAATTCAAATTTCAAGAGTTCTAATCCATCTCAAACATATTAAGACACATATGAAACACATCACACACTCTGCAAAAAAAATTCTTTCACTCAAGAAAGTCTATTTACGAAGAAACACAATCAAAGAAGGAATCAAAGACAAAGTAAAAAAGGAATTCCATCCAACAAGGAGCTGTTTTCTAGGGTTTTCATTCACTTATTTAAGGACAGCATGAGGCAGTCGAAAGGGGGCATCAAGGATCGCAAATCCCTTCACCAGCACTGAAGCTACTTTCTCCCTTTTCTTCTCTTTGTATTTTATTTTGCAAGCCATGAGTGGCTAAATACACAATTTCTAGCTGAAGTTATGAGAAATTTAAGTTTGTATATAAGTTGGGAGATCTGAAACTCTATTGTTAATATTTTATTCTTCATATTTATGCAATTTGATTCTTCATATCATTATTACTTTGTTGTTTGGATCTATAGGGTCCATTGTTGTTGATTGCAAAGTAATATAATGTTAGTTTGAATCTTTAAGTCTGTAATTGCTTAAATTGTTAAAACACAAATAACAATTAGTATAATTAGTATAACAATTAAGAGGTTACATGATCTAACTCACCACGCGGTTGGTTAGTTAGAATTAAGCCTCTCTAATTCTTAAAACACTTAACAGTTAAAAAATAAAAATCTCCAGAAATATTCCTTAGCAATTTATTAGCTAGTGATTGATTAGCAAACGTTTTCTAATTTATCTAAACCTAAGAAGAGATTTAGTTGTGTGGAGCGTTTTTCATAACCAAAACTAATTCATTTAAATGAATAAAAGAATTTAAGTATCAATAATCAATTCTCAAACTGAAATAGATTTTATAATTCAATTAGAACTTTTTCTATTTAATTTATTTTTCTTTCTTATATTGCTTTAGTTTTAATTTTATTATTAAAATTCCTCAATACTTTACTTTTATTGTTGATTTATCTAAGTCAATATTAAAAAAATCATAATAGCAATTTTCTCTAAATTCAATCCTATTATTATTGTTCACAATTTTTAATTATTAATTATTAATAAAATATTTTTTACAGTTTCACGGCAGTCACCTCTCCATGAATTTTATTGTCTCGTGGTCGTGTTTTTGTGTTGCTCTTTTTTATTGGTCTTAGACCTTGGTTACAGAGTTCCAAATCCCTTACTAACGTCGATATAAGGCTATCAGATGTCTGGAGGTGGCAACTCGGGAGAAGCTGCTCTTCATTGTTTAGGCTCAGGTAGGATTTGATTATGGGTTAGATTATGGGTTGGATTAGCTATTGGGCCTTGGGTTAAGCTTACCGGCCTTCTTCCTTTGGCCATAAAATATATTGTATATTAAACTTCATGTACTTGATCTCTACTCTTTTGAAAAAATGTCAACTCTTTACCTATAAAAAAATTATAAAAAATAAAGTAAAATTCATTAGTAATAATAATATATTATTTTATAAATTATATTATCAAAATTACATGATAATAATATATTATAATAATTTTATTATAATTTTATAAATTATATTATCAAAATTATATAATTTTATTTAAAAAAATTTTAAATATCAATTTTATAAAATATTAAATAATATATGGTAGAAAACTATAAAGTGGACAAAATAAACTATTTGTGAGCCATTAAAGCTCAACTCAATTATTAAATAGTTATTAAAAATATTATAAAATAATTATATATTCTGATTAGTTATTAAAAAATTTTAATTATATAATTTAAATAATTTAATTTGTTAGTTATAATTTATTTTATTTAAATCGATTATATAATATCTTTATTAATTAAATTTATAGTAATAGATTTTAAATTATATATATATATATATATATATATATATATATATTATTTTGATTATAAATATATTAATTACTTTATAATTTTAATTATAAGAGTGAATGATAATATTAGTAATATAATATATTCTTAAATATTAATTACACAGGTATTTTTTAATCAATATTATATGATTATATCTATATATAAAATAACGCATTATTTTTACTAAAAATAACATATATTATATTTTAAGTATTATTATTATTATTTAAATATTAATATTATTGTTTTAATGTTAATTAATAATCTACTATTTTAAAATAAATATAAACATATCATATTTTTTTGCAATAATTAAAATTTAAATTGAAATTGAAACTAAAATAAAATAAAAAATAAAAATCAGAAAAATATTGAAATTGTTTAAAATCATAATGAAACTGTACTAAATTTTAGTTTTTTCGTCTGATTTTGAAAAATTAGAGCAGCAGAGATTTAGTTCAAATTTCAATTCTTAGTGAGAACCATACGAGAATCGAAACTGAACCCAAGTTATATTCAAGAAGAAAGTATATGGCAGATGTAAATTTAAAAAAGATTTTTATCATACATGAATTCAAATATTAATTATAGTATAATACAAAAATTTAAATATATAGTTTTAAAATTTTCCATATGTATAATCTATGTTGGGTAATTAATTAATTAAATAAAAATAATATGTTCTTAAAAATTATTATATAATTGAACAAATACATTAATTATAAATTAAGTGAGTAAATACTTGTCAAGAATTTCGTTTTGCTTATTGTGCTCAGTAATTATTATTTTTCTTTTCTGATGAAAACTAAAATGTTTCATTTTGGTCTAGTCCAAAAAATCATAACTTCATGAATTTTCATATTTATGATTAAAATTTTTAATTTTAGATAAAAAAGACTTTTAAATTTATTATAATTATAACAATTTTTTAATTTAATTTAAATTACCTGAGATATGACACACCATATGCCATTATTTTTACCATATAAACAACTTAATTATTTTAATTAAACTTTGGTTAAAATTTTAAATTTCTAATTACCTTAAATCTTTAATTAATATTTTTATTTAAATAAGGTAGAATTAAGTATTTTAATTATATAATTTAAAAATTTTCTATATTTAAAGGTTTAGTATCTTAATTAAGATTTAATTCTAATTAATCAAATTATTTATATGATAAAAATAATTATATATAATATATCGTGTAAATTAATTTAAATCTAATTAAAATTAATTTAAAAAGTTGAGACAATTATGGGATACAGCGACTTTCAATGCAAGTTTCCCTTTGTGATCTCTTTGTGATCTTTTTATGACTTGATACTCTCGCATTTTCTTATTTCTTAAATTTAACTTCTTCTTTTTTCTTTCTCATAGAAGACGATCTGAGTCAATCGACTATTGATGAAAAAAAAATGTTGTTGTCCCTATTAAGAGCTCAAGGGATATTTTGATTGTCACTTATGATTTCTGTATAGTGGATATTTCTCACATACAATCCAATTAATTTTCAGAATATGCAGTCCGCTTTGACAGATTTATAGCATTCTTTAGATGGGGTATCTATTATGGAATTAGAGGCAAAAAAAGATATTTGTTTCAGTTTTTTTAATAATGTTGATTTTGAAGATATAGGGAATGGAGATCCTTAATTGTACAATCGATTTCTGCTTGTTTGAAAGGAGATACAAGTTATGTCGCCGAGTCCTATAAGAGTTAAAATTTATTTGGACATTCGGCAACCTTTGAAACGACAGAAGAAGTTTGTTGGAGATGATGGTATTGTGTTTACTGTGAAGTTTCAATACGAAAAACTGACTATTTTTTACTATTTACGTGGGAGTTTGGTTGGGGGTGATTTCCTCAGAGCACCTGTTCATCGGAACCAGAGACCGAAAAGTCTGTAAATGCGTGACTCAGTAATTCTGCTCTATCGGGATTTGTATCAAGTTTGTACAATTTCAATTGACTTTGTCGAGTTGATGGGGTTTTGTTTCAAGCTCAAGATTTTATTGGTTACAGTTTTATTGTGGAAAACTCTGAGAGTATATTTCAACATGGTATTTCTGGTTTCTCAGAAGGTAATAGTACGCAGATAATTGTTGAAGTTTTTGCTCTCCGTCACTATTTGCTCTTTGCAATAGAATTTTTACCTTTTAATGGTTGCATTCTTATGGACTGTTTGCAGATAGTTCAAATTCTTTAATCTTCACATTTAGATACTTCTGAACTGGATTTGATTTTGAATAATTGTAAATTTTTATTGGACTATAGAACTGATATTTCTGTTAGATGGATTCGTCATCATGCCATTCTAACTGCTCATACTCTGACTAGAGAATCCATTAGGCACGATAATCTCTCTGTTTGGGATGACATCTCTTTGTTTTTTTTATAAAATTTTATTAATACAATTATTACTTTTTGCTTTTAAAAAACAAGTTTGAGACAATTACGACAAATTCAAAAATTAGGATTTTTTGGTTCAAAATTAAAAGTTTGTACAATAAAAAAAATAAGTTGTGGCCTTTTTGAGGCAAAGGCCTTTCGTTTTTATTTTTTTTCTTCATATAAAATATTTTCTATAATTTGTTTCAACACTATATTTCTAAATTAATAAAGTAATTAAGCCAATTTTAAATGATTTTATTTGAAAAATAATTTCAATATTCTCCGCTTATTAAGTTATTTTTCATGAACGAAAAACATATATGCAAATAGTTTTGGCCACAATTTAGTTTAAAATGTGAATTGGAACGAAATCAAATTGATGAAACTCAAAGTTGAATTAGTCAATTAATTTTTTCAATTACTGAATCGAATTAAAATCATACAATAATGAATCATTTAATTTCGGGTTCCCTCCTTAACCAAGTCCAAAAGTTTACTCTAGAATTTTAAATACTGTAAGTATAGTAAAAGTAAATTACTTTCCTACAAATAGTTTAACTAGATTGAAATAAATGAGTTATATTCTTTTCATTAAGAGAAGAAAAACTCTTACTTCTCGAAAATTAAAGAAGGAAGGTCAATTAAACCGAAACAATTTTTATGTTTTTTAAAAATTTTAAATTTTCTAACTAGTGGTAACTTAAAAGAAAAATAGAAGGACGAAATAATTACCAGAATAAGGCTTTTGATAGTTTGATCTGTGTAGTACTCAGGATCTGATTGTTGCAGTGTTAGCAACACCTCAATCAACGTCTTATTTTTCTCCTCAATGGGTGAAGTGGTCATTCTATTTTGATGTTCTTCGATCAAACCTTGTATAAATCCATCTCTCTTCTTTTGCAAATCAAGAAGCTTCTTCTCTGTACCTCCTATCTTGGCTAATAAGGGCAAAAAGTCTCCTATATTTGATGTACCGGTCATTTGGATTGTCTCCCTCACGATCTCCCGAAATCTGGTTGCTGCCTCCACTTCTTCCACATTTTCACCGTAATACCTCTTTCCAGCTATCATCCTCATCATCACGTTTAGCATCAGCTCAAAGAAGGCTGATTTCAAATCCACCATCTCATCTTTGTTCCTAAACAAACGATGGAGTAATATCTTCACCTCATCGCTTCGTATGCTAGAGAGTAACTGGAGACGATAAGAAGATAATATTTCAAGGGAGGATAGTTTACGAAGATTGCGCCAAAGATCACCATAAGGAGCCCAAGCGAGACTGGTGAAGTTATAGCCCAAGTGTTTGCCAGCAAGGAGGCGTGGGCGGTTGGCCAAGGCGATATCATTCTTGGTAAAACACTCTTCTACGGCGGATGGAGAGGAGACAAGCAGGACACGACGACAGCCAAATTGAAGGAGAAGTACGGGACGGTAACGATTAGATATGATGGAGAGGGAACGATGGAGAGGTTTGTTGAGGAGGTGTAGATGGCCTATTATGGGGAGGGTAGGGAATGGGCTTGGTGGGAGATTTCGAATCTTATCGAGGAAATGCTTGGTGATTGCATAAAGAACCAAAAACAAGAGAAGGTGGAAGATCATGGTGCTGAGCAAGTAATCAAAGGAACTTGGCAAGTATAAAGAAGATTACTTATAGTTTCGTTGGCCTTGTACTTGATATTTTCATCAATAGGATATGGATAAGAGTGTACATATATGCTTAATTAATAAAAAATTTAATATATTATAATTTTAAGTAGATCTCACTATAATTTAAAGAAGTTTCGAGTTAGATTGTGACTTCTCATAATCATAAATCTCTAAAAATACTTTAAGCATGTTTAATGGGACCTACAAATTAATTGGATTAGACAAAACTTGAAATGTCAATTTATGAAGATCTGGGCACACATCAGGAGACAGTGGTGGGTTGAAACTCATTATATCATATGGAATTAATTTAAAATTTTAGTATAAATTTTTATTATTTTAATTAAATTTAATTTTTAATTTTAAAATTTTTAATTATTTTAATTTAATTTAATTTTAATTAAAAAATTTAAAAAATTAAATCGAATTGATTTAATAATAATTATATATTATTTTCAATAATATAAAAAGATAAAATTATATTAAATTTAAAGTATTTTAATTAAATTTTAAAATATTAAAAATAAAATATAAAAAATAAAAAATTATTAAAAATTTAAATTAATAAAATCAAATCGAATTAGATCGGTTCAATTTTATTTAATTTTAATTAAAATCAATTTAATTTTTATAAATATAAAAATTTTAATTTTTAATTTATTCAATTCAATTTAATTTTAAATTGAACTAACCGAATACTCACAGCTCCACAAAACCATTATTATGGTGTACGAAAATAAAAAGGATAATTATGTAAACGAAAATTCTTTCACGCTAGAAATTAAACCCACTATTTCATTTTACGATTTATATGGGAATATAGTGATAACAAGGCTTACTACTGTTGAAATAATAGTCTTTACAATAATTTACTTAAAATATTTAGTTTTAGATTCTATTTATTTTTAAAAAATAATTTATATTTTTGAAAATATTTTTTATTGATTGATTTTTTTAGTATTTCAAACCTTATAAAATATAAAAAATATTTTACTGAAAAATAATTTTTATAAAATAAATAGAACTTTATGTTTTTTAGGAGGTAAACTTCTAAAAAATAAAGGAAAAAAACTTTGTTTTAATAATAATGAAAAATAATTTCCCTTGCAATAATCTTCTATTTAAAAAAAAATTTCCAAAAATTTAATTTTATTGATTTTTAATCAATTATTTTATTTAAAATAAAAAAAATTTAATTCCATTTTTGTTATCTTGAAAAAAAATTTCTTAAAAAAGCATAATTTATAATATAGTCTTTTTTCTATAAAAGGTGTAATTTATTATCTGAAGTATTCAGAAAATAATTTAGCTAAGAAAATTATTTTATTTTAATAAGAAAAAACTTACTTCCCTATAATAATCTCCCGTTTACAATTGAAAATTAAAAAAATAATTTAAATTATTTTTTATCAATTATTTTATTTGCAATTGATTAACACTAAATTTTTAATAAAATGATTATTTTATTAATAAAATAAAAAATTTAAAATTTAAATTGTTGATAATTATAAAATTAAAAAAATTATAAATTTTATAAAATTTTAGGAATTAAATATTGTGATATTCAGAGAATTGAATTTAGAATAGTTGTGTAAACTTGAGTGAAGAGTACGGTGTTTTTTTTTTTATTTCTTCTCGTTTTTCTGATAATGACACGTAATGATTTCTCTGTTACAGTATTATTTACTTTTGTCATATATGTTCATACATACAAAAACGTCAAACGTTCCCTCCACGTCAGATAATTATTTAATTCTTTCGGCATGTATGGGACTGAACTTATTATCTCTCTCCACATCATATCATTAGGCTGAACATATAGTGGAGGGATCTAGATTTGTTAATGACTCGGTCTATTCTATAAGCCTAAGTTGGGATCGAAAATATTGGACCAGTCTGTCAGGGAGGCAAAGTCCATCACTGCTTTATGAAATTCGATTTCATACTGAAATGGTGAAATCTAGCGATGATCATATATTATAAATTTATTTTAAAATTTTAATATAAATAATTTTATAAAAATTTATTTTAATTTTTTTATTGTGAAATGAATTGTTTTAAATTAAGTGACGGACATTAAATTTTGATAAGAGTTTATATGATATTTTATTGATATTATGAATAATTTTTATAGTGGTTTTGTATTAATTAGTTGTTTTTATTAATTTCAATAATTTTAATAACTTTTCATTTCTTTTCCTTTGACTTTTCTGGAGGTATTTTTGTCCTTATATGCCATGTGACTATGTCTCCACTTTAATAATACTCTCCAGCAGGTGGAAATTGGATGTGAAAAAAGCTTCGTCATTGTTCTATCAGATCTATGTGTGGACGTGTATTTAATAAGATGGTGGTGTTTCAATGGCAGGAAAACAAAAAAAATCTGGTCATTGTCCAGAACTAAGGCAAAAACAAGATTAGTCCCCCCAAAAGAAAAGAACGGACAGGTAACTCCTAATTACATTTTGCTCAGTAACTAAACCACAGTAAAGTTAAACAAATGCAGTAATTACCAAACAAATACAATTAGATCATAGTAAAAGTAATCTTAACAGATTGCTAGCAAAAAGAGACTTATTGAAGGCTGGAGTATGTATGCATATTAGAAATGGTCAAGAAACTCTTCTCTAATTAGAGCCGTAGGTGCTTGGTGTTATTGGTTTTAAACTTTTCCGTCCAACTTCTTGTTCCCTCCATATTAATAGGGTGGCTGATTTGATTGATCATACTACCTTGCATCATACTACCTTGCAGTGGAAAAGATCTTTGATATATCGAGTAGTTCCAATAGTTCATATTGAAGCTATTTTTGCCATTCTTATAATATCTCTTGGTACGCTTGATACTTTAGTCTAGCATTATGAGTGACATGGCAAGTATACAATTCAATCTGGATACAAACTGTTGGTGGAGTCTTCTTTTTAGGGTACTATTAATGATGTTGCTTCTCATTCAGATACAATATTAAGAGTCTCTTTGAAAGCGATCATGGATTTTACCAATTCCTCCGAAATTTAAGTATTTTATTAGACGCTTTTTAAATAATGTTATATTTGTTTTGAGTAATTTGGAGAATCGAGGTATGCAAGTGTCTCCTTTTGTGTTGTGTCAACAAGGCCCGGAAACATTGGAGCAAGTGCTCTTTTGGTGCTTCCATGCTCGGATATCATAGTTTTTAAGACCTTGTGTCTATAAACCCAAGATTGTGGGCTTCTTTGGATTTAGGCATTGGTGGGTGCATTAGTACTTTGCCACGTTGTGAATCCATCATAGCAAATGATTATTGTGCCATTGTGATATATTTGGAAGGCTATAAATAAAAGTGTTTTTGAACAAGTTCAACTAGATATCATAGCAACTATGAAGCAAATCAATAGTAGTTTTTTAGTACTACAATATTGTCGACGTATTTTTATTGGTATTTTTAAGCTTTATTCTCAACGTGCCTTTAACTTGGTTGATTGGAGTCTCTCTCCAATTAGCATCAATAAACTTAATTGCAATGAGACTTGAATGTACTAGTTTTCTTTGGCAATAATTACCACATTTGTAGAAATCATATCGGAGCTATTCTCATAAATTTAAAAAAAGAGCTCTTACGCTTGGGAAAGCAATTAGGTTTGCATTGGATCAAGGGTCTATGGTACATTCTACTCTTTTGCATTTTTCTAGTCTAGCTCCATACAATATCCAAACTTATATAATTGACATTTTAGAATTGTGGTCACAATTTGAATCTATATCTATTAATATGATATCTACAAAAACTACAGATATTTTATAGTAAAAATATGTTTAAAGAAATAACTTTCTTTTTGAAGACTAATTTTACTTGTTTATGAGTCATTATTTATTTAATAAGGCTTTATACTTCCGTCATTGTTTGTTTAGGAAGGCTAGATTAGTAGAATTTTCCTGAAAATAATTGTAATAGATTAGTAGCCCACTTCTCTATCATTAAATTGCAAGCTATAAGCACAAAAGTTTAAGAACTACGTATGGAATAATAAATATCTATTGACTACAAAATTAAACTTTTCCTTGACGATTTAATTTAATTTTTAAATCTTAATAAAACTTCTAAAATTTTTAAAATTTGGTACAATTTTATCAAAAAGAGAATTTCATAAGACTGTGCTCCGTTACTCCATCCCACCTGGTATATGCCATATGACTTTCTACTACTACTATTAGTTAATTAAACATTTATTTAGCATTCACAGACTTAGTTTGGTGGTAAGTGTATCTGAGTAAATCTGCAGGTTCTACTCCCCCAATCTCCAATCTCCATTTCAAAAAAAAAAAAAAAAAAATTAAACATCTTTTTATTTTATAAAAAATATTTTTAATCTTTAAAATGAAAATTAGTTAATTAAAAATATTTTTTTAATTAAAAAAATTAAATTATTTTTAAAAATAATATTTTTTAGAAATAGAATGTTACTTTTCTTTATGCTCTTTATTTTGATTGTAGTATTTAGTTTCCACTGTGAGGATGGATTCTATTTATTTTTTATCAATTGAATTGGATTTTGATGTAATTTGCTATTTAATTTAATTTTGATGTATACTTGGGTGATATATTTTAATAATAAAATAATAAATATTATTGGTTGGAAGCATTACATTAATCATACTAAATTGTATTTCAACATAGTACTCCATGAGTACTGAATAATTGCTCTAATCAAAAGACCTAATGAATTAATTATTATTTATTTTTAGTTTTTTTTTTTTGGTTAAGAGGATGAGGGATTAGAGTGTTGAAATTCAACTAAATTGGTCCTGGTTGTTATTGTTTGCTAAGATTAACTTGTAAACTTATTTTTATTTTCATTAGTTAATAATTAATTCACTATTTAATTTCATTATATAAATATATAATAGTAGGATTACATAGATTTCTAGTATTTAGTATCCAATTTAGAGGTGAATAACTCTGCTTATCATATTATTACTTGAATAATTTTGTATGCTTGCAAAATTACCTATCACGAGACTTAAAAAGAAAAAGGCAACCTTGACTTTCTAAGAATTCCAAAAAAAAAACTGTCAATCAAACAGTCGAAATTCACTTTTTAAAAAATTAGACATTTTAAGAAATTAAAATATAATTACAGACTTTTACTAATAAACAGTTGATAATTTTATCATTAGTACTTTAAATGATCGGTAAATGGCTTTAATTATCACTTTTTAATAATTGAGTTAGTAAATTTTATCGCTATTTTTTATTTTTCTTTTAGTAAAAATCTCTTCTACTGAGTTGTCTCTAACCAAACAAAAGGTTTAGTGGCAACATTACTTTTTCAATCTTTGTGTTTTTATTCTTGTTGGCATCTGGTTCCTTCAGTTCTATTGTTTTGGTTTTGGGTGCTTTCTAGGTTTATTTTGTTTTGATTAATTAACTTGGAGTCTTCCTCTTTCACTTCTTTTATTTCATAAGGTTTTCTGCTTATAAAAAAGATGAAAAATTGATTTTCATAAATATATACATATGAGTCTAATGATTTGAGATCCAATAAAAGATAAAATTAAAGTATGTGCGTGTAAACTTGATCTGAATAATCCATTCTCTTTGTCTTTATCCTTTTTTCTTTTTGTTGTTTTGTGACGTGTAATCGCCACCCTATATAGTATCACATGTCATTATCATGTCGAGTCACACATATAGATGTACCGTCCTTTTTTTCGTTATTTGGTGGCTATTTAATTCCTTTTCATATCTACGTTGGTATGATCTCAAACGTGTGTGATCTGCTGTTTTATTGGCCTATTAAATTAGTTGAACTTGATCTATGACCTCCGACCCTATTCGATCAAGTCAATTGGCATGAGACTCAAGCCAATTGGCATGAGACTCAAACCATATTCATGAGAGTGAATTGACGTGTTGAGCTGTCACAAGGTTTAAACCTTTTTCCGTGAGCTTAATAGTGATCTGAATGTCTGAGACTCATCCATTATCAACATCTCTTAATACATAACTCTGCATCGCATGGGTTAATTTATTACAATGTTTATCAGTTCAAAAGGGAAATAAGATGACTTAAAATCAAAAGGGTAAAATAACCTTGTGAAAAGGTTCTGACACTAAATATAAATGATAGCTTTTATATTTTTTATTTTATTAAAAAAAAATTAATATGGCGTAAATAAATAAAAATATTTGTAAGTTAAGACTCAAATTAATAAAAAATCGATCAGAGTTCACTCTTTTATCTAAATACGTAATTTTGAACTTAACTTTTAAACTCATTTAGTAGATGAGTAGAATTTAAAATTTAATAATATTTGATTTGTTAAAATTTATAAATTTAATTTATTTTTAAATTTATGAGCAGACTTACAAATTAATTTATTGAGTAAATTAATTAATCAATCTTATTGTGAAACTCTAAATAAATTCAACAATGTACTCATTTATAAATTCATTTAATAGGTTTAAGAGTTGGCACAATTGTTAAAATATTATATTAATTTTATATTTTTTAAATTTGTAATTATGTTTATTTTAAATTTAATTTTTTAATAATTAATATCTAACCGATGTATATATAACTGTTTGACGTAATAAATTTTCATAAATAGAGGGAATATAATGATGATAACAAATTATTTTCTTATTATTTTATATTTAAGATTTACATCCTGCTTATCGCTCTTTATTTTGTAAGAACAAATTGAAAGTTCAAACGCAATCACTATAGCAATATATATAAATATATATATATTACAAACAAACAATTCGGTTTGTAATAATGAAAATTCCATTCATAAATAATTTTACAAACGGACCTCTCCAATGAAAAAAAAAATTATTATAAACTTGCTTTATAATTTTTTTTTTTTAAACAGATTAAAACCCATTTGTATTACATATGGATTTAATATTATAAAAGGATATTTTATTTATAAGTTTGTGTTTTTTTTATTTGCAAGCCATTTGTAGGTGATTTATAACCTATTAGTTTATAATCTTTTTTAAACTATTTATAATATAAATATATATTTTATTTATAAGTCTGTTCGTAAATTGTTTGCATATAACAGACTTTATTTTTAAAATTCATTTGTAATTTCCCTATTCAATTTATCAATAACCATTTCTACTACAAATTTATTCAACCAAATATTAAATATCTAATATCCAAGACATTAAAAAAAACTCATTCATATTATATATCAAAATAAATTGAACTTAATATAAAATATAAATATTTCATTATAATAAAAAAGAAAGATGTCAATGTAAGTGTAATTATTTATCACAAAGTTCAAGTACTCGAACATTATAAAATACAGATGCAATCAAATAAGAGACTCAAAGTGGAATCATCATCATTTGTTCCATGATACAAAAAATCTAGTGAAGGATCGGTTGGTTTATACTGAGATTGAGAAGAACCCATAGTGGAAGAGTTAATGCATGTACGGAGACATACTTTTTTTTTTTATAAACGACAGTGATACGAACTTTTTAACCAAAAGATCTTGGAAATTGAAATAGATCCAATAATTTAAACTTGAGAAAGAAGGTTCACCATGGATGGACGTGGTCTACATTTAACTAGCAAAGGCTGAGCCTTGGGCATTGTGAGTCCAACTCCTTCAGTCATATCCACCATTTCGTTGCCAACTCTTTCCCACTCAAAGCACTGAAGGACTGAACCCAAGGTCAAACCAACCATGCGCAAGGCCAAACCCTCTCCAGGACAGCTCCTCCTTCCTGACCCAAAAGGCATCAACCGAAAACCATCTCTCACCACTGCCTCACGCCCATCAAATCTTTCCGGTATGAATTTCTGGGGCTCGTCCCAAACTTGAGGATCATTTTGTATGCTCCATACGTTCACAAGCAGCATGGTGCCAGGTGGTACTCGGTAGCCTCCAATAGAGCACTCCTCTGATGACTCATGAGGAACCAACAAGGGACCTGCTGGGTACATTCGCAGGACTTCACTTATAATACATTGAAGATAGGGAATCTTTGATGTATCAGATTCAGTAATTAAATGATCATATCCCATGACATTATCAATTTCCTTCTGTGCTTTCTTCAAAATTTCAGGATTATTCACTAAAAGTGACATCGCCCATTCCATGGTTGTAGCTGAAGTATCAGTTCCTGCTCCCAACAGAGCCTGTGCAGAAAAATAATTAAAAGTTAGTGCATTATGAAATGAAAAACTATTTTAAAGAAAAAATTAATTTTTTCTTTTAAAATCAGTTGTTTTGTTTGAAAATTAAGCATATACATGCCAAGTGCTAAAGAAAGGAAGACCAACATTACCATCATGATGCTTTTAATAGTTTGATCTGTGTAGCTTTCAGGATCCGATTGTTGAAGCGTCAACAAAACCTCAATAAACGTCTTATTTTTCTCATCAGGGAGTGAAATTGTCATTTTATTTCTATGTTCTTCAATCAAACTTTGTATAAACCCATCTCTCCTCTTCTGCAAATCAAGAAGCCTCTTCTCTACGCCTCCTACCTTAGCTAATAAGGGCAAAAAGTCTCCCATGTTAGATGTAGCCATTTGAAATGTCTCCCTCACAATCTCCTGGAAGCTTGCTACCTCCTCCACTTCTTCCACATTTTCGTTGTAGTATCTCTTCCCAGCTATCATCCTCATCATCACGTTCAATATCAACTGAAAGAAGGCTGATTTCAAATCCACTATCTCGTCTTTGTTCCTAAACAAACGACGGATCAGTAACTTCACCTCATCACTTCGTATACCAGAGAGTAACTCGAGACGGTGAGAAGATAGAATTTCAAGGGAGGATAATTTACGGTGGTTGCGCCAAAGATCACCATAAGGAGCCCAAGCAAGGCTGGTGAAGTTGTAGCCTATATGTTTGCCAGCAAGTAGGCGTGGACGGTTGGCAAAGATGATATCGTTCTTGGTAAAGCATTCTTCTGCGGCAGATGGGGAAGAGACAAGCAGGACACGGCGGGAGCCAAACTGGAGGAGGAGTATGGGACCGTAACGTTTAGATATGGTGGAGAGGGAACGATGGAGAGGTTTGTTGAGGAGGTGCAGGTGGCCTATTATGGGGAGGGCAGGGAATGGGCTTGTTGGGAGATTTTGGATTTTGTTGAGGAAATGCTTGGTGAGAACATAGAAAACTAGAAAGAGGAGGAAATGTAAGATCATGGTGCTATCGTAAAGAAGATAGAGTTGCATCGCACGAAGGATATTAATAGCCTCATTGGCTCTGTGCTTGATAGGAAATTTTTCATGGATTTGATCATATATATGCTTAATTAACAAAAGTTTAACATATTATAATTTTAAGTGAATCTCATTCTAATTTAAATAGAATATACTATAATTTTAGATGAGACTGATTGATTTTTATCTAGACAGATTCTATGTAAATTTATAGTTGCAAATATATGAGATTTTCATTATATATTTATACTGTTTGATTCATATATTTATTTTGATAAATTTATTTTGTATAATTTTTCAATAAATCTTATCTAAAACCTATATTGTTATTCACTTCATAATAACCATAACCATGTCTCACCTCACAAACCATCTCATCTCATAATAGTGAAAGATTAAATTTAATCTTTTTAATCGTGGGAGGTAATAAATTTAGAAATGTTATTAAATCAAATTCAATCTATATTCGCTGACTATCATACGTTTAAGTTATGTACAACCATACAATAAAGCAATCAACTCAGTTTATAAATAATTATAAAATCTCTGCACTGAATATTGATTAATTAATATGTTAATATTAATCATAATTTAGTATTTTTACAATAAAATATTAATTAGTTAGTAGGAGAAACAAGTTAATAATAAAAAAAAAGTTATAATATTATGCAGGTGGTATTGTATTAATCAGAAGGGAGATTTACAACTTAGTCTTTGGGTATTACCATTATTAACAAGTCAGTCCCTGTATTTTTAGAAACCTATTAAAACGTACTTATGTTTTCTTTCCGTCAACGAAATAGTTCTTCCGTCCTCTTTCCGTTAAAATTAGATAAAGGAGGAGAGAGAAAATTTTTAAAATCCAATTTTACCCTCAAATAAAATCCTTTATTTAGTCCTTGGATATTGTTATTATTAACAAGTTAGTCCTTACATTTTCAAAAATCTATTAAAACGTTTTTATCTTTTTTCATATTTATTAAAACATTCTTATCGTTTCTTTCCGTTAATAAAATAGTCCCTATCTTTTCTTAGATATATCAAAACGTCCTTATCGTTTCTTTTCGTCAACGAAATAGTCCTTCCTCATCGTTTCTTTCCTTCAACGAAATGGTCCCTCCCTATGTTTTTAGAAATCTATTAAAATGTCCTTATCGTTTCTTTTTGTCAACAAAATAGTCCCTATCTTTTCTCACATCTATTAAAACGTCCTTATCGTTTCTTTTTGTAAACGAAATAGTCCCTATCTTTTCTTTCCTCCTCCTTCTCCTCCTCCTCCTCCTCCTCCTCCTCCTCCTCCTCCTCCGAAGAAGAAGAAGAAGAAGAAGAAGAAGAAGAAGAAGAAGAAGAAGAAGAAGAAGAAGAAGAAGAAGAAGGAGAAGAAGAAGAAGGAGAAGAAGGAGAAGAAGAGAAAGAAGAAAAAGAAGAAAAAAGAAGAAGAAGAAGAAGAAGAAGAAGAAGAAGAAGAAGAAGAAGAAAAAGAAGAAGAAGAAGAAGAGAAAGAAGAAAAAGAAAAAAAAACGAAGAAAAAGAAGAAGGAGAAGAAGGAGAAGAAAAAAAAGAAGCAAAAGAAGAAGAAGGAGGAGAAGAAGAAGAAGAAGAAGAAGAAGAAGAAGAAGAAGAAGAAGCAGAAGAAGAAGCAGAAGCAGAAGCAGGAGGAAGAATTGATGAAGAAGAAAAGGAAGGAGGAGGAGGAGGAGAAAAATAATGGAGGGTAATTTAGTCTTTTACTATATTTTTAACGGCAAAAATAGACTAAAAGACTATTTTATTGACGGAGAGAAAAGATAAGGATGTTTTAATAGATTTCTAAAAATACAGGGACTGACTTATTAATAATGACAATACTCAGGAACTAAATTGTAAATCTCCCTAATCAGAAAGAAAAAGGTGCGAGAAAGAAGCAGGGATGAGAAAGAAGAAGGTGAGAGCCAGAAGGGTTCAGAGCAGAAAGAAGGAGAGAGAAAGAAGCAGGGAAGAGAAATAAGAAGAAGGTGAGAGAAAGAAGCAGGGAAGAGAAATAAGAAGAAGGTGAGAGAAAGAAGCAGGATGCCTCGATTGATGCAAAGAGAGCATGTGAAGGATTCAATTTTAGTAGGAAACTTAGCAGCAAGGTTCCTCTCTTTTTGAGAGATTGTTAATTCATCGGTTAAAAATGTAGACAGAGAGAGAGTGTGTGATCCAGGTGGACAACAGGACAACGTTGTGAGCTGTACGCGAGCTTGCACGAACTCAGTGTCGATCAAGTTGGGTTCTGAGGGGTATCCAAGTTTGCTTTGTGGTACCTGTTCTTTGCCTTCCTGGTTTCACGATGAAATCAGGTTGACTGAGGGTTTTAGACACGTGTAGGGGCTTGGCAAGCGACATGTGAGCAGGGCCTTCTTTGGTCTTGTCTCTTTGCAATTCACACAACCCAGTTGTATGTGTTGCTCATACATTTTCTCTCCTATTCATTGGGTCGTTGTGACTTTGTAAGTGGCTCATTGTATTTCTCCTGTCTAAATGGTTTGTTAACAATATCCACTCTAGTCCTATAATGACTTTAGTATGGAATTGCCAGAGAATTGGACAATCTCTAGCTGTAAAAGCTCTCAGGATCCTCTCAGTAAATATAAACCGTTCATAGTCTTCCTCATTGAAACAAAAAATTAGGATACATACTTTCCAGGTTACAACATCATTATGGCTATCCTTTTTGACTCAGTAGGACGAGGGGGGGGAGGTTTATCGTTATGGCGGAATGATTCTGTTTTTACTAACCACTCGTACAATATCCCAACATTTTATGAATTATATTGTACAAAAAGCTAATACAGACTATCACTAGCATATGACCTTTGTATATGGCTATGCTAATAGAAGTAGCAAAGATATCTTATGGACAAGTTTATAGTGGCTTAATATATTGTCAAATCTTCTATGGTGCTGTATTGGGGACTTTAATGCCATTAAGTACCAAGCTGATAAGGTAGGGGGTTGTGAAATCTAGTTTTCTCAAATAGCAAAGTTTGATAACTTTATCCAGTCTCGTGCTCTTCTTGAATTGGCATGGAAAGGTGTTTTTTTTTACTTGGTTCAATAAGCGTTTTGGTGATCAGGCAATTCAGCAACATTTAAATCGTGTTGTAGTTACTACGGACTGGTTACAACACTTTCCTCACCCTTGATTTTGTTCCTTGACTCTGCTTTTGCTCGCAAGTTTTTGTTTCGATTTGAATCTAAGTTGCTAGCGCATCCTCAGTGCAGTAAAGTGATTCAGCAAGCCTGAGCAGCTCCTTGTCGTGGTTCGCACATGTTTTCTTTTGTGCGTAAGTTATAGGTATGTCGACCTAAGTTTTGTGGTTGGCATCAAACTCATTTTAGTCTAACCAAACATGACTTGTGCATTCTTCAGCAACAGTTGGAAGATATTTATGCTCGACCTTCTGACCCTCATACCCTCATAATGCTGCTACTGAGGTTCACTTGCTTGCTAAGATTCATGAATTATGGAATTGTTATGAGCTGCATTGGAAATAACACTCTCGGATACAGTGGTTGCAGGAAGGGGATAGAAATACCTAGTTCTTCCACTTATCTACCATTCAACGACGTCAGTGTAATCGTATTGAGCGCCTTCAGACACCATCAGGTGATTGGCTAGAGCAAGTCGTGACTCTTCACTCTTTTATTAGAAATTAATTTTGCTAACTCTATACTGTTGGCTCTCTTCAGGGTTGTGATCAGGTTTTAACTCATATTCCTTCCGTGGTTACTCCAAATATTAATGCAACCTTGTTATCTCCTATCTCTAATGAGGAAGTATGTACAACTGTCTTCCAACTAGGAGGTAATAAAGCACCAGGTCCTGATAGTTTCTCTGGCCTTTTTTATCAGCATAATTAGCATATTGTGAGGCTGTCTCTTTGTCGTGATGTACATAGCTTTTATGAAACAAGACTTTTGCTTAAGGAGTTTAACAAGACTAATATAGTGCTTATTCCAAAGTGCCATAATCCTACTGGAATTCACCAGTTTCACGCTATTAGCCTGTGCAACTTTGTTTATAAGTTTATTTCGCAGACCATTGTTAATAAGTTAAAGTCATGGATGCATTCTCTCATCCTTGCAGATCAGACTGCTTTTGTCTCTAATAGGACTATTTAGGATAATTTTGTAATTGCTCATGAGGTGTTTCATTATCTAAAGACATCTAGAAGTCGATTGCAGTCAATGGCTTTGAAACTTGACATGTATAAGGCTTATGACCAGGTGGACTACCGCTTTTTGCATATGATGCTCTCAAAATGGGTTTTGCTATGCGTTGGGTATATATGATTTTGCAGTGCATATCAGCTGTTAGTTTTTCTATTTTAAGTAATGGTGTTCCTTCTGCTCCTTTTGTTCCTTCACAAGATATCAGGCAAGGAGATCCTCTGTCGCCATATTTATTGTTATTTATTTTCCAGGCTCTTTCATATTTATTATTTTCAGCATATGCTCGAGGTCTCCTTCATGGCATTAAGATCTCTCGATATGCTCCAACAATCACTGATATACTATTTGCATATGATACTTTATTATTTGCAAGAGCATTTCAAGATGAGGCGAGTACTTTGTTGCACATATTACAGTCTTATACTGTTGCTATTGATCAATTTATTTATTCTCAGAAGTTACGTATCTTATTCAATAATCTGCGACGGGATATTTTATCATGGATTTCTATCCATGAGGTTGCTTCTTCTGATAGATATTTGAGCTTGCCAGTGTTGTTGGGACGATGAAGGCAACAAGCTTTGGCAGCAGTGGAGGATCAAATATGCACAAAGACTCAATCTTGGAAGCATAAGCCACTATCACATGTTGGACGTGCTACGATGCTTTAATTGATGTTGGTTGCTATCCCTACTTATTCAATGTCCATCTTTTTGTATCCTAAGCAATTTTCTATTAAACTTATCGGTTTGTTGTCCCAATTTTGGTGGGGTGGTGATCAAAATTCTCTAAAAATTAGATGGATAGCTTGGCAATGCTCTTGTAGTCCGAAAATCAGTTGTGGTTTGGGTTTTAAGAATTTTGAAAATTTTAATTTGCCTTGTTTAGTGAAATAGTATTGGAGACTCATTCATAATCTATCTCGTTTATGGGCTAGAATTTTGAAAGGTTTGTATTTCCCACGTTCTTCATTTTGGGAGGTTAGAGGTAAGTGGAATAGCTTTTGAATTTGGCAAAGTCTTTTGGTCGGTAGGGAGGTATTGCATCAGGGTATATATATAAACATTGGTGATGGCTGAGCTACTCGCATTTGGTCTGACCCTTGATTACCTCAGTCCAACAGTTCTTTATTGCAACCATCTCCTCAATATCCAGATGATTACTTGCAAAACTCACCACTTTTTCCATATTAAATTCCATAATTTTATTATGATTTTGATATAAACAATTGATTTTTACTTAGAAATTGATTTTGGACAGACTTTGAGCTGAAAATGAAAAAAGGAACAAAAAGAGATTGCTTTAGAGTTTTTTCTGACCGGAAGGTATAACCTTGCCTAAAATTGTGACCTAAGCTCAACGGACAGATTGCAGGATTTCTGTTTTGCCAGCTGTACAAAGTTCAAAACTGTTTCAGATAGCTGCAAATACAATCATATTAGGATTAATATAAGAGTCATCATAGAAGTAGTAGATTTATTTTACTTTTTCTTTTAAATTGTGAATAATTATCTTTTTATTTGGAAAAAAACCTATATAAAGGCTTCTTTAAAGTAGAAAATCATTTCTCATCTCTTCTCATCATCTCCTCTCTCTTTTTTGGTTCCTCCTTAGCCTAATTCTTCTTCTCCTTCTTCTTTTATTTTTCTGTAATTTTGTTATGACTCTTAGAGGCAAAACTCTTTTATTCTGTTGAAAATTAATCAAATTGAGGTTTATTTAAAGTTGTGAGATTTTATTCTTAGTTTCTGTTCATCTTATTTCTATTTTCAATTAATTTCTCTTTTTAAGAAACACCACCTCTATTATTGTCCTCTTAGGCATTCAAGAGGCCTATTGAATATCTTAGGAAGGCAACATATTACTAATTAACCGAATTAAATATATGATTATTTGATTGGGTTAATATAAGTAGCAATTAGCATATTCGTTTATATTAAGTAATTAATTAATTTGGTTTAAATAATTCGTTTGTTATTATTGATCAAGTTTAAGTTCTTCTATTCTTAAAACAGTTAATTAATTAAATGAACTATCTTTTTAATCAATGATCAACTGTTAACCTCTCAATTTTGATTACATTTAGCTGAGTCTTTAATCTGATTATTTATTTCATCATCCAACCATTTTATTTCTTCTTTAGTTTTTAAATCAATTCCTCCAATAGCAATTTTTTTCTTCTCTCTTTTTGTTCTAAACTATTCTTCTTATTCTACTTGTCATTTAATTTAAGTAAAGTTAAGGCTTTTGTGGGATAGACACTTATTTACCCTATCTGCAAAATCTTTTAAATCAAGAAAAGGGAAATAAGTTTTAAATTGACGGATTTGACGCCTATCATCAGATGATGTTTATCTACTCTTGGATTTAATTGATCGTAATGTCCTTGATTGAAACCATCAACTTGTATTTTGCCTCTTTCTGCGAAAACAGGCTACATCAATTTTATCAGTTTCAGTTGCACCTCTTGGCACCCCAGATTTATTAGTTTGGCATTACACGAGGGATGGCTAATATAGTATTCATTCTGGGTATAAACTTTTGGTGCATAATAATCATATTTTAGGTTTAACTAATCATCCTCTTCTTCTGTGATTCCTCAATTAGAGACTTGAAAGAGCGTTTGGTCTCTTCAGGTTATTCCAAAATTAAAATATTTTTTTGTCACACCCTTTATAATGTTTTGCCAGTGTTGACTAATTTAGTCAAGAGAGGTTGTTCATAGGACTCTCAGGGTCCTATCTGTCAATCTGAGCCTGAGAGACCCTGGAGCATATGTTTTTTCATTATTTTTATACTCGATTAATGTGGTTCCTTAGTCCCTGTGCATATAAACCTGTGTCTACTGGTTTTCCTAACTTTATCTTGTGGTGGGAGGCGTTGTTGGCACAATCTAAGATAGAGTCTAAAGGTTCCTTATTGTTATCTCTTGCAATGCTTACACTTTGGCATATATGGAAAGAGTGGAATTGGTGTGTTTTTTATAGAGTGGCTCCTGATCTCATGCTTGCTTTATCCCGTATATCTCTTAATTTTTTACAGTTACAGTAGAGTGGTGTTTTTGTTATTTTTTCTCTTCGTGTGCATAGTCCTTCAATTACTTGTGATGTACAATTATTCCTTCCTCAAGGGGTTTTTAAACTTACTTGTAATGTATTTTGAAAGAATTAGTTTTCTCCTGCAACAATAGCCGTGATAGTTACTAATAGTGTAGGACATATAGTACATGATATAATTAAATGAGTTTGGTGTTTGTCAACTTTAATCGGAAAAGCACGAGCACTGTTGAAAGATATCAAATTAATTTCTACTTTTAATTTATCGGCTATTATCTGTGAAACATATTTATAAATTTTATATAATACTATTTAGTGTCCTTCAAGCTTCTTGTCATAAAAAACTAAAGTAACAGTAATATCTATATTATAAATTAACTCATATTTGCAGTAAATTTTATCTTTTAAATTTTTCACCATAAAAAATTAGAGAAATAGTGATATTTATAATATAAATTAACTCATCTTTACAGTAAATTTCTTATAATTATATCCCACAATATTATAATATTTAGATAAATAGAATAACTAAATTTTATTTAAATAAATTATTATTGCAGAATTGACTTTTATTATGATTTGTCTCTCATGCAATTTTTATTATAATATTTTGCTACATTATGTAAATTTGTAATGTAAGTTTCTGGTAATAATTTTAAATAATTTAATTTCTTCGTTTCTTTCCATTTAATTTATATGCACGTTTTTTTGTCCTAATATGCCATGTGCCTATGTCTCCATATAATAATACTCTCCAATATGTGGATAGAAAACCTTGACCAACGTTCCATGTGAGGACATGTATGTGATAAGCTGATCATGTAATGATAAAGGAATGGAGGGCAGTCGACAGCACGCCTCTCTATGACCAACCTTCTGTCACGTCATTATTAAATTTTGATGGGATGTTTAGGCTTAATAATGGAAGAGGGCTCTAGGGTTCATCTATAAAATTTTCATCAGATAATATTATGTTGAACGACTTTGAGATTAAGTTGAGATCAGCTTTTCAAGGCTTGCTAAATAATTTTTTTTTTACGCTCTTTATTTTGTTTTTAGTATTTAGTTTTCATTGTGGGGATAGATTCTATTTTATTGTAGATCAATTGAATTAGATCTTGATGATCTGATATCCAAAAAATAAGATTTTATAATAAATTATGTAAAATTAAAAAAATTTAGATATATAGGAGAGTATTTCTCATTTTATATGTTTTCTTTTGTCTGCTAGTGACGTGCTAACAGAACGTATGTCATTGGTTCACCTGTTCCTGCTACGTTGATACGGGCGTACGAGAAAATCAGATCTCTGCTCCATGCGTAACGGCATTTGATTATCCCTGTGAGTGTAGATGGACCCACAAGGCATATAGATGAATCTTCCTCCTGGTTTCGGGCTGGGCCGGAAGATAGAAACAAAACTGGCCCAAAGGGGTAGGCCCAAGGAGCAGTGAAGGCTGGGCCGACCTGGTTGAGAAATTCAGAGGGGGCCTGGTATTGAGAATCGAATGAGTCTGACCTGTCAGTGCAGAGAATGTGTGGGCTTTCGGATAATGAGCCTTTATCGCGGGTTTGGCTTTTGACCGGGATGGAGAAATCCAGCGGTGATCAGATCTTAATTTCTCAATTATTATATATTTGCTTTTTGCTTTTAAAAAAATAAAAATATTAAATTATTTAATTTAAAATCTCTTAAAATCGAATTAAATATAATAATTATTAAATTAATTATTTGCTATAGTTATTGAATAATGTATAATAAATTTAATTAATATATTTAATATGATTTAAAATGGAGTATCAGACTTATTCTTTTAGAAATTTAAAATCCCATATTGAGTTATCTTTAATAAAACAAAACTTTAATGTCAATAATAATTCTTTTTAAAAAAACAACAATTTAATATCTTAAAATTAATAAAATTTATTAACTATACATTTTTAAAAATACATGAAATTATCTCTAAATCTTTGTCATAAGTTAATTTTTATATTTTTTAAATTTTTATCATAATTAATATAAAATAATATTTTCTAAATCTTTGTCATAAGTTAGCATGTGATAAATTCATAAATAAATTTAATAATAGGGTCGCTCATCGATTAAATTATTTATGCTTCACTCAAATATTTATATTGTATTTTATAAACTTAAAATTATATTTATTTTTAATTATGATTTTCTAAAGATTATTTATATGTAGTATAATCATTAATTAAGAAATATAATATTTTATAATTTAAATTAAATTTATAATAAAAAAATTAAATTAATATATGACTATATAAAAAATAAATTTAATATATTAGATAATAAATAGGCTTTTTAAATACTATATAGTAAATATTAAATAATATTATAAATATTTTTTATAGAAAAGGTTATAAATATCTTCTCAATCATACAATATAAATAATATTATCTTAAATATTTAATTAATTTCTTAAATATATTTGTAATATTTTTTTTATTTTTTAAATTTTAAAGGTTAAATATTAAACTATATAACTATATATATTATTAGTCTATATGCTTTTTTTTTTAATTTGATTGAATAACTTTATTATTATTTTATATTTTTCTCTCACTAAATGTCTCTTTAAATAAACACTTTTTTATTTTTAAAACTATATTTCTTAAATCTTTATTTTTACTCTACTATTATTATTATCACTACTTTCATATATTTATACATATATTTTTATAATATTATTTTATATTTATTATTGCATAATTATTTTTATAAATTAAAATATGTTTTAATTTAAATATAAAGCAATACAATATATAAAATTGATGAAGTTTATATATAATGCATATATATAATTATGTAACTATATTTATATTAGTATATTTATTTCATATATAATATTTTATATTATATACAGTAATTTTTTATCATATATAATGATTTAATATATAACATATTTGAATTAAAAGTAAATAATAATATATTAATAATTTAATAATTAATAACTGAGATTTTTAAATTTAGTTATTTTGTATTATTTGATGAAATTATTAATTTTATAATATTATAATTGATATTTTTTAATTTTTTTAATATAATGTAATTTTTTTAATTTTTTTATGTTATTTGTATTATTAATAACGAATAACTCTTGACAATGAAAATATATTATAAAAATTGTTTGATTTAATTTTTAAGTAGTTAACTTTTTATATTTTTTTCGATTCGAGCTCGAATTTTGAATTTAAATATTTTAATAAAATTATTTTAAATTTAAATAAATTTTTAATAAGCAAAACTCAAATCGAAATCTAACTCAATAAAATCTTATCAAATTTAAATTTATATAAAATTAACTTAAATTTTTTAAAATTTCATTAAGTTGGACTCAATTATATTCTTACCTTTTATTTTTAACTAAAAAAAACAAAAAAAAAGCTCGGTAAGAAAAATAAAACACAAAATTTACATTCTGATCTATATAATATGATATATAAATATATATATATCATTAATGCTCCGTTGGTTGCGGAAGCTAAAATGAAAAAACAATATGTCATTAATGCTCCGTTTATTTCACAAAAAATTAAAAAATATTTTTCATATCTTTTATTGTTTGAATATTTAAAAATTTTAGTTAATAAAAATGACTTTTTTGACATTTTTATTAAAACTATATACATAAATTTGTTAATAAATGATTTGATGAATTTTTATATTTATTTTTAGCATATTTAAATATAATTCTATGTATTTTTTATGATTTATTAATTTTTATTTAATAAATATTAATTTTAAAATGTCTAACTTTTATTTTTTTTTTTGGCGAAATTAGAATTTGTTTTGATAATTTTGGAGGTAAAGAGACTCAACGTCTTATGACATAATAAATTAAAATTTACAATTAGGCCATGAGAAGTAATAAATAAAAGAAAAAAATAACGTCGGAACGTTAAATCTTACAGTCTTACAGTCTAATCGTGAGACATATTTTTATATCCAAATGGACAATAATTCTCACAGCTAGATCATAAGAAAAACTCCTCACGCACGACTTATGAGATACTATAAGAATCCGATTTTTCTATTTTTTTTTATCTCTAAAACCCTAAGTTAAACATTAAAATATTACAAAAACCTCATTTTTTCTCATTCACAAGAGGAAGCAATCTTAGAAGTCTTTCAAAAACCCCTTTTTTAATGGCTACTCTCTACAACAAGAGAGAAAAAAGGTATTTTACGAAAAGAGAGGCCAATTGATTCAAGAGATTGAAACTTTTTTTTCTCCTTCGTAGTTTTTTTTCTTCTCCCTTAAACTCTATTTTGTTAATATTATTTTGTATTTTATTATAGAGATGGTTGTAAACCTCTCCCTTAATTTTGTTAATATTATTTTGTATTTTATTATAGAGATAGTTGTAAATTTTATAGTTTTTGTTAGTGATTTTGAACTCATGTGTGTTTTCCTTATTAATGTAAATATTTATTATTGTGTTTAATATTTTTGAGCTCTATTGTATTACTTGAATGGTTTGATTCATAGTAGTATTGGGAGAGAATGTTGTGAATCAAAGTTAAAATAATAGATATCTTGAGAATTTTAGCTTGAGCAATATAATTAAACACCTTGAAATTTGAAATTAATTATCACTTATACTAATGAATTAATTAAAGTTTATTCACTATAAAAATAGGATTTAAAATTTAATTAATATTTTCAATACGACTTAAAAAATGTATTAAATTGATTAGAGTTATGTTTTTCTTATATTAATAATTAAATGATTATTATACATAAATGTTGAATTTAATATTGACTTGAGCGAAATCAATTGCTTTAAATATCTATTTTCTTAAATTCTCAATTTTTTTATGTGTATGTGTTTCTTAATTTTATTTTTAGGTTCATTAAATTTTAGTTTAATTAATTTAATTTCACTCCATTTTAATACCCTAAATATTAGTAAAATTAATATAAATTTTTAATACTTAATTCCAATTATCTCGGAAACAATACTCCTATTAGTAAAATTAATAGGTCTCACAGAGTGCTGGGTTGGGGTGCTGGGTTGGGTTGGGCAACTAAATCGGTTTTTTCGGTTTGATCGGTTATTTAACATGTTTAAACCGAACCGAACCGAAAACCGAATAATTTTAAATATACTAACCGAACCAAACCGATCATTCCGATTAACCGAACCGAAAAACCGAAATTAATCGGTTCGGTTCGGTTTTTCGGTTTAGACCGAAAAGTGCTCTCGCCTAGTTGTAGACACATGATCATTTTATGTATGTTTTGTTTTATTGTTGATGTATATGAGAAAACCAGGCTTAACGTTATAAGTTGATAGAACAGAGATAGTGCATGCACAGGTTAAGCCCTGGAGGAAAGCAAAGTTTTAATGGTTTGACAGAACATGTATGATTATGTATGGGATTTCACAGGTACACAGTCAGTATAGCAGGTTTACTACGGGTCCCGGCGACCTTAAGTCGATCTGGATCCTAGTGCCGGTAGCAGTTCGGTTTTCGGGTTGTTACATATTTGTAATATTTTTTTATTTTTTAAATTTTAAAGGTTAAATATTAAACTATATAACTATATATATTATTAGTCTATATGCTTCTTTTTTTTCATTTGATTGAGTAAATAATAATATATTAATAATTTAATAATTAATAACTGAGATTTTTAAATTTAGTTATTTTGTATTATTTGATGAAATTATTTATTTTATTATATTATAATTGATATTTTTTTATTTTTTTTAATATAATGTAATTTTTTTTTATTTTTTTATGTTATTTGTATTATTAATAACGAATAACTCTTGACAATGAAAATATATTATAAAAATTGTTTGATTTAATTTTTAAGTATTTAATTTTATATTTTTCGATTCGAACTCGAGTTTTATATTAGCAAGTTTGAATTTAAATTTTTTAATAAAATTATTTTAAATTTAAATAAATTTTTAATAAACAAAACTCAAATCGAAATCTAACTCAATAAAATTTTATCAAATTCGAATTTATATAAAATTAACTTAAATTTTTTAAAATTTCATTAAGTTGGACTCAATTATATTCTTACCTTTTATTCTTAACTAAAAAAACAAAAAAAAAGCTCGGTAAGAAAAATAAAACACAAAATTTACATTCTGATCTATACAATATGATATATAAATATATATAAATTAGCTGTCCACTGTCAAGCAGCGATTGTCGAATAGTTGGTTGCGGAAGCTAAAATGAAAAACCAATATGTCATTAATGCTCGGTTTATTTCACAAAAAATTAAAAAATATTTTTCATATCTTTTATTGTTTGAATATTTAAAAATTTTAGTTAATAAAAAATATTTTTTTAATAAAAATGACTTCTTTGACGTTTTTATTAAAACTATATACATAAATTTGTTAATAAATGATTTGATGAATTTTTATATTTATTTTTAGCATATTTAAATATAGTTTTATAGTATATCTTATGATTTATTAATTTTTATTTAATAAATATTAATTTTAAAATGTCTAACTTTTATTAATTTTCTTTATTTTCGGGCGAAATTAAAATTTGTTTTGATAATTTTGGAGGTGAAAGAGACTGAAGGTCTTATGACATAATCTATTAAAATTCACAATCAGACCATGAGTAATAAATAAAAGAAAAAAAAAACATCAGAACGTTAAATTTTACGGTCTAGTCGTGAGACATATTTTTATATCCAAATGGACAGTGATTTTCACAGCTAGATCGTGAGAAAAACTCCTCACGCACGGCTTATGAGATACTATAAGGATTCGATTTTCCTATTTTTTTAATCTCTAAAACCCTAAGTTAAATATCAAAATATTACAAAAAACTCATTTTCTCTCATTCACAAGAGGAAGCAATCTTAGAAGTCTTTCAAAAACCCCTTTTTTAACGGCTACTCTCTACAACAAGGGAGAAAAAAGATATTTTACGAAAAGAGAGGCCAATTGATTTAAGAGATTGAAACTTGTTTTTCTCCGTCATAGTTTTTTTTCTTCTCCTTTAAACTCTATTTTATTAATATTATTTTGTATTTTATTATAGAGATAGTTGTAAACCTCTCCCTTAATTTTGTTAATATTATTTTGTATTTTATTATAGAGATAGTTGTAAATTTTATAGATTTTATTAGTGATTTTGAACTCATGTATGTTTTCCTTATTAATGTAAATATTTATTATTGTGTTTAATATTTTTAAGCTCTATTGTATTACTTGAATGGTTTGATTCATAGTAGTATTGGGAGAGAATGTTATGAATCAAAGTTAAAATAATAGATATCTTGAGAATTTTAGCTTGAGCAATATAATTAAACACCTTGGAATTTGAAATTAATTATCACTTATACTAATGAATTAATTAAGGTTTATTCACTATGAAAATAGGATTTAAAATTTAATTAGTATTTTCAATACGATTTGAAAAATGTATTAAATCGATTAGAGTTGTGTTTTTCTTATATTAATAATTAAATGATTATTATACATAAATGTTGAATTTAGTATTGACTTGAGCGAAATCAATTGCTCTAAATATCTATTTTCTTAAATTCTCAATTTTTTTATGTGTATGTGTTTCTTAATTTTATTTTTAGGTTTATTAAATTTTAGTTTAATTAATTTAATTTCAGTCCATTTCAATAGTCTAAATATTAGTAAAATTAATATAAATTTTTAATACTTAATTCCAATTATCGCGGAAACAATACTCCTCATCATTTCCGAACTTTCAAATTTTGCATATCAATAAATTTATAAAATATGAATCTCGAAGATTATAACCAACAACAAATTATAGTATATATTAAATATTTATATTAAAGAATATTGCAAATTATATATATTAAATATTTATACTAAAGACTATTGCAAATTGTATGCAAAGTATTTCAAGCTTTTGTATCAAATTCTTCGTATTTAGTCAACAAGATGCTTGCAAATCTCAAAATTGGTTTTAAGGCACAAATGGATCACCTTTTTCAATCTTCAATCTAAAAAAAAAAAAATTGTTTTATAGATCAAACAAATTTTCACTATTACAAGTAAAGATTAACTTTTTTAAATTTAATTTAGTCTTTTAATTAAAATTATGTTTTATTATTAAAAATTTATCCAATAATTCAAACTTGAGAAAGAAGGTTCACCATGGATGGACGTGGTCTACATTTAATTAGTAAGGGCTGAGCCTTTGGCATTGTGAGTCCAACTCCCTCAGTCATGTCAACCATTTCCTTGCCAACTCTTTCCCACTCAAAGCACCGAAGGACTAAACCCAAGGTCAAACCAATCATGCGCAAGGCCAAACCCTCTCCAGGACAGCTCCTTCTTCCCAACCCAAAAGGCATCAATTGGAAACCATCTCTCACCCCTGCCTCACACCCTTCAAATCTTTCTGGTTTGAATTTCCGGGGCTCGTCCCAAACTTGAGGATCATTGTGTATGCTCCATACGTTCACTAGCAACATGGTGCCAAGTGGTACACGGTAACCTCCTAGAGAGCACTCCTCTGATGACTCGAGAACCAACAACGGACCCACTGGGTACATACGCAAGACTTCTCTTATGATGCATTGAAGGTAGGGAATGTTTAATATATCAGATTCAGTAAGTAAGCAATCATGTTCCGCGACATTATCGATTTCCTTCTGTGCTTTCTTCAAAATTTCAGGATTATTCACTAAAAGTGGCATTGCCCATTCCATGGCTGCAGCTGGAGTATCAGTTCCTCCTGTCAGCAGAACCTGTACAAACAAAAAATTAAGAATAAGTGCATTACGATATGGGTAATTTTCAGTTTAAATCCTATTCATCATGTCTAGTTTTAGAAACATTCAACTATTATCGAACTGAAACTGCTTTTTTTCAAATCGAAACTATTCATTTGGAATTGATCATTTTAGAATAGAGTAAAGATATTTGTGGAAAAGTAATTATAAACATTGCTAGTTAATATCTTTTTAGGATTTACTCCTCTAGAATATATTTATCCATTTGTTCAATTTTTATTAATATATTGCACCATGTAGAATTGTCTGCATGGTTCAACCATCTTTTATCAATGGTCAAAAGTGCCATTTTCTGAGACAAGAACTTAAGAAAAGGAAAGGAAATTAAAGATGACATTACCAGCATAAGGCTTTTGATAGTTTGGTCTGTGTAGTACTCAGGATTCGATTGTTGCAGTGCTAGTAAAACCTCAATCAACGTCTTATTTTTCTCCTCAGAGGGTGAAATAGTCATTCTATTTCTATGTTCTTCGATCAAACCTTGTATAAATTCATCCCTCCTCGTCTGCAAATCAAGAAGTCTCTTCTCGGTACCTCCTACCTTGGCTAATAAGGGGAAAAAGTCCCCCATGTTTGATGTATTGACCATTTCGATTGTGTCCCTCACAATCTCCCGAAATCTTACTGCAGCCTCCACTTCTTCCACATTTTCAGCGTAATACCTCTTCCCAGCTATCATCCTCGTCATCACATTTAGCATCAGCTCAAAGAAGGCTGATTTCAAATCCACCATCTCATCTTTGTTCCTAAACAAACGACGGATCAGTAAATTCACCTCATCGCCTCGAATGCTAGAGAGTAACTGGAGACGGTGAGAAGATAGGATTTCGAGGGACGATAGTTTACGGAGATTGCGCCAAAGATCGCCATAAGAAGCCCAAACGAGGCTGGTGAAGTTGTAGCCTAAGTATTTGCCAGCAAGGAGGCGTGGGCGGTTGGCAAAGACGATATCGTTCTTAGTAAAACATTCTTTTGCAATAGATGGGGAGGAGACAAGTAGGACACGGCGGAAGCCGAACTTGAGGAGGAGTATGGGACCGTAACGTTTAGATATGGTGGAGAGAGAACGATGGAGAGGCTTGTTGAGGAGGTGCAAGTGGCCTACTATGGGGAGGGCAGGGAATGGAGTTGGTGGGAGATTCTGGATTTTGTTGACAAAATGCTTGGAGAGTACATAGAAAACCAGAAAGAGGAAGAGGTGTAAGATCATGTTGTTGACAGAGTAATCAATGGAGCTTCGTGGGTTGTTGTAATGGAGTTAAAAGAGAAGATTGAATCTATCTACATATATATAGGAGGCTACACATACCCTATATATTGTTATCATTCAGAATAAAATAAATTTAATTTAATTCTCAGCTTTTCTTCTTTAGAATTTTTTTCGTCATTATTTTAGATTGTAATACAATCATTTTATTTAATGTTATTATTATTATAATAATCAACCAAGTTTTGTTGACGGTTTTTTATTTAAAACCGCAAAGTATTTTTATATAAATTCAGTTTATTTTATATTTCTTTCCGTTTAAGTTTCCGAATAAATTAAAATGAATTCGTTAAATTATAAAAATAATGATTTACACTAAAATTGTCCTTAAAGTCGGTGTTACTATATCTCCATTATTTTCATAACATCTTTTAGCTACTTAATTTTTAACATTTATTATTTAATATTTTAACAATATTTGAACATGAAAATTCTTTTTTATATACAAAAATAAAATGAATAAAGGTGCGAAATAAAATTATTCTATCAAAAAATTATTAAGTATTAAAGTGTGAATATAATCTATATATAATTATAGGAGATTACATAATTATAGACTCATTAATTGATAGAGAATTATTAGGTTTACAAGAGATGTGAGAATTATTGTAACGATGGTATCGATGATAATGTGTAATTATTATTTTGCCCTTGAAATAAAATAAGTAGTTTGTACATGGATTCTTATGTTCAGTTCTTATCTCTTGTGCCTACTGTGAGGCTTCTGATTGAATGCTGCTTGTTGGCTTCGTTGTTCGCTTATGTAACCTTGACTAATCAGGGCATTTACGTTCACAGGATATCGGGTGATTCTCAAGGCTGACTTGGCTTGAAAATGTTCAAGTTGAGTGCCACACGGTTCCAAACGAGTGTCAAAATGCGGGCAAATAACAGTTGGAGTTGCCTTAACAAGGTTTTATAATCTGTATATATACCCACTTAGTTTAATGGAAAAATATACTAAAATTGCCCAATTATTCCTTATCTAATTACATGGTATCAGAGTCATTCCCATAGAAATTTAAATTTTTCTCTCCCGTCAAGTTTTAAATTTTTGGAGACTTAGTGCTCATGTTCTTTTATATTACCCATCTAGAGTAATATTTGTCTTTCATTGTCCACTTAGAGAGGACGCCGAAGTCGCCTTGCAGCCCTCTTATCAGATCTGTGGTTCGTTTGTCGTTTGGGTATTGGGTAGAGGCGTTTTTTCATATTGTTCACTGTATTAGGTTTTGTTATTTTCATTTAATTCGTTTAAAGGTATAGGAGTATAGGGTTTTGATTGAAATGATTTCTAATAGTAAGACCCATATTATTAAAATTATCCCAACATCTTCAATAGCGGCTGAGACAGGTAAAATGTATCTTATTTCCTCTTCATATAAATGGGTCATTGATTCTGGTGCCACGGATCACATGACAGGTAATCCTTATATTTTTACTAGCTTTCGATCTCATAAAGCACCTTCTACTGTTATTATAGCTGATGGATTAACCTACTCTTTCTATTACACTATCATTTGTGCTAAGTTTAACTAATCTTGCCTTTAATTTAATCTCTGTGAGTAAACTTACCAAAAACCTAAATTGTTGTATTTCCTTTTTTTCTGATCATTGTCTCATTCAGGATCTTGTGATGAAGCAGATTATTGGTAAAAGACATGTATCTGGGGGTCTCTACATTTTGGATGCATGGGTGCCTCAATCTATTGCCTGTTTCAGTGTTGTGTTTCCGTTTGAAGCATATTGTCGGTTTGGACACCCTTCTTTATCGGTTTTGAAAAAGCTATGCCCTCAATTTCATGAGATATCTTTACTGGAATGTAAGTCATGTCATTTTGCAAATATCATCGAAACTCTTTAAGTCCTAGAGTCAATAAACAAGCTGAGTCTGCTTTTGTATTAGTTCATTCAGATATTTGGGACCCATGTCCAGTTGGATCTAAGACTAGATTTAGATATTTTATCACTTTTGTGGATGATTACTTGATGAGTTGCAAAACTCACAATTTTTTTCTTATTTAATTCCATAATTTTGCTATAATTTTGATATAAATATTTAATTTTACTTAGAATTTAATTTTAGATAGGTTTTTTAGCAGAAGTTGAGAAAATGAATGAAAAAATGCTGAATTAAAGGATTTTTGTACTGGAAGGTTGCAACCTTGGTCAAACCTTTAATCTAAGGCGATGGAAAGTTTCAGATAGCGCCACCTCAGCAGATTTTGCCACCTAAGCAATGATAAGATAAGATTTAAGTTGGATCAAACACAATCAAATTAGGATAGGGATAAGATAGGAGTAGTAGAATTTATTTTAAATTATTAAATTCTATACTTTTGTGCTTATATAAAGGCTCCTGGAATTAAATCTAGGCATCATATTTTCTCCCTCTCTTTCTCCTTTCCTCTCTTGTTGCCGCCCCCCATCTTCTTCTCCATCTAATTCTTTTCTTTTTTTTCTTCTTTTTCTTAGTTGTTACAATTTTATTATGACTTTTAGAGGCTAAACAATTATTTTCAGTTGAAAATTAAATTAAATTGAAGTTTTATTCAAGTTGTGAGGTTATATGTTTCAATTCTTTTCATCTTATTTCTATTTTCTGTTAATTTCTGGATTCAAGGAACACTACCTCCATTGTTGTTTTATTGAGAATTCAAGGAATCCATTGAATCTCTTAAGAAGACAACATATTGCTAATTAATGTAATTAAATCTGTAATTATTTAATTGGATTAATAACAAGTAGCACTTAATGTATTAGTTTATGTTAAGAAATTATTAGATTTGATTTAAATAAATTGTGTGTTTTTATTGATCAAGTTTGGATTCTTCATTAACTAATTAAATCTACACGCGTGTTGAGATTATTAGTTAATTAGAAATTAATTTAAATGCTAAGCCGATTAATTTATTCATAAGAAAGAATTGGTTGGATTCGCGTATTTATCCACTATAACCAAACAATAGATAATAACATGAATTATTTTTTTTCTAACCAATGATCAACTGCAAAACACCTCAAATTGATTACCTTCAGCTGAAATTTTCAATTAATTATTTGTTTCTCAATTTTCAATTGCATTATTTTTTTTTCTTTTAAGTTTATTTTTTCTTGGCTTGCATTATTTTTTTTTCTTTTAAGTTTTTTTTTTCTTGGCTTGCCCAAGGCAAAACCATTTTCATAAAAAACTCTCTTCTTCTCACTTTTTGTATTAAACTACTCTTCTATTTCAAATTGGCCATCTAAATTAAATAGGATTAAGATCTTTGTGGGATCGATACTCACTCTATCTACAAATTCTTATCAATCAAGAAAAGAGAAGTAAATTTTAAATTGACAGATTCGACACCCGTCATTACTCTAGAATGACTTGGATTTATTTTATGAAATATCGTTCAGATGTGCTTTCTCATTTTTCTGCCTTTTATGCTGAAATTAAGACTCAATTTAATGTTTTTGTAAAAATTTTGCAAAGCGACAATGCTAAAGAATATATGTCAGAATCATTCCAGGCTTATATGACCCAACATGGTATTCTTTACTAATCGTCATGTATTGTTACACCCGCTCAAAATGGGATAGTTGAAAGAAAGAATCGACATCTCTTTGAAACTGCTAGAGCTCTGTTGTTTCAAATACAAGTTCCTAAGCAATTTTGGGCCGATGATATCTCTATTGCATGCTTTTTCATTAATCACATGCCTTCCGCAGTATTAAATGGTAATACTCCTTATAATGTCCTCTTTCCTAAAAAGTTATTATTTCCTCTCGAACCACGACTGTTTGGCAGTACTTGCTATGTTCGGGATGTCAGACCTCATGTAACTAAACTTGATCCTAAAGCTTTGAAGTGTGTATTTTTGGGATATTCTCGCCTTCAGAAGGGGTATCAGTGTTACTCTCCAGATCTCAACAAGTATCTGGTCTCAAAAAATATAGTCTTTTCCGAGCAAGTTCCTTTTTATCCTGTTGCACAAACCTCTTCTGATCAAGAGGATAATGATGAGTGGCTCATCTATAGAATCATATCTGATGGTGAGACCACTTCGAGTATGCCTTTTGCTGTACAATCTGATGCTAACATTCATCCTAATACTCAACCTCCTATTAAATTGTCACTTGTTCAAGTTTACTCTTGGAGACCAGTACCTGATGATACATGTCCTGTACCAGAATCTTCTTTGTCATCAGATCCACCACCGAGTGACCTTGACCTCCCCATTAGTCTTCGTAAAGGTAAACGATAGTGTAAATCTATCTATTATGTTGCTAAATTTTTATCTTATGATCACCTATCTCCTTCTTCTACCTCCTTAATTATCTCTCTAGATTCCATTTCTTTGCCTAAGACAGTTAAAGAGGCCATGGCTCATTTTGGATAGCGTAATGCAATGTTTGAGGAGATCAAAACTCTAGATGAAAATCATACTTGGAAACTAGTTGATTTACCCTCTGGCAAGAAGACTGTGGACTGTAAATGGATTTTTGCCATCAAAGTCAATCCAGATGGCTCCATAGCGAGGCTTAAGGCCCATCTTGTCACTAAAGGTTATGCTCAAACCTATGGCGTTGACTATTCTGACACTTTTTCTTCTGTGGCAAATATGACTTCAATTCGCTTGTTCATCTCCCTAACTGCTTCTCAGCATTGGGCTTTACACCAATTAGATATCAATAATGCATTTTTACATGGTGACCTCTAATAGGAGGTGTATATGGAGCAACCATCAGGGTTTGTTGCTCAGAGGGAGTATGGGAAAGTCTGCCATTTGAAGAAATATTTGTATGGCTTGAAGCAGAGTCCTCGTGCATGGTTTGGCAAGTTCAGTGAAGTTATTAAAAAATTTGGATTGAAAAAAAGTAAGTGTGACCATTCTGTCTTCTATAGAAATTCAGATACTGGTATTATTCTCCTTGTTGTATATGTTGATGATATTGCCATTACAGGGAATGATAATACATGGATCTCTTCTCTCAAAAACTACTTCCATGTGAGTTTTCATACCAAAAACTTGGGTCAACTTAAGTATTTCTTAGGAGTTCAAGTCTTGAGAAGTAAAAGAAAAATTTCCTGTCTCAAAGGAAGTATGTCCTTGACTTGTAGAAACTGGGAAGATGAGAGCTAAACCATGTAGCATACTAATGATTCCTAATATATTTCTTACAAAAGATGACGAAGACCTTTATGATGATCCAGAGAGGTACAGGAGGTTGGTTGGAAAAGCTGAACTACCTTATGGTGATATCTCGGCCAGATATTGCTTTTGCAGTAAGCGTTGTAAGTCAGTTCATGTCTGCACCTACAGTGAAACATTGGGGCGCTCTATAACAAATTCTATGTTATCTAAAAGGGACTCCTAGACTCGGTATACTCTATAGAGATCATGGACATACTGCACTTGAGTATTTTCCTGATGCTGACTGGGCGAAATCCAAAAGTGATAGAAGGTCGACTATAGGTGTAACACCCGGCTAAGCTCCGGCATCGGAATTCCAACTTTCCGACGGAATCTCAGTTGGAATCCAGAATCTCGAGGTCGGAATCTCTTAGAAGGGTGAAAATAAAGGTTTTCTAAAATGTTTTTATATGTTTTTAAGGTTTTAATAGAGAAAGAAAAGAGTTTTGGAAGAAAATGCCTTGAAGGGAAAAGCTCAGGTTTGGTCGCCTAACCTCATGTTCGGCCGCCGAACATGGTGCGGATGTGGAAGCTCTTTTGGCCCCCGAAGGTGGTCTGGCCAGCCGCCTATAAAAGGCCCCCTGTCCGAAAATGGGCGAGTTTTCTCTTTCCATTTTCGGGCAAAGGTGAGTTTTTGCCCTTCCATGGTTGATTTTGTATTTTTCCTTCAAATCCTTCAAGATTTTCATGAGTTTTCTCTTATTTTGAAGTTTTGAGCTTAAATCTAAAGTCCTGAAGCTTGGAGACCTCCGGGGACCGTTTTCTCCTCATCTCTGAGTTCGGATCACATCTACTCTCAATCTTCAAGAGGTAAGTATAGATCCTTGTCTTCTTTCATATTTTAATGAAGTTTTTAAGAGTTTTAATGCATAAAATGGGTAGATATATGTTTTAGGATTTATGTTAGCTTTATGTTAAATGTATGCCCTACGTGTTGTTTATGTTGATGTTTGTTAGGGTTTAGGTTAGTTTTATGCCCCCTATGTATAATTGAGTGTATATGCATGTTTTAGAGTAGTTGGATGTGTGTTTTGAGAGGTTTGGGTGGCTGGATGTGTGAGGCGAATCGGGTTCTGCCATTCTGGAGAGCTCAGGTTCGGCTGCCGAACCTGCCTGTGGAGGCAGCTTTTGGCCACCTAACTCGCCCCCGAAAGGTTGGACTTTTGGATCTGTGGGGGAGTTTAGGCCGCCGAACCTGCCCCCGAAAGTGTCTGGCTTTCGGATCTGTAGGGACCTTCAGCCGCCGAACCTGCCGCCGAAAGTCCCCTGCTCAGCTTCCCTTGTTTATTTTCTATGCATTTTTTATGATGTTTTAGGGGATTTTTGGGGAGATATTTAGAGCCTTTATAGAGTCTGTTTGGTCCCTCATTTGAGTCCACCTGTGTAGGATCGGACCTGAGAGTCCGAAGAGATCAGCAGTGAGGTAACTGCTCCAGTGTTAGTAAAGCGTCAGCCAGAGGTGAGTAGAACATAACTCCTTTTATTTTTAAAGCAATCAAACTTTTAAGCATGTTCATGCATCATGGATACATGTTTATGTATTAGGATTGTTGCATTAGAATTATCGAATATGATGCATTGCATAATTTATTGTTGATGTAGATGGATATTGGATGATCCATTAGCCCTCGAGATGATATGATATGATATGAGATGGAAAGTCCAGGTCGAGACCCATTCTACGCCCCTGGCACGATGTAAGTGAAAGTCCAGGTCGAGACCCATTCTACGCCCCTGGCACGATGTAAGTGAAAGTCCAGGTCGAGACCCATTCTACGCCCCTGGCACAATTGGATATGTTATGTTATGTTTAAGAGGAAGTCCTGAGGAGCTCCGTCGAGGGCCGGGCATCTATTGGATTATGTAGAGGGTTAATGGTGACAAGTCCATCTTAAGGTGATTTGTTTGTGTTGTGATGCATTCCATGAAAGCATATGTTTATTAAACTGTTTTTATTGTTCTTCTCACTAGGCTCTTGTAGCTTACCCATTTCCCCTAACCCCCAGGTTTACAGGATCAGAGTTAGATCGGGGAAGTCACTAAGGTTGATGGTATATGTTATATAATAGAATAGTAGTGGACATGTAACATGTAATAGATTAAATTTGTACTTTGCCCTAGTTATGCTTTTGTTAATCCCTGTTGTACATGATCTTTATGTAAAAGTTTTTAATAATGAGATATGTTGAATCAAGCTTGATGTATGAGGTATTGACCCTGCTAGAGCATTTGATGAGGGCTCTAATATGGGGTTTATATGTATACAGTTATGATACATGCACAGGTTGAGTTTGGTATATGAAAAGTTTAAGTTTTTATGAAAATGTATGATCATGTATGGGATTTTATCAGGTACACATGATGCATAGTAAGCTTGCTACGGGTTCCGGCAACCTTAAGTCGATCTGAATCCTAGCGTCGGTAGCGGTCCGATTTTCGGGTCGTTACAACAGGATACTGTGTATTTGTTGGAGGAAACCTAGCATCTTGAAAAAGTAAGAAGCAAAATGTGGTATCCATATCCAGTGCCGAGTCAGAATACAAGGCCATGACTCAATCCACCTGTGAGATTCTATGGATAAATCATCTGCTGAAGGAAGTTGGTTGGATGTTGCGTCACCCGCGAAATTTTGGTGTGATAATCAGGCTACTTTTCACATTACTTCCAATCCAGTATACCATGAACGGACTAAGCATATTGAAGTTGATTATCATTTCATCCGTGAAAAGATTTAAAAAAATTTAATCTCCACCAGTTATGTGAAGGCAGGAGAGTAACTGGGTGATCTACTCACCAAAACTTTAAATGGGTATCGAATAGAATATCTTTCTAACAAGTTGAACATGATAAATACTTATAATCCAACTTAGGGGAATAATTAGAATGTGAACATAATCCATACATAATTATAAGAAATTATATAATTATTGGCTAATTGATTAATAGAGAATCATTAAGAGTTGACTTAATAAAATTTTATAATTTGTATATATACCTATTTATTTCAATGAAAAATATATTAAAATTATTTAATTATTTTAATCTTATTATATTAAGTATTAAAAAAATTGATTCGACACTCTTTTCTAAAATTTATTTCGTGAATATTTAAAAATAATTATGATTATATCAAAAAAAATTATTTCACCCAAAAAGTATAGTTTTCATTAAATCAATATATATCCTTATTATTTTAAATATATATATATAATGTAAAACTATTTATATAAAATAGTATTTAATAAACATATAGATAGGCAAGTACATAATTTTGGCTCTGCCAAACTTTTCTTTAAAATTTTTATTAGATCCTATATTTTATCTAGACAATTAAAAAAGTAAAAATCAAAAAACAAAAATCCTCGCCCACAAAAATCGTGCTAAATTAATCCTCGCCCGCAAATTTTGATAAAAAAAAAAAAAGAAAAATCTTCATCCACAAATTTGTTCTAAATTAATTCTCACCCACAAATTTGTTCTACATTAATGTCCTTAAAGTCGGTGTTACTATATCTCCATTATTTTCATAACATCTTTTAGTTACTTAATTTTTAACATTTAATTCTTTAATATTTTAATAATATTTGAAGATGGGAATTTTTTTATATGAAAATAAAATGAATAAGTGTGTAAAATAAAATTATTTCATCTAAAAATTATTAATTATTGAAAGGACTGATTTGATATTTTTCTACAGTTGAGAATTTATCTCATAAATATTTAAAGATAATTATAATTATATAAAAAAATTATTTCACTCAAAAAAATATATTCTTCATTAAATCAATATATTCCTATTATTGTAATATATATATATATATATATATGTAAAATTATTTATATAAAATAGTATTTAATAAACTTATAGATAGGAAAGTACATAATTTGGCTCTGCCAAACTTTTCTTTAAAAATTTTATTAGATCCTATATTTTATCCAGATAATTAAAAAAATAAAAACAAAAAAACAAAAAATCCTCACCCACAAATTTGTTCTACATTAATGCTCACACTTTTTTTGTTAATTTCTTTAATTTTTAGCCATTCCATCAAAATTATTTAAAGTAAATTGTGCAATTAAGTCTCAACTATTTTTTCTTTGTAAGGATGCACCCCTAACCTTGAATCAAATTGTATAAATTATTCTCTTATCTTCATAGGCTGCATATATTCTTTTATAAATATAAAATTTTAGTTTTACTCAAATATGTTCTCATATCCCCGCAAATCATACGACGATACAAAAGTTTGATCAGAACCCTCTTGAGAATCGGAATAGATCGAATAATTCAAATTTTAGAAAGAAGGTTCACTATGGATGGACGTGGTCTACATTTAACTAGCAAGGGCTGAGCCTTGGGCATTGTGAGGCCAACGCCCTCGGTCATGTCCACTATTTCCTTGCCAACTCTCTCCCACTCAAAGCAGTGAAGGATTGAACCCAAGGTCAAACCAACCATGCGCAAGGCCAAACCCTCTCCAGGACAACTCCTTCGTCCGGACCCAAAAGGCATTAACCGGAAACCATCTCTCACGCCTACCTCACGGCCATCAAATCTTTCTGGTTTGAATTTCTGGGGTTCGTCCCAGACTTGAGGATCATTCTGTATGCTCCATATGTTCGCTAGCAGCATGGTACCAGGTGGTACACGGTAACCTCCGACAGAGCACTCCTCTGATGACTCGTGAGGAACCAATAAGGGACCCGCTGGATACATTCGTAGGACTTCACTTATAATGCATTGAAGATATGGAATCTTTGATGTATCAGATTCAGTAATTAAACGATTATGTCCAATGACAATATCAATTTCCTTTTGTGCTTTCTTCAAAATTTCAGGATTATTCACTAAAAGTGACATTGCCCATTCCATGGTTGCAGCTGAAGTATCAGTTCCTGCTCCCAGTAGAACCTATGCAGATAAATAATTAAAGATTAAAAATTGATGCTTGAAGTCAAAAGTTACATAAGCACTTTCAAGTGTTTTTTCACAAGCAGTTTCCAGTTGTTCACACCTATTGCGGGTGGAACTTTATAGCCTTTTGTTGAAACGGGAAAAGACTTTCACACCTATCCTCGAGTTAAATATTGTTTAAAAAAATATTTTCTTCCTCTTTTGATTTCTGGGGCATTAAAAAAATTAATAAGGAAAGGGAAGACAAACGTTACCAGCATAAGGTTTTTGATAGTTTGATCAGTGTAGTACTCGGGATCCGATTGTTGCAGAGTTAACAACACCTCAATCAGCGTCTTATTTTTCTCTTCAGAGGGTGAAATCATCATCCTACTTCTATGTTCTTCGATCAAATCTTGTATAAATGCATCTCTCCTCTTCTGCAAATCAAGAAGCCTCTTTTCTATGCCTCCTATCTTGGCTAATAAGGGCAAAAAGTCCCCCATTGATGTAGCCATTTGAAACGTCTCCCTCACAATCTCCCGGAAGCTTTCTGCCTTCTCAACTTCTTCCACATTTTCGCCATAGTACCTCTTCCCGGCTATCATCCTCATCATCACGTTCAACATTAGCTCAAAGAAGGTTGATTTCAAATCCACCATCTCATCTTTATTCCTAAACAAACGATGGATTAGTAATTTTACCTCATCGTTTCGTATACTAGAGAGTAACTGGAGACGGTGAGAAGACAGAATTTCAAGGGAGGATAGTTTACGGAGATTCCGCCAAAGATCGCCATAAGGAGCCCAAGCGAGGCTAGTGAAGTTGTAGCCTATGTGTTTGCCAGCAAGAAGGCGTGGGCGGTTGGCGAAGACGATATCGTTCTTGGTAAAACATTCTTCTACGGCGGATGGGGAGGAGACAAGCAAGACACGACGTGAGCCAAACTGGAGGAGGAGTATGGGACCGTAACGTTTAGATATGACGGAGAGAGAACGATGGAAAGGCTTGTTGAGGAGGTGTAGGTGGCCTATTATGGGGAGGGCAGGAAATGGGCTTGGTGGGAGATTTCGGATCTTGTTGAGATAATGCTTGGTGAGTACATAGAGAACCAGAAAGAGGAAGAAGTGTAAGATCATGGTGTTGACAAAGTAATCAATGGAGCTTGGTGGGTTATTGTAATGGAGCTAAAGATAAGATTGAATTGCATCATAAAGAAGGATATTTATGGCTTCGATTGGCTCTTTTTTTTTTATTTAAAGAATATGTACTTGGACTTCAAGAAAACTTGGCTGATGTCAACTTGACAAAAGTGGACACACAGACCATTCCACATGTAAAACGGATAAGTGCATGAAAGAAGCTTTGAAAGAAATTGGTATATTAGTTTCTCTAATATAAAAGAATAGAATTGATTGATTTCAAATAAATAATTTTTTTATAAATAAAAATCAATTCTATTAATAAAAATCAATTTTTTTCTAAAAAAAAATATATACCAAAACAACGCCTATATAATTTTTTTTTTTTTAAATAAAACTATTGATTGTATTAATAAAATTTTATCAAATAAAAAGGGATATCATCCCAAACAAAGAGATGATTATACTTAATAGATTTTCTAGTCAAAGTATGAGCAGGTGGAGTGACATGACGACAAATCCATATAACAGAAATATCAGTTTTAGAGTCTAACAAAAATTTACAATTATTCAAAATCAAACCCAATTCAGAAATGTCTAAATTTGTAGATCGAAGAATTTGAACTATCTGCAAACAGTTTATAAGAATGCAGCTATTAAAAAGCAAAAATTCTGTTGCAAAGAGCAAACAGTGATGGAGAGCTAAAACTTCAACAATTACCGGCGTACCATTATCTTCCGAGAAACAAGAAACACCACGTTAAAAAATACCCTCAGAGTTTTCCACAACAAAACTGTAGCTAATAAAATCTTGAGCTCGAAACAAAGTCCTATCAACTTGACAAAGCCAATTGAAATTGTCCAATCTTAAAGATGACGCGCGAATTTGGAGAGGAATGCCTTCAAGATCACGAGCAGGGTTGGAGGAATAAAATAAGTTTCTGCCCTAATATAAAGTAGTAGTGGTATTTCCATGCAAAGTACCAGCACGTTGAGCAGCTTCCCAATCCAAGATATGATGCATGACGTCTTCCACAAGGTGAGTCGCTGAATCTTACACCTGGTTTCGTAATAATGAGTTCCTTGCTGACCATAATCTCCACGCACAGACCATTTGACACGGAGCAACTAGCCTTAAATTTTATGGCAGACTTGGACCGGGGCTAACTTTTATATTTTAATTATTATTTTTGGATATTTTGGGTATTTTCATAATTTTGCACATTAGGATTATTTTTGCATATTAGGATTTTATTTCTATTGTAAATAGCCTCCCTTGGCTATTAGGATTTTAGACTCCTATTAGGATTAGGATTATTTTTGCATATTAGGATTTTATTTCTATTGTAAATAGCCTCCCTTGGCTATTAGGATTTTAGACTCCTATTAGGATTAGGATTATTTTTGCATATTAGGATTTTATTTCTATTATAAATAGCCTCCATTGGCTATTAGAAACACACACTTTTCAATCTTTGAGAAATTTCAATAAGACTTTTAGTCTTTTATCCAATCTTTTCTCTTATTTCGTCTTAGCCAAACGATTTGGTTGAAACTCCTGACGGAGTCTAAATAATCCTATATCAGATTGGTATCAGAGCAAAGTTCGACCATGGCAGATAACCAAGAGGCACGACTTGCTGCGATTGAGGCATCTGTGGCAGAATTGAGGGAGATGATCAGACAACTGACCCTGCAGCAGGGAATCCACCAACCCGCCGCCGCCGCACACCCCAACCAGTCGCCAATCCTGTGGCCGCCAATCTTGTGGCCACCAATCCTAATGTAACGACCCCAAATAGACCGTCACCGGCGCTAGGATTCAGATCGGCTTAAGGCCGCCAGAACCCGTAGCAAGCCTGCTGTACTCTCTGTGTACCTGTAAAATCTCATACATGGTCATACATTTTCTGTGAAAATAAAAACTTTTCTCTGGACCAAGGCTTAACCTATGCATGCACTATCTCTGTACTCTGTACCTCTGACTAGAGCTCGCTCTAGATGGGTTAACAAGTATAAAAACTTTTCTCTGGACCAAGGCTTAACCTGTGCATGCACTATCTCTGTACTCTGTACCCCTGACTAGAGCTCGCTCTAGATGGGTTAACTCATACCTGTTAAGCCTGGTTTTTCACATACTCTGTAAAACAGTTATATAAACATACCACGTATACAAAAGATTTACAACACAAGATAACTACGTCAAGCACAATTCTAACTTTATACACAACTCGTACATCTCTTACATGTCCACTCTATTCTATTACAAAGCTCTTTTCTCTTTCTGTACTCTTCTGTACTTTCCCTGTACAATCTGTACTCTGAACCTGCAAGACTGGGGTTAAGGGAGTGGGATGAGCTCTATAGCCCAGTGAGTAGAACAGTAAAACAAGTCATTAAAACATGATCGTATGAAATGCATCATATCACAGACAATCCACATCAAGGATAAACCTGTCACCACGAATTTTGAAGTTTGGAGGGTTTGAAGGAGAGTTGCTCCAAAACCTTCAAAATAGCATAAAATTCAATCAAATCTTTGCAAGAGTTAAAGAAAACATGAAGCAAACTTAAGGAAGATAGAGTCTCACCTCAGAAAGTGAAAGAAAGAGGCAATCCTTATCCTTTCAACCGACTGAGGGCCTTTTATAGGTGGCTGGCCAGACCACCTTCGGCGGCCTATCGTGAAACCGAAAGCCATGCAAGTTCGGTGGCCGAACCTCAACTTCGGCGGCCGAACCTGGCTTTTCTGCCTTGGTTCTTTTCTTTCAAAAAAACTCATTTCTTTTCCACTTTAAAATGTTAAAACATACTCTATTACTTTAGAAACACATAAATCTTACCCTTCTAGAGGATTCCGACATCCTGGATTCCACCGGACGACAGGAATTCCGATATCAGACTCTAGCCGGGTATTACACCTAAGGTCACCTATGTGGTGAAGAAAATCTTATGTTCAACAAAACAGGAGGATGAGACGCAAAGGAGGAAGATTTTCCAGGCAAAGTGCCGAGTAGGAGAGGCAATTTGCAGGCTAATTATAGATAGTTGCAGTTGTGAGAATCTGATAGCTAAGCAATTGGTGGAGAAATTGCAGTTGCCTATACAGCCGCATCCTTCACCATACAAAGTCAGATGGATTAAGGAAGGTCCGACAATTGAGGTCAACAGAATCTGCAGCGTGCCTATCTCGATCGGTAAATATTATACTGAACTTGTTAATTGTGATGTTGTGGATATGGATTGCTGTGGAATTTTGCTAGGTCGCCCTTGGCAGTTCGATGTTGATACTTTGTATAAAGGGAAGGAGAACTCATACATGTTCACGTGGAATCAAAAGAAGATTACTATCTTACCTTCCGGTTCTGCGAGACATTCTAAAGTGGAAGAGAAGAATGTTGTTGCTATTTCTACGGGAGTGCAGAAGCTATCAGGCGCAGTTGAAAAATCTAGAGGCACACTGGCTTTATCGGTGAGAGAAAAAAGTATAATGGAGGATGCACCATCTTTACCACCACCCGTCAAAGAGCTGTTGAAGGACTTTCCTAAAATAGTGGAGGAATCATCAAAGCTTCCACCTCCGCGGGATATCCAACATCAGATTGATCTCATTACTGGATCAAAATTAACGAATCTGCCTCGTTACAAGATGAGTCCAAAGGAGAGTGAAATCCTCCAAGACCAGGTGGAATTTGCTTACAATAGTATTGCAGCAAGTAACTTGGCAAAGCAGCATGTGGATGTTTTCAAACAGCTACAACAATACCTTACAGAAGCCGATGACAAATATAAAGCTACAGCTGATAAATATAGGCGTTTCAAGTCCTTCAATGTCGGTGACCAAGTTATGGTGTATTTACGCAAAGAGCGTGGTGGAGGACAGAAAAAGCTTGACGCCAAGAAGATTGGTCCATTCCGGATCATTCAGAAGATCAATGACAATGCCTATGTTCTTGACCTCCCACATGAAATGAAAATTTCCAAGACGTTTAATGTGGCAGATCTATTTCAGTACTACCCTGTTGATGGCAACTCGAGGACGAGTTCTTTACAAGTGGAAGAGAATGACACGGAGCAACTAGTCTTGGATTTTATAGCAGACTTGGATCGGGGTTAACTTTTATATTTTAATTATTATTTTTGGATATTTTGGGTATTTTCATAATTTTGCACATTAGAATTATTTTTGCATATTAGGATTTTATTTCTATTGTAAATAGCCTCCCTTGGCTATTAGGATTTTAGACTCCTATTAGGATTAGGATTATTTTTGCATATTAGGATTTTATTTCTATTGTAAATAGCCTCCCTTGGCTATTAGGATTTTAGACTCCTATTAGGATTAGGATTATTTTTGCATATTAGGATTTTATTTCTATTATAAATAGCCTCCCTTGGCTATTAGAAACACATACTTTTCAATCTTTGAGGAATTTCAATGAGACTTTTAGTCTTTTATCCTATCTTTTCTCTTATTTTGTCTTAATCAAACGATATTGGTTGAAACTCCTGACGGAGTCTAAATAGTCTTGTATCACCATTACAAAGGTTTTTTGAACTTTGTCTTGGGACTTCAAAAATCTGTAGTAAAAAATTAAAAAAATTATCATTAGGCTGCAAATCTCCCATTCTCCCTAACCTCCAAACCTCCTTGGACACAGGACAATGCAACAAAATATGAATGACACTTTCATCTTCATGGCACCAAAGACATCTAGTATCCACATCCACACCATTTTGCCTTAAGTTATCGTTTGTAGGCAATATATTTTTACAAGCTCTCCAACAGAAATCCTTCACTTTTGGAGGGACCGAAAAATTCCACAAACTAGTCCACAACTCACTCCCACATTAAAAGATGATATTCCTAGCAAGTTCATACACACAAAGTATGCGGACTTTACCGCATACACACCTCTTTTATCAAAGTGCCACAGGAAGAAATCTTCCTTATCGGTAATACTAATAGGAATACTAATAATAGCCTTAATATCTCTTAAAGAAAAAAGCTCCATTAAAAGAGCAATATTCCAAACTCTCCCATTACCTTCAAAAAGATCACAAACACGCAAATATGGTTCAATAAAATCGAGGTCATCATCCGCAAAAAAGGTATCCTCCTTAGGAATCCAGGGAGCTAAAGCCACTAAAATCTTCTCTCCATTACCCACCCTCCACCTTGTACTCCTTCGAATCAACTCTCTTGATGCCATCACACTTTTCTAAACAAAGCTAGCACCATTACTTACATTGGCCGAAAATAAATCACTATGTGGGAAGTACTTTACTTTAAACACTATATAACAAAGAGTATTAGGATTTGTTAAGAACCTCCACAGTTATTTGCCAAGTAAAGACAAATTAAAACTCCTAAAGTCCCGAAACCCCATAACCCCCTCCTTCTTTCTACTACACATCTTCTCCCATGCTACCCAATTAATACCCCCTCCGCCCTTCTCTTTTACCCCCCATCAAAAGCCATTGACCATTCTATGCAATTCATTCAAAATAGTAATAGGAATCAAAAAAATATTCATGTAATATGCAGGTATAGCCTGCAACACAGGTTTTATGAGAACCTCCCTGCATGCTCTAGATAGGAATCTGCTGATCCATAAATTAATCCTTTTCCACATTCTTTCTTTTAAAAAACCAAAAATTGCTTTTTTGTTCCTCCCAATAAGAGAAAGTAACCCCAGATAGGCACTATGACTCAATGGTGAATGAACATCCATGATATTACTGATATTAGACCTTACAGAGGAGACCACATTGGGACTGAAGAAAATGCCAGATTTGTTGAAGTTCACCATTTGTCCAGAAGTAGCCGCATAGGTATTGAGAATAGATTTAATACTATATCTGCTTTCTCCAATCTAATATTAAAAAATAGTAGAGAATCATCTGCAAAAAATAAATGTGAGATCTTTGGGCATCTAGCACCTGCCCTACAGCCCTGCAACCAACCCCTAGATTCAGTATCTTTAAGTAGTAACTATAAGCCTTCCGCACACACTAAATAGAGATACGGAGAAATAGGATCCCCCTGTCGAAGACTTCTACCAGGCACAATAGGACCAATCCAATCACCATTAAAATTTATTTTGCAATAAACTTCCGAGAAGCATATAGTCAACCACCTAATCCATTGAGTAGAAAAACCAAATCGTTCCAGCATGCCTTTTAGAAACTCCCACTCTACCATATCATAAGTCATAGAGATATCAATTTTAAGTGCACAATTACCATCATTTCTGCCCTTATTAATTTTCATATTGTGAATCATTTCAAACGCAACCATAACATTATCAGTAATCAACCGATGAGAGATAAAGGCAGACTGATTCTTAGAGATAATCATAGGAAGGACCCTTTTAAATTTGTTCGCCAAAGCTTTAGCCACAATCTTATATAACACATTACATAACGCAATTGGACGAAAATCTTTAACTGTTTCAGGGCTATCCACTTTAGAGATCAAAACAATCAATGTTTCAGTAAGAGAAGAAGGAAAAGTATCTTGTTGAAGCCATAGGCGACAACCATCGGAAATATCATTGCCAATCAAGTGCCAAAATCTCTAGTAAAATGCAGGATTTAACCCATTCAGTCTAGGTGCCTTGTCTGGATACATCTGAAAAAGAGCAGCTCTAAATTCCTCATTCAAAAAGGGAGCATAAAAATCAGCATTATTGGCATCACTAATCAAAGGCAGCACCAACTCAAAAATCCATTCACAATCCACAGAACCACCATTAAAAATAGACTGAAAATAATGCAGAACATGATTTTTAATTTCCTGCCCATCCTCAATCTAGGTACCCGATGACGCCTTTAATTTAGTAATGCGGTTCATTCTTCGTCTGTAATACCCGGCTAGACCCCGGTATCGGAATTCCTACGTTCCGGCGGATTTTCCGTTGGAAGTCGGGATTCGAGGATGTCGGAGCTTGCCCTAAGGGTATAAGAAAGGTTTTTAAGATGTTTTTAAGTGTTTTTATCATGTTTGCATGTTTTGAGTTAAGAACATTGAGTTTTGAAATGAAAAGGCCAAGGGGACAAAAGCCAGGTTCGGCCGCCGAAGGTGAAGTTCGGCCGCCGAAAGTTGCATGGTTTCGCATGCACGTTAGGCCGCCGAAGGAAGAGTCGGTTGGCCACTACAAAAGCCCCTTTGCCCGAGACTTGAGTGTTAAACACTCTGTTTTTGGGTCAAAGGTAGGTTCAAGCTCTCCTTGGTGTGATTTCTCATGTTTTTCTCAAATCTTGCATGTTTTAACTTGATTTGAGCTATGTTTTAGAGTTTTGAGCAAAAGGAAGCAAAGTTGAGTACTTGGAGACTTTGAGTAGTTTTCCACCACATCTCCAAGTTTGGACCAGCAATCCTCTCGTTCTTCAAGAGGTAAGCATGGATCCTCACCTCCCCTTATGTTTAAAGTAAGTTTTAAGAGTTTTTAGAGGGTTTTATGGGTTAGTTGTTGGTGGAGCTTTGAGTTGAGCATATGTTGAGCATATGCTATTTGATGTTGTTTTAGGGGTTTGAGTTAGTTTATAGACCCCTATATGCATGAGATATGTTATGTGCTAGTTGAGAAGTGTTGGTATGCATGTTATGGGTGTTTTATAGGTTTTTGGAGGCTGGAACCCTGAGTTGGGTCGGGATTCTGCCTTTCTGGAGAATCCAGGTTCGGCCGCCGAAGCAAGGTTCGGCCGCCGAACCCCTTGTGGAGGCAGTTTCGGCTGCCAAACCTTGCCCCCGAAAGCTAGGCTTTTGGGTGAGAAAGGGACTTTCGGCCGCCGAAAGAGGGCGTTCGGCCGCCGAAAGTGCATGAGTTTCGTCTCTGGACGAGGCTTTCGGCCGCCGAAGGTGCCGCCGAACATGCATGAGTTTCGTCTCTGGAGAGGGGTTTCGGCCGCCGAAAGTGCCGCCGAAGGTGCTCTGTCCAGCCTTCTTTTGCCCATTGTTCCATGCATGCCTATGATGTTTTAGAGGGGTTTTGGGGAGATATTAAGAATTCTGTTTAAGTCAGTTTGGTCCTCATTTGAGTCCACCTGTGTAGGTACGGACCCGAGAGACCAAGGAGGCCCACAGAGTTAGAGTTACAGAGACTGCCCAGCAGTTGACAGAGGTGAGTGGAACAGAACTTTGTTTTAAGTTAATGAATGTTTTAGCATGATTCATGCATCATTACTGCCATGTTTATGTAGGATGCTTTGCATTAGTATTCACCAAGTTGAGGCATTGCATTATTATTTGTTTATGTGGATTGGACCGAGGCGACTCCAATAGCCCATAAGTCTGTCATTATTGTATGTCCTGTGTGAGCTCCTTTGGGGCCGGGCATTTAACTTGGATGAGTCCTGTGAGAGCCCTTATAGGGTCGGGCACCATGAGTAGTTAGTGAAAGACCTGTGTGAGCTCCTTTGGGGGCCGGGCACCGACAGAGGGAGTTTTGGGGTCATGTCCAATCTGAGATGTGAAATGTTTGTGCAGTGATGCATTTCATTATAGCATATTTTAAATGTTTTTATGGTTTCCGCTCACTGGGCTTTAGTAGCTCATCCCTCTCCCTAACCCCATTTTTCAGGGCCTCAGAGAAGAGAAAGAGAAAGAGAAAGCAAGGGTAAAGGCATATGTAATAGTAGAATAGTGGACATGATAATGATGTACAGTACAGAGTTTATGTAATGTATAGAATTGATGTAAAAGCAAGTTATATAGAGTATTAGAGTTTTGTGCTTGGCCCTAGTGTATGTTTATCCCTTTGTACATGATCCTTTTATGATTGAGATAATGTATGATGAGCTAGGCTTGGTGCATGGTAGTATTTCTACCTCTGTAGTTACTGTATGGTACCATAGCAGGTATCACTCTTCGAGTGCATACAGACAGAGCATGCATAGTCCAGGCTTAGTTGATGAGAAAAGTTTCAAGAAAAGAAAAGATAGTCAAGCAAAGAAAGAAAAAAAGAAAATAATAGAGAAGAGTAAGTAACAGTTTTAAGTTTTAAGTGTGATCATGTATGGGATTTATCAGGTACACAGAGTTTACAGGTGGCTTACTACGGGTCCCGGCGGCCTTAAGCCGATCTGGATCCTAGTGCCGGTGATGGTCCGGTAAGCGGGCTGTTACAGATTGGTATCAGAGCATAGGGCCTCTAGAGTACGGTGTGCTGAGCTAAGATGCTCAGGGATTAGAGATATCTCACATCGGAAAGAGGTTGTGTGAGAGGGCAAGCACAATAGGAAGATCATGTCCACTAGAATAGGATGTTGAGTCCTGTCTTGATGTGTAATGCCATGATGTTATGCATGTGCATTTAAATGCTATGATATGCTATGCTATGAGTTGAGGGTTCATGTTGTTACATGGATCATATGATGCTAAAGTTTATGTTATGTTTTCAGAAGCTAAGATGAGAGGAACCCGTCGATCAGCTAGATTGACTGGAGCTCCGCCCGAGAATGAGGGTATGGAAGGGCGTCCCCCTGCTTTGCCAAGAGCTATGTCCCAAAGGGCAGGCAGAGAAAGATCATCAAGGGACCCTAGAAGGTCTTTTGATGAAAGCAGGAGGGAGACAGAACAGAGAAGAAGATCTAGTGATACAAGGGAAGAGATGGATGTGGATTCAAGAAGGGATGGAGGGTTAGGTGTTGGCACTACAGAGGAGGATGTGGGATCATCACAGGGAGGCGGTCAGGCCTCGGGGTATGGTTATCCACCCCACTATCAGCCCTACCCACAGGGCCCAGGATATTCGATGGGAGGTACATCGGATTATCCTAGTTTTCACCCATATCCCACATATATGCCTTATCCACCGTATTACCCCCCATATCCACCATATCCCATGTATCCACCCTCGCCTTTTTACCCCAGTCCAGCATACTCTACACCAGAAAGTTCTGCACCTCCCCCACCACCACCAGTGGTACAACCAGACGCCCCAGTTATCCAAACACCTCAACCTGGCCCATCTGTGAGGAGCAAGGTAAAGATGACTGATTACCTAAAGTTAGATGCTCCTAAGTACCAATCAGGAGATGATCCGTTTGAGTACATTAAAGCAGTCAAGATGATAGCAGATGAGCTAGGGGCAGATGATACCAGAGCCATTCAGATGGCAGGGTTCACTTTAAAATGTAAGAAGGCGAAGGAATGGTTTGGCGTCTATGTGGACCCTAGGTTGGATAACATGTCTTGGGAGGAGTTTGCTAATGAGTTTGCCGGATGGGCATTTCCAGATAGTTCGAAAGAGCTAAAGCTGATAGAGTTTGAGCAGCTCAAGCAGACAGAGGATATGAGTATTGATGAGTTTACTGACAGGTTTCTGGAGTTGCTGCGGTATGCAGGACAGGCCTATGATACGGAACAGAAAAAGGCTAGGAGGTATGCTATGAAATTGCATTCCAGGTATTCCTCTTTGATCCATGCAGCCGAGAGGGAGAGTTTCCACACCGTGGTGGATTTAGCACGGAGGATGGAGGCTAGTGCCATTATACAGGGTACAGTGAAACAGCAGCCGGCACAGTCTTCAGGTTCTAAGACCCCAGGTAGGGGTAAGTCAGATCCCTCTTCACAGGGTGCAGCAACTTCCAGTGGTAAGAAGTGGAGTGTTTCCACGCAGAAGTCGAGGAAGAATAAGTTCTGGAACAAGATTAAAGCAGGTCTGGGATTGGGCAGTGGCATGAGTTCAGGTTCAGAGGTTCCAGTGTGTAGTAGGTGCGGTAAAGCGCACAGAGGAGTTTGTCGCTTTGGGATTACAGGATGTTACAGGTGTGGCCAGGAGGGACACATGGCTCGTGAGTGCCCTCAGGCAGTTTTCACGGCACCATCCCAGCAGACAGCTCCAGCTAGCATGCCACAGCCACCAGTTTCAGTTATGACGCAGGGCAGAGGCAGAGGGAGAGGGTCAGCCTCTTCATCTGCAGGTCCCAGAGGTGGAGGTCCGTCAGCTCCGGCGCGGATTTTCACGATGACACAGCAGGAGGCAAACACTTCTAACACCGTGGTGTCAGGTAACCTTCTCATTGGGTGTTCTGAGGTGTATGCTTTGTTAGACCCTGGTGCTTCACATTCCTTTGTTGCTCCCAGAGCCATAGAGAGAGTGGGTTTGATGACGTCTGGGTTAGAGTGTCCCCTATGGGTCAGTGGCCCTAAGTGTGATCCATCGTTGGCAGAGACAGTCTGTCGACATAGTCCAGTGTTTATAGATGGTAGATGCCTTCCAGCTGACCTTGTGGTTCTAGAGTTGACAGATTTTGACGTCATTCTAGGGATGGATTGGCTATCTGCATATGGTGCTACCTTGGACTGTAGAGACAAGGTAGTTAAGTTCAGGGATGAGGATGGATCTGAGTTTGTCTTCAGAGGAGACAGGAGGGGCACGCCTAGAGGTCTGATATCAGCCCTACAGGCTCGTAGGTTGCTCAGGAGGGGATGTCAGGGGTATCTAGCTCATGTGAGAGAGCTAGACAGTCAGGTTAGGGACCCCAGTTCAGTGCCCGTGGTCAGAGAGTTCCCAGATGTGTTTCCAGATGAGCTTCCAGGACTACCACCTGTGAGGGAAATAGAGTTCGAGATAGAGTTAGTGCCTGGTACCAGACCGATCTCTATTCCTCCCTACAGGATGGCACCAGCAGAGCTGAAAGAGTTGAAAGAGCAGCTACAGGAGTTGGTAGATAAGGGTTTCATCCGTCCAAGTACCTCACCCTGGGGTGCTCCAGTGTTGTTTGTCAAGAAGAAGGATGGATCCCTTAGACTTTGTATCGACTACAGGCAGTTGAACAAAGTCACTACCAAGAATAAGTATCCTCTACCCAGGATCGATGATCTATTCGACCAGCTAGCAGGAGCAGGTTGTTTTTCTAAGATAGATCTGAGATCGGGCTATCATCAGCTGAGAATCAGGGAAGAGGATGTACCTAAGACAGCTTTCAGGACCAGATATGGGCATTATGAGTTCTTAGTGATGCCGTTCGGGTTAACTAACGCCCCTGCAGCATTCATGGATCTCATGAACCGAGTTTTCAGAGAGTACCTGGATCACTTTGTTATTGTCTTCATAGATGATATCTTGGTGTATTCCAGGAATGCAGAGGAGCATGCCCATCATCTGAGGATAGTCCTGCAGACCTTGAGAGAGCATGGTTTATATGCCAAGTTCTCCAAGTGTGAGTTCTGGCTAAGGAGCATTTCATTCTTGGGGCATGTAGTGTCAGATCAAGGTATAGCAGTGGACCCCAAGAAGATAGAAGCTGTAGCCAACTGGCCTAGACCCACCACAGTGACAGAGGTTAAAAGTTTCTTGGGTTTGGCAGGCTACTACAGGAGGTTCGTTCAGGACTTCTCCAAGATAGCGGCTCCTATGACCAGATTAACCAGAAAGAACCAGAGATTCACATGGTCTGACCAATGTGAAGAGAGTTTCGAAGAGTTAAAGAGAAGATTAACTTCAGCCCCGGTGTTAGCTCTGCCTACTAGTGATGAAGACTTCACAGTGTTCTGTGATGCGTCCCGAGTGGGATTAGGTTGTGTGTTAATGCAGAATGACAGAGTAATAGCTTATGCTTCTAGACAGCTGAAGAAGCACGAGCTGAACTATCCAACACACGATCTTGAGATGGCAGCTGTTATCTTTGCACTCAAGATGTGGAGGCATTACCTCTATGGGGTGAAATGTGAGATCTTTACAGATCATAAGAGCCTACAGCACATCCTGAGTCAGAGAGAGTTAAATTTGAGGCAGAGACGGTGGGTGGAATTGCTTAGTGATTATGATTGCAGAATCCAGTATCATCCGGGAAAGGCAAATGTTGTAGCCGATGCCTTAAGCCGGAAATCACTAGGTAGTTTATCTCACATTACAGCAGAGAGGAGGCCGGTGGTGAAGGACTTCTACAGGTTAGTTGAGGAAGGGCTACAGTTAGAGGTAACTGGTACAGGTGCTTTGATTGCACAGATGAGAGTTACACCCGTGTTTCTGGAGCAGGTGGCTCAGAAACAACATGAGGATCCAGTGTTGGTCAAGATTGCCAGGACTGTTCAGTCAGGCAAGAGCGAAGAGTTCAGATTCGACGACCAAGGGATTCTCCGCTACGGGCATAGACTATGTGTACCAGACGACATCAGTTTGAAAGGAGACATTATGAGAGAAGCTCATAATGCGAGATATAGCATTCACCCTGGAGCCACCAAGATGTATCAAGATCTGAAGAAAGTTTATTGGTGGCCAGCAATGAAGAGAGAAGTGGCACAGTTTGTGTCAGCCTGCGAGATATGTCAAAGGGTGAAGCTAGAGCACCAGAAGCCGGCTGGAATGCTTAACCCACTGCCGATTCCAGAATGGAAATGGGAGAACATAGCGATGGATTTTGTAGTGGGGTTACCGGCGACGTCCAACAGACTAGACTCCATATGGGTGATTGTGGATAGACTGACTAAATCTGCTCACTTCATTCCTGTCAGGAGTGGCTACTCTGTGGACAAGCTAGCGCAGGTGTATCTTGAGGAAGTTGTGAGGTTGCATGGGGCGCCTGTTTCTATAGTGTCTGACAGAGGACCCCAGTTTACCTCCAGGTTTTGGCGAAGTCTGCAAGAGGCTATGGGCACAAGATTAGACTTCAGCACTGCTTTCCATCCACAGACTGACGGACAGTCAGAGAGGACCATCCAGACCATAGAAGATATGCTTCGAATGTGTGTGCTAGATTTTGGCGGATCTTGGAGGCAGCATCTACCCTTAGTGGAGTTTGCCTACAACAATAGCCATCATGCTAGCATAGGGATGGCCCCATATGAAGCTCTGTATGGGAGGAAGTGCAGGTCACCAGTTTGTTGGGAAGAAGTTGGAGAAAGGTCCCTAGCAGGGCCTGAGTTAGTAGAGATCACGAACAGGGTGGTGCCCATTATCAGAGAGAGGCTCAAGACTGCTGTTAGTCGGCAGAAGAGCTATGCAGACGTTCGCAGAAAGCACATAGAGTTTGAGGAGGGGGATCTGGTCTTGTTGAAGGTGTCTCCAATGAAAGGGGTGGTTCGTTTTGGGAGGAAAGGTAAGTTGGCTCCGCGGTACATTGGACCTTTTGAGATTTTGCAGAAGGTCGGAAATGTGTCGTATAAGCTTGATTTGCCTATGTCTATGGAAAGAATCCATCCAGTCTTCCATGTTTCGATGCTAAGGAAGTTTGTGTCAGATCCGAATAAGGTTCTCAGCGAACCAGATGTGGAGATCCTAGGTGATCTCACGTATGTAGAACAACCAGTGCGGATCATTGACACCCAGATCAGAAAGCTAAGGAACAAGGAGATCCCGATGGTGAAAGTCCTCTGGAACCACCATAACATAGAAGAGTGCACCTGGGAGACACGGGAGTCTATGCTCCAACAGTACCCCCATCTCTTTTGAGGTTAGTGTTAGCTTCTTTTGTTCTTTATGTGCTTTATGTTATGTTTTTCTTCTGTTTTGCGTTAGAGAGGAACATTCGGGGACGAATGTTCTTAAGGGGGGGAGAATGTAATACCCGGCTAGACCCCGGTATCGGAATTCCTACGTTCCGGCGGATTTTCCGTTGGAAGTCGGGATTCGAGGATGTCGGAGCTTGCCCTAAGGGTATAAGAAAGGTTTTTAAGATGTTTTTAAGTGTTTTTATCATGTTTGCATGTTTTGAGTTAAGAACATTGAGTTTTGAAATGAAAAGGCCAAGGGGACAAAAGCCAGGTTCGGCCGCCGAAGGTGAAGTTCGGCCGCCGAAAGTTGCATGGTTTCGCATGCACGTTAGGCCGCCGAAGGAAGAGTCGGTTGGCCACTACAAAAGCCCCTTTGCCCGAGACTTGAGTGTTAAACACTCTGTTTTTGGGTCAAAGGTAGGTTCAAGCTCTCCTTGGTGTGATTTCTCATGTTTTTCTCAAATCTTGCATGTTTTAACTTGATTTGAGCTATGTTTTAGAGTTTTGAGCAAAAGGAAGCAAAGTTGAGTACTTGGAGACTTTGAGTAGTTTTCCACCACATCTCCAAGTTTGGACCAGCAATCCTCTCGTTCTTCAAGAGGTAAGCATGGATCCTCACCTCCCCTTATGTTTAAAGTAAGTTTTAAGAGTTTTTAGAGGGTTTTATGGGTTAGTTGTTGGTGGAGCTTTGAGTTGAGCATATGTTGAGCATATGCTATTTGATGTTGTTTTAGGGGTTTGAGTTAGTTTATAGACCCCTATATGCATGAGATATGTTATGTGCTAGTTGAGAAGTGTTGGTATGCATGTTATGGGTGTTTTATAGGTTTTTGGAGGCTGGAACCCTGAGTTGGGTCGGGATTCTGCCTTTCTGGAGAATCCAGGTTCGGCCGCCGAAGCAAGGTTCGGCCGCCGAACCCCTTGTGGAGGCAGTTTCGGCTGCCAAACCTTGCCCCCGAAAGCTAGGCTTTTGGGTGAGAAAGGGACTTTCGGCCGCCGAAAGAGGGCGTTCGGCCGCCGAAAGTGCATGAGTTTCGTCTCTGGACGAGGCTTTCGGCCGCCGAAGGTGCCGCCGAACATGCATGAGTTTCGTCTCTGGAGAGGGGTTTCGGCCGCCGAAAGTGCCGCCGAAGGTGCTCTGTCCAGCCTTCTTTTGCCCATTGTTCCATGCATGCCTATGATGTTTTAGAGGGGTTTTGGGGAGATATTAAGAATTCTGTTTAAGTCAGTTTGGTCCTCATTTGAGTCCACCTGTGTAGGTACGGACCCGAGAGACCAAGGAGGCCCACAGAGTTAGAGTTACAGAGACTGCCCAGCAGTTGACAGAGGTGAGTGGAACAGAACTTTGTTTTAAGTTAATGAATGTTTTAGCATGATTCATGCATCATTACTGCCATGTTTATGTAGGATGCTTTGCATTAGTATTCACCAAGTTGAGGCATTGCATTATTATTTGTTTATGTGGATTGGACCGAGGCGACTCCAATAGCCCATAAGTCTGTCATTATTGTATGTCCTGTGTGAGCTCCTTTGGGGCCGGGCATTTAACTTGGATGAGTCCTGTGAGAGCCCTTATAGGGTCGGGCACCATGAGTAGTTAGTGAAAGACCTGTGTGAGCTCCTTTGGGGGCCGGGCACCGACAGAGGGAGTTTTGGGGTCATGTCCAATCTGAGATGTGAAATGTTTGTGCAGTGATGCATTTCATTATAGCATATTTTAAATGTTTTTATGGTTTCCGCTCACTGGGCTTTAGTAGCTCATCCCTCTCCCTAACCCCATTTTTCAGGGCCTCAGAGAAGAGAAAGAGAAAGAGAAAGCAAGGGTAAAGGCATATGTAATAGTAGAATAGTGGACATGATAATGATGTACAGTACAGAGTTTATGTAATGTATAGAATTGATGTAAAAGCAAGTTATATAGAGTATTAGAGTTTTGTGCTTGGCCCTAGTGTATGTTTATCCCTTTGTACATGATCCTTTTATGATTGAGATAATGTATGATGAGCTAGGCTTGGTGCATGGTAGTATTTCTACCTCTGTAGTTACTGTATGGTACCATAGCAGGTATCACTCTTCGAGTGCATACAGACAGAGCATGCATAGTCCAGGCTTAGTTGATGAGAAAAGTTTCAAGAAAAGAAAAGATAGTCAAGCAAAGAAAGAAAAAAAGAAAATAATAGAGAAGAGTAAGTAACAGTTTTAAGTTTTAAGTGTGATCATGTATGGGATTTATCAGGTACACAGAGTTTACAGGTGGCTTACTACGGGTCCCGGCGGCCTTAAGCCGATCTGGATCCTAGTGCCGGTGATGGTCCGGTAAGCGGGCTGTTACATCGTCTACCATTAATTTGTGCATGAAAAAATTTTGTATTTCGGTCCCCATTTTTAAGCCAAAAGCTCTTTGCCTGCTGTTTAAATCTAGCTTCTTCCTGCTCAAGTAGACGATTCCAATCTTCCTTTAAAGAGGCGTGAGAAACGGTATTGGGCCCATTATCTAATAATCTCTGTATAGTCTTCTTCTCTTGCCAAAATTCTCTATTTCTACTCCTACCCCACAACGAAAGAGCAGAAACTAAATCATCACGTTTCATCAAAAGGTTGTATGGTATAGAATTAACCCAAACTCCTTTAACAACCTCAGCCAAACCTCATCACATAACCATGCTTTATCAAATCGAAATCTCCTTCTATCTCCCTTATTATCCTTAGGAGCTGTATTAATCACCAATGGTTTGTGATCCGATCTAGGAACATGAACAACAGAGCAGACAACATTAGTGAATTTACGAGCCCAGTCCTCAGTAGCAAGGGCTCTATCAAGCTTCTCTCTAACCAGATTATTCGACTGCTTGCCCTTCTCCCATGTGAAGAAAGAGCCAACAGTGGGTATTTGAATAAGATTAATGTCTTCAAGTGCCTGTCTAAACCCCTGCATAAGATAATTTGGCAAAGTTGCTCCTCCTTCTTTCTCATCTCTCGAGTATAAATCATTAAAGTCTCCCGAACAAAGTCACGGAAGAGAGTTTCCACGAGATAAAGATCGAATAAGATTTCAAGACTGACGTCGTCGTTGTGATTCCGGAAACCCATAATAACCAGTAAACTTCCATTGAACATTATCTTCCGAAACAATCGAATCAATAAAATTTGAAAAAAAGCCAACTACAAAAACAGACATATGACTTTTCCACATTAACGAAAGGCCTCCTTTCAACCCTTGTCTATTGACTGAGAAGCAACCATCAAAATGTAAAAAAACTATGAAAAAAATTCATACGAGAACTAAAAGCTTTTGTTTCCATAAAAAATAAAATGTTTGGCTTGTGACTAGTAACCAAATCCTTCAATGCATTAACTGTTTGAGGATTGCCGGGTCCTCGGCAGTTCCAATACAGGATGATCATTGCTTTCGGCTATCCTGACCTTTGATGGGATGAGCTGCTTCTATAGTCAATTGACACAGATCGTCTTCCATGAGGAAGGAAAAAGAAGAAATTAAGTTTAAGAAAAAGGAAAATGCGAGAGCATCCAATCACAGAGAGACCATAGAGGGAAACTTGGCAACCAAGTTATATAATTTAACTTTTTATAATTATAGAAAATCATTTTTAATTTTTTATTTTATGAGAAAAATGCAATTTTTGTTTTTATGAAATTATACAAAAAATGAACAATGTGTTCATTAATTAATAGGAAAAAATAAAATTCTAATGCAAAATATGTATTCACAATTTGCAATAAAATATATCTGGAATTTTATTTTATTTTTAAATTTATTGTGTATTTATTTATTATATTTGAATTTAATTAAATAATAGTTTAGTAATTATCATTATGAAAACCATATAGTGTTTTTATTATAAAGCAAGTCATGGAAACAAAATTTTGTTATGATGAAAAATAGTAGAAAATAATTTTTTAAAAAAATTAAGAACATATTTAGTTACAGAAAATATATCTATTTATCAAAAGATTTTTTTATTTTTTAAAAAATTAAAAAATATGCTCATTTTAACTTTTTTATTCTAATTAAAAAATATAAAATAAATTTTCTGTTTTTTAAATTTTATAAAATAAAAAATAAAAAATACTGAATAATTATTTTCTATGTTTTCTATATAATTTTCTAAAATGAAAAACACAAGTACAGATAAATTTTACATAAATAAAATATAATTTTTAATAATTATATTTATATATTTAAATATGTATAATTTTTAAAAACTATATATATATAAAATATATAAATTTCTCTCCTTGTGCCGTAAGCTGAAGTTACCGAAAAGAATGAGCATAGAGGTTTCCAAAGATAATAGGAAGCCAACTGAAAATGCAAAAAGGCCAAAACATAGAGAAGTTCAAACAGTGGGGATAACTCTTAAAATTGTCTTCTAAACACTTGGAGATGCTCACTAATCGTCCCCTAAAGGAGACGATTTTTAAGGTTAGGGGACGATTTTGATAGTCCTTTGAACTAAAATTTTTAGTATCTTTAGAACAGAAGCAAAAATATATAAGAACCTCCAAGGCAAGAGATTCGTTTGGGTTATAAAGAGGATGTAGGGAAGAGCTTGTCAGTATTTTAGCCTAAAGAATTGACTGCTGCATCAACATTAAGAAACAACACTTCACAAGCTAAAAAGTTGAATAAACTCCAACTGAAAGCATGCAAACGGAAACCATATTTAAAACCAAGGAAGAAGAGGCTTCATAAAGGGTACCACGCTCGTCTCTCCTGATCCTTCACTCTCAGCACATGCAGGAGTAATAAATCCACACCTGCAAATACAGAGAACCAACCACCACATGGAGCAGTAGGAACCAGTGGACAAAGCCGTAGAAAAATAAAGAAATGGATGAGAGAGTTTCTCTACCTAGCACAAATTAGTGAATGCCTGAATGGTACGTAACCCAGTAGGAACCACTTCCAACTCTCGTCTCTATCTCGACCCCCTCACCCAAAGATATTGCTCAGGATTGAAAATAAAATATGATGAATCTTTTCCTCCTCCTGATCCATGATAGATCTGACTTTCTTCTTGGCCCATCATATGGGTTCATCGAATGGGTCTCTCCATGTTCTCTTTGAGGAAAGGACCTGTAAAATAAGGAAAAAGGGTCAGGGGTCCACCGAGGATGCCCCGGCGGAGACCCTCCGACGTTTAAGTCAGGTTTCATGAATTAGAGGAGTGTATTCAGGCAAGAGTTGCAGATAGTATAAAAATGGAGTCCAGGCAGGAGAGGAAAAAGAAGAAGAAGATACCCCCTTGCAAGAGAAGACCCCCCAATATATAGTGCTTCCTGTCCTTGTCACTCAGGCCTGTACATACGGGCGTGTCAGGCACCTGCTCCATGCGTAACGGCCATTTAATGCTCTCCAGAGAGCATGCGGGTAGAGCTGGTGAGTGATTGGGCCTACTCCCTTATGGGGCTTGTGCTCATATCTGATCCGGATCATCCTGGGTTGCAGGCCCAGGCTCGTGAAGTCGAGCCGCCTCTCGAGCGTATGATCTGATGGGCTTTGGACCTGTGGCCTTCTTTTGGACCCGACCTTATTCCTGGGCTAGGAAAGATCTGGAGGTTATCAATTGCCCCTTTACCTCCTCAGCAGTTATATCCATGACTGGTGAGAGGGTAAATACTTAGGCTCCACTAATGACCAGGCCGGCTCTACTGGGTCGTTACTGGTCGAACCGATCCGGGCTAAGAGTTCGGAGTCTGGTTAAGCTTCTAACTTGCGAGTTTTTCTTATTCTCATGAGGGCATTTCTGTTTTTGGCTCACGATCTCGTCATTGTTGCGAGCTCAGGAATATAATACCTTGTTCCTCTTGAGATAACCTTCTGGTAGTCGGTGTGGTTTGAGCTAATAGCTCCACTGGGATAGAGTACTCGTTCTTTTGTTGTTTTCCTCTTCCTGGGTTATTCTTGCTGAACGTCTGTTTATTGTGAGTTGATCCGAGCTGTGAGCATGGTCCTTCGCCTTCGTTTATCCTTTTATGCGTTCCTGCATTTGTGGGCCTTTTCGTAGAGGGAGCTCGGTTCTCTGTTATTTCTTCTGTATTTAGCTTTATTCTACTTGAGTGTTTTCCTATTGCGAGTTCATTCGAGCTGGGAGCTCGGTTCTTTGCTTTTCGTTAGGCTTTTGTGCCTATAGCCTGTGATGGTGTCTATATCGCGAGCTCCGAAGTTTGAAATTTCACTTTCTTCACTTTGATGCCCCGAGCTCTTTTGTGAAGTCAGACTTAATTTCTTACTCTCTTGTTGAGCCTTATTCGGGCTGCCTATTGTGTTTACCAGTACCGAGCTCATTTTCTTGAGATCGTCATGGTGTTTTGACACTTTTGGCTGTTGTGTGAGATTAAAGTCTCTTTACCTGATGACTCGAGCTCCTTTGGGAGGTCGGAGTTTAGCTTTTCATTTATGGTCTCGTGCCCCAATTTTTTATGTGAGATCAGAACTATGTTCTTATGAGTTGTTTTTGCTTGTAGCACCGGATGATCTTGGGGATTCCGGCCATTTTTGCTCCGGGAGATCTTTGAGATCTTCGCCGGTTTTCTACCTCAGTGAGGTCTTCTACCTCTCAGTGAGGTCTTCTACCTCAGTGAGGTCTTCTACCTCTCAGTGAGGTCTTCTGCCTCAGTGAGGTCTTCTGCCTCAGTGAGGTCTTCTGCCTCAGTGAGGTCTTCTACCTCAGAGTGAGGTCTTCTGCCTCATTGAGGTCTTTTACCTCATTGAGGTCTTCTGCCTCATTGAGGTCTTCTGCCTCAGTGAGGTCTTCTGCCTCAGTGAGGTCTTCTGTCTCAGTGAGGTCTTCTGTCTCAGTGAGGTCTTCTGCCCCATTAAGGTCTTCTGAGGTCTTCTGCCTCAGTGAGGTCTTCTGCCTCATTGAGGTCTTCTGCCTCATTGAGGTCTTCTGTCTCAGTGAGGTCTTCTAAGGTCTTCTGCCTCAGTGAGGTCTTCTGCCTCAGTGAGGTCTTCTGCCTCAGTGAGGTCTTCTGCCCCATTGAGGTCTTCTGCCCCATTGAGGTCTTCTGCCTCAGTGAGGTCTTCTGCCTCAGTGAGGTCTTCTGCCTCAGTGAGGTTTTCTGCCTCAGCGAGGTCTTCTGCCTCATTGAGGTCTTCTGCCTCAGTGAAGTCTTCCGCCTCAGTGAGGTCTTCTGCCTCAGTGAGGTTTTCTGCCCCATTGAGGTCTTCTGAGGTCTTCTGCCTCAGTGAGGTCTTCTGCCTCAATGAGGTCTTCTGCCCCTTTGAGGTCTTCTGAGGTCTTCTGCCTCAGTGAGGTCTTCTGCCCCATTGAGGTCTTCTGAGGTCTTCTGCCTCAGTGAGGTCTTCTTTTGCTAGGACCTCACTGAGGTCTTCTATGTCTCAGTGAGGTCTTCTTTTGCCAGGACCTCATTGAGGTCCTCTATGGCTCAATGAGGTCTTCTTTTGCCAGGACCTCACTGAGGTCTTCTATGGCTCAGTGAGGTCTTCTTTTGCCAGGACCTCACTGAGGTCTTCTTTTGTCTCAGTGAGGTCTTCTTTTGCCAGGACCTCACTGAGGTCTTCTATGTCTCAGTGAGGTCTTCCTTTGCCAGGACCTCACTGAGGTCTTTTATGGCTCAGTGAGGTCTTCTTTTGCCAGGACCTCACTGAGGTCTTCTATGTCTCAGTGAGGTCTTCTTTTGCCAGGACCTCATTGAGGTCTTCTATGGCTCAGTGAGGTCTTCTTTTGCCAGGACCTCACTGAGGTCTTCTATGGCTCAGTGAGGTCTTCTTTTGCCAGGACCTCACTGAGGTCTTCTTTTGTCTCAGTGAGGTCTTCTTTTGCCAAGACCTCACTGAGGTCTTCTATGTCTCAGTGAGGTCTTCCTTTGCCAGGACCTCACTGAGGTCTTCTATGGCTCAGTGAGGTCTTCTTTTGCCAGGACCTCACTAAGGTCTTCTTTTGTCTCAGTGAGGTCTTCTTTTGCCAGGACCTCACTGAGGTCTTTGTTGCTCCGAGAGATCTTGGAGATCTTTGTCGGCCGTTTTTTCTCCGGGAGATCTTTTTTGAGATTCTCGCCGGCCGTTTTTGTTTTGTTTTCCCGGGAGTTCTAGGGGATCCCGGTCTTCTTTGTTTTCCCGGGAGTTCTAGGGAATCCCGGTCTTCTTTGTTTTCCCGGGGATGACCTCGGGGCCCCACCGGCTGTTTTTGCTCCAGGAGATCTTACGGGATCCTGGCCGTTTCTGTTCCGGGGTGACCTCGGGGCCCCGCCGGCTGTTTTTTGTTTTGTTTTCCCGGGAGTTCTAGGGGATCTCGGTCTTCTTTGCTCCGGGGTGACCTCGGGGCCCCACCGGCTGTTTTTTGTTTTGGGAGATCTTTTGAGATCCGCCAGCCTTATACCTCTGAGGTCTCTATGTCTCAGGGTCTTCTGAAAGATTCAAGATTTGTCTGCAAAATAAGAACTTGCACAGAGCACATATAACGAGGATGCTCGTTGTTAATTCAATAATATCCATCAATAAATAATATGCCGCACATGTCACTTGGTTTCATTTTTTAGATGCATGCAAGTATTAACTCATGCAATTTTAGAGATGCAACGAACACTTTTGCATGTGTAAGTTTCTCCATGATTTTTCAATCTATACAATGTGAGTAATTATTAGGATATCTAAACTCATAGAGATATATTTTAATTAAATTTAGTCTTACTATTTACATGCGAAGCATGCCATTTGGGTCCTAGAACATATATATCATGGGCATTTAAAATAAGTAATTAAGGGCTTGTAAATTTTTTCCAATATGATAATGACACGTGGCAAGTTATGTGTACCTTATTTCAACATTAATTGGCATGATTATTCAAAATGTGGTAAGCAGCACTTCAGATGAGTGCAGGTTCTCGAAGATCGAGTGAGTGCCGATTCGCGCTAATCCATGATGTGTGGGTTCACGCCGATCCACTCATGGTGTCTGATCAATGGATTTTCAATTATTCAAAAGACCCAGTTCATCATGGAGGCCATTCTTCAGATCTAGTGGTCCAAAGTTTCCCATCTGATTGTGCAGACCCAGGTAGCCACTCTGTGAGGCCATCCTCATGCGGAATCTTCCACTGTACGAGCGCTTGAATACCCTGATTCAAACTCCAGGTCTGGAGAATGGGCGTGTCAGCAATTTAGCCGAGCCCACCATCCCGATTTTTACTCAGAGAGAGAAAGAAATTCCCTCTCTTCGGGCGGTGAGAGTCGCTTGCCGCGCCACTAAATCAATTGTGTGCATGAATTTGTGGAAGGGTTATAGGCTGGCCGAGCGTTGACGCTGCTTACTTTGCAGAACTTGCTTGAGCGGGCCTCCCTTTTGGACCCACCCCCTTGGGTTACGAGCCCACATCACCTGGCTTGGCTGGTGGCTGGTTGTAGTTTTCTTCTATTTCTCTTCTTCCTCTTCTTCTTCTTCTCTCTCTCTTTTCTTTTTTTTTTTTTTTATTAGGGCTTTAGCAAAATGGTTGTCGAGGACCCAACCTGTTTAGCCTTCTCTTGAGATCTGCCGATCGGGTAGCATTGTCAGCTTGTACAATTCACTTTTGAATGCTTGACGTCCTGGTTAAAGGCTTGCCAACCTGGTACCCTGACTGACCTGTTGAGCTCTTGATTTTTCGACCTACGGGCTTGACCATACAGATTCCTCGATGCCTCGATCAAGCGTCCTGGTGTTAAAGCAGGCCTGTTCAAGGATCGCCGACCTCGTAACCCAACTGACCTGTCCAGATCTTGAGTGTCTGATCTACGGGCTTGACCACGTAGATCCCTCGATGCTTTGATCAAGTGAAACCGTTGATGGTCCTCGTCTTCAAGTGGGGCTGACATACAGAGTCCAAGTTCATCCACCTCGATCAGCCCGGGCATTTGATCATTTCTTATTGTCTCCATGTTATCCCGGTATTTGAGGGGCGCTGCTGTGTAATCAAGTTAGATGACCACGGATTATGCCCTACTCGACCTGAAATGCTAGTCCAACCTCGCTTATTTTTATTTATTAATTTTTTCTCTAACTTGCTGATCTGGGACTTTACAGCCGACCTGCACATCTCATATTTACAACATATACACGGCCGACCTCACAATTTCAATAAATATATACATCATCTGAAGTTTCACTTCGCCAGATCTCAAAGAAAAGGTTAGTAGTAATAAAACTCAATAAATGTTAAAATAAACTATCTAAAAGACTGTCAAGATATTCTTGAACCAGTTGGATCTTTCTTTTCAGCTGGGTTATTATAAATCTCCAGCTTTCTTTTCGCATAAGCTTTCATACCTTCATGTGGATCTCAATGGGTGGATTTAGGAACTCCGGTGACAAAAAGATCTCCTTCGTTTTCCACAGACGGCGCCATTTGATGAATCTTTTCCTCCTCCTGGTCCATGATAGATCTGACTTTCTTCTTGGCCCATCATATGGGTTCATCGAATGGGTCTCTCCATGTTCTCTTTGAGGAAAGGACCTGTAAAATAAGGAAAAAGGGTCAGGGGTCCATTGAGGATGCCCCGGCGGAGACCCTCCGACGTTTAAGTCAGGTTTCATGAATTAGAGGAGTGTATTCAGGCAAGAGTTGCAGATAGTATAAAAATGGAGTCCAGGCAGGAGAGGAAAAAGAAGAAGATACCCCCTTGCAAGAGAAGACCCCCCAGTATATAGTGCTTCCTGTCCTTGTCACTCAGGCCCGTACGTACGGGCGTGTCAGGCACCTGCTCCATGCGTAACGGCCATTTAATGCTCTCCAGAGAGCATGCGGGTAGAGCTGGTGAGTGATTGGGCCTACTCCCTTATGGAGCTTGTGCTCATATCTGACCCGGATCATCCTGGGTTGCCGGCCCAGGCTCGTGAAGTCGAGCCGCCTCTCGAGTGTATGATCTGATGGGCTTTGGACCTGTTGTATTCTTTTGGACCCGACCTTATTCCTGGGCTAGGAAAGATTTGGAGGTTATCAAAATAAAATTGAATTAAAATTCTAAATTTATTTCATTCGATTAATCCTTTCAATTTAAATTAGATATTGCTCAGGATTTATTTAAAAAAAAAAACTATATTTGGAGAATTTAAAAAAAAAAACTGTTTATTTATGGAAAATAAGTTTTTATTTTCCACTTTCTAAGAAAACTATAATTTTCATTTTCAATGAAAAATAAGTAAAAATATAGAAAAATGTGTTCACTTGTTATTAATTAAAAAACTCATTTTTCAAATTTAAAATAATTAAAAACAACCATAATTTTTATAATTAAAAAATAAACTATTTGAAAATTTAATTAGTTTTATTTTTACTATGTTAATAATTCATTTTCTAGTAATATAACTAATTTCAGATATTTTTTAAATAATTATTTAATTTTAATCATAAAAATATTATAATATATAATAAAGAGTTATTATTTTGTATTTGGAAAACAACTAAAACAAAATTTTTATTATAAAGGAAGACAACTTCGATTTATTTTCCAAATCATAGTTATATGTTAAAAACTTGGAAAACTGGTTTTATAATTTTCTATTTAGAAAATTAACACATGTAAATACAATACTGTATTTTTCATTTTTTTTCTGGAAAAATTTTCAGAAAACTGCTCCAATTTTTTGTAAGTGAATAGGTCATTAGTTTCTCATGTCAAAAATAAAAGATATTAATAAATTTATATATAGTCCAGGTCAAGATAGTTAATTAATGATGGCTTAAAGTCCAGGTCAAGATAGTTTATAGTCTTACAAGGTGCAAGCCCAACAGAAAAGCCTTCTGATTAAGACCTAAACTCAGTCCAAAAACTCAAAGGGCCAAGGCCCTTACAAACAAACCCAACCAAATAGCTAACCCTAAAAAACTGAGTAAAAAGGAAATTTTGAGACACACTAAACGTGTGTCAAGAGTTATAAGCCTGTCATAAAATTCAAGATAAAAATTTTATTGTTTAAGGGTCAATTTTATATTTTTATTATTTGTTTATATTTTTTTATGATTTTTCATATATTTTTTCAATTTTAAAGAATTTAATAATAAATTTTGACTTCTAATTTTTCATTTTCTAAATTTCGTTTTAAATAAATGTTATTAGTTAAAACTCCAATGGAGTCTAATCGGTTCTATTTGAAAAAATAATCCAAAATGAAGCAAACAATGGAACTGAAAGGAAAAGGAGCTAAAACAAGGCAGCCACATATAACCCTTACAAATAAGCACAAACACTAATAAAAGCCAAAACCTGAAAAAAAAATTCACAATCCAACCTGACTATGGAGAGAGAAAATCCATAACCGTGTTGGGAGAGGAAATAGGCATGCAGTGGAGGCCGATGGAACAAAGGGTCTAAAACACTAGAAGAGAAAGAAAAGGAAAAGGAAATGAAGAGGTATATCTAAGGGTTGCATAGGTTAATTGTAATTCAAAATGAGCCATTGCTACTTTGTGAAATTCAACAACCCTTGATTACCTTTTATCAAAACCACTTAAAGTTGATCTAAACTATTTGTTTGAGTTTTCCATATAGTACGCAATCTTATACCTTTATTCGAAAGAGGGAATCCCTGAAGAGAACTACCAAAATTTAACTCAATTATTTTGAAGAAATTCAAAGATGTTTATGTCACTTCCATAAGATTCAGCAATCATATTATTAGATGTGATCCAATTAGTTTCCAAAATCAAAGATTACATATAGAATAACCCCTTTCTTACTACCATCCATGCTTCAAACTACAAACAAAGAACTTCATCAACCACAATGAGCTAGGTCCAAGCACCGTACAATGATCAAGGTAATATTATATGGGCAAAACTAAATCAAAAGGTGTAAATGGTTGCTTCAGATTGAACAATCAATTAAAGAGAAAATGCAATCTATGATGGTAGATTGATGAGTGTGAGTTACTTTTCCTACCAATGTAGTTAATATTAACATTAAGGAAGAGCAAGAAATTTTTCTTTCAATGATAGCCTCCCATTAATGTTTAAAACCCTTCAATTTTTAGAGAAATACCTATTATTTAATAGTTTTCTCTCTTCTTTATAAGATTCACTACTAATTCTTCTTTTTTTTTTTTTTTTAAAGCAAAACTACTTCTTGTATTAATAAAATTTTATCAAACAAAGAGGGATATCATCCCAAATAGAGAGATCATAATATCTAATAGATTATCTAGCCAAAGTATGAGCAGTTAGAGTGGCATTACGACTAACCCATTTAAAAGAAATAGAGTCTAACAAAGATTTACAATTATTCAAAATCAAACCTAGTTCAGAAATGTCTAAATGTAGAGACTGAAGAACTTGAACCACCTGTAAACAGTCCATAAAAATGCAACCATTAAGAGGTAAAAATTCAGTCGCAAAGAGTAAACAGTGACGGAGAGTTAAACCTTCAACAATTATCGGCGTACCATTGCCTTTCGAGAAACCAGAAACACCACATTGAAATATATTATCAGAGTTTTCTACAAAAAAACCCTAACCAATAAAATCTTAAACTTTAAACAAAGCTCCATCAACTTGACAAAGCTAACTACAATTGTCCAAATTTGAAGATAACGCACGAATTTGGAGAGGAATGACTTCAGGATCACGAGTAGGGTTGAAGGAATAAAACAAGTTCCTGCCCTGATATAAAGTAGCAGTGGTATTTCCATGCAAAGCACTAGCACGTTGAGCAGCTTTCCAATCCAAGATATGATGCATGACGTCTTCCACAAGGTGAGCTGCTGAATTTCATACCTGGTTCCATAATAATAAGTTACTTACTGACCATAATCTCCATGCATAAACCATTACAAATATTTTTTGAAACTTTGTCTTGGAACTTCAAAATCTGCAGTAAAAAATTAAAAAAATTATCATTAGGCTGCAAATCTTCCACTCTCCCTAACCTCTAAACTTTTTTGGACACAGGACAATGCAACAAAATATTATTGATACTTTCATCTTCTTGGCACAAGGACATCTGGCATCCACATCCACACCCTTTTGCCTTAAGTTATCCTTTGTAGGCAATATATTTCTACAAGCTCTCAAACAGAAATCCTTCACTTTTGAAGGGATCAAAACATTCCACAAACTAGTCCACAACTCACCCCTCACATTAAAAAATGATCTTCCTAGCAAGTCCATACACACAAAGTATGCAGAATTCACCGTATACACACCTCTTTTATCAAAGTGCCACAATAAGGAATCTTCTTTATTAATAATACTAATACGAATACTAATAATAGCTCTGATATCTCTTGAAGAAAAAAACTCTATTAAAAGAGCAATGTCCAAACCCTCCCATTGCCTTTAAAAAGAACACAAACACGCAAATGTGGTTTAATAAAATCGGGGCCATCATCCGCAAAAAAGGTATTCTCCTTAGAAATCTAGGGAGGAGCTGAAGCTACTAAAATCTTCTCTCCATTACCCACCCTCCACTACTAATTCTTCCTTAAATGTACTTTATACAAGTTCTTTCTTAATAAATAGGACACATGAATAAAATCACTGAAAATGGAGGCAGCGAGACTGCTAAGGCCATCTCCAAATGCTATACACCATTTTTTGCACTATTTTAGTACAAAATATTAAAATGGAGCAATATTATCTCCAATCTTTTGGACCATTTTTAATACCAAAAAGAATATTTTATTTGTATTCTTTTCCTTTTTTAATATTATATTATTTATTTTACTTTAATCTTATTTATCCATTTCACTCAAAAATTTCATATCATTTTAAAGGAATTTAAAGAAGAAAATCAAATTTTACTGCTCGATTTAAATTCTATTTTCGATCTAATTGCTCGTGAAACTTTCGTCAAGAAAAAATTCAAATATCAAATAAAAGAGCTCAATGTTAACAACCACCACCGTCATCCGCCTCTAATGTATACGGTCAATATCTCAATGATATTGTTGAATCTGGATCTGACCTACTAGAATATTAAATATTTAGTGTGTTGTTACTGATTGTATTTTTAATTAATATATATTGTTCAATTATAATATATATATCACTCCACTTATTCTATATAATATATTAAAAATAAATTAATTTATCATAAATACTATTTATAATTAAAAATATATTAATTTAAATTAAATTTTTATAATTATAAAAATATAAAATAAATTAAAAATATAATATATTATGAGAGTGAAAAAGATAAGGATCTAATTGAAAATTTTTAAATACTCAAATAGTAGAGAAAGACTTTTATGAAAAAAATATAAAATTTTAGATTATATTATAAATTAATAAAAAATAAATAATATTATTATCGTGTCACGCCATATACAGTACCAAAAATAAAATTCAGTATAGTATTAGAAATAGTCTAATAGAGAATTAGAGATCACATAAAACACATAAGATTACGTGGACCGAGCACTTCATAATAAGGTAATGATTTTGTTAGGAATGCTTCTGAATGAGACGCGAAAGCAAAGAAGAAATGAGTGTTTCAATTTGAATCTACAATTGATTATGGATGAATCCAAAACCGTTTCTTTGTTCGGCATGAAACTATTAGTCGCTCCCTCACTTGGACAATTATGCTCCTTTATAGCGCTCCTTCTTGGCAAGAAAAGGTTAGAGCGGCCTCATTTGATTTTGAGATTTAGGGTTTTTTTTTAATTAATTAAGTTATTAATCTAAATTTTATAGGACATTTTTTACTTTTTATCAAATTTGAATGACTTCTAGCAATAAAAGATTAAATAATAATTTTTAAATATAAAAAGTATTTTATTATATTTTAAAAAATTCAAAGATTAATTAACGAATTTTTCTATATTATAAAAATTAAATAGTAATTTTTCTTATAAAATTTTAAATAAATTATAGTGTAATCTCTAAAATTAATAAAAAACATAATTTAGTTCTATTTTTTAATTAAAAATAATTTTATTTTATTAACAAAATAATAATTATGCTGAAATTTATTGTAAGATCATACTAATTTAATTATTTTAAATTATATATTTTATAAGAATTTATTGTTAGATCATAAAATTTTTCACTTTTTTCTGGATTCATCATCGCTTATATACGTAATTACTGTATTTTAATTACATGTTCTTTTATTAAGTAGATAAAATTAATAGAAAATGTTGAATCCCATATTGTGGAAATGGATAATTTGCCCCTTATATGGGCCATAGACACTCCTCCCCTTGAGCTAGCTTTTGAGGTGAGTTAGGTATGGTCCAAATTTAACATGGTATTAGAACCTCCCCATCCAATATTGGACGCCCCATAAATATGCCACCCACTAGTAAAAATTTTGGGCGTGAGGCAGTGTGTTGAATGATTATAACAATTTAATCACTTTGATTTTAGTATTTATAATAATTTTATATTTATAGTTTTAATATTTATAATAATTTTATTTTTATAATTTTAATAAATTTAATTGAATGATTATTTTATTAATAAAAAAATAAATTAATAAATTATATTTTACTTTTATAGTATCTAAATATTTTACTAAAACATATATTAATGCAGAACTTTTTTTTTCAATAGATAAAACTTCGTTAATTAGAAAAAGATTCAAAATCAATACAAAAAGTCCGTAAACATTAAAAGGGTCTTTAGGCCCCATATACAAGAGAAAATTCAAATGAGGCTGCTTAGCTTTTAGGGGATAGAGAAATAAAATGAGGCTGCTTAGCTTTGGTGTTTGAATTGCTTATTGAGAAAATTATTTTATTAAAAGTATTATTTAGAAAATATTAAAAAATAATTTGTAATTATGTTTAATATAATTTAATCAAAATATAAAAATAACAAAATAAATTTTCTTAAATTATTTTTTATCACCATCTAAAATAGTGATTTTTTTTTTAAAAAAAAGCATGGTTGTGACCTCTAAATTACAAATCAATGACATGGTATAATATGTCTTTACCATCCAACTGTTACTATTTTTTTTATCAACAAGTAACTTGTATTTTAAAACTACAAACCCAATAAATAGTTTACAATAAATTAATTAAAAAATAGTAAATTATACAAAAATACGTTATAATTACTTTAATATTTTATAATACATGGAGGATTATAAAAAATATTATACAAAATTTATAAATATATTTCACGTACAAATTTAAAAAAAAGCTGCCAATCGTTGTATCATTAATAATACTTTTGCCTCTCCTCAAAAATTTGACATAGACTTAACACTATCATGAACTAAATTTGTGTGAAAATTATGATCATAGCAACATCAATAGATAAAAATTGATACTTTTAATTATATTACACTGAACTATAAAGGAGCTATGAGACTGAATTAGTCATCTTCAAGAAATTAAATATGTAAAAAAAAGAAAAAATATCAAAAACAACATTCAATTACAATCGCAAAAAATATCACTGTGAAAAATAGAAACTATCATATTCAAGAATGATAATAATTTAGATATGGTTAAGTATTCGATTCAATTAAATCTTAATAGAATAATTTATATAATTATAATCATATTTGAACATATTCAAATTTAATAAATAATACTCGGGACGATTTTAAATTGAAGTCAAATTTTATTTATAGAATATCCACGATTCAAATTTATTTATATAAATAAATAATTTAATATAAAAATATATATTTTATAATAATATTTATAAAAAATTTTATATATTTTTATTTAAAAATTAAAATTTTAAATTAAAATTTTTTTATAAATATTAAATTTTTTAAATAAAAATTATTAATAAAAAATATTTTTTTATATAAATTATTAATAAAAAATATGAAATTAAATGCATTGAGATTTTATTTGAATAATAATAATTAAATTTGAGATGAATTTGAGTAATTTATATTAATTTTTTATTAATTTTAAATAAATTCAAAAATATAAATAAATTTAAAATCTGAGTGTTTTAATTTTTATAAATATTCCATCCGTTTACGATTTTAATCTTATTGTTATTAAATAAGAAAATAAACAAAGAAAATTTAATCTAAGACCCAAGGGAGAATATTATGTTGGGCCCACACTAGCAAATAAGAAGAGACCCGCCAAATCATCAATTGATTGAACTAAAAAAAGTTGGGATTTTCGATGGATTTTTAAAATTTAACCCAAAACTTAAAAACTAAAAACCAAATTTCAAAGCCTCCACCCAAAACAGCAAAACCAAACCGCCAACACAAAGCTTTTCAAATTGGAAAATGTCCCTCCCTCTTTTATTTCAGCTCTTACTCTTCATCTCTCTCCACCATTACTTATTCCTCTCAACTCCTCACTGCCTTCCAGCTCACCCCTCCCTATCTGTTCAACTCATAAGCCACCACCCAAGGAAACAGAGACGGTAACTGAAGGCCCTGTTCAATGGCAGAACAAGAGAATTGTGTTCGCCTCACTCGCACAGCCAAAAAGAGGGCGGCGGAGATGCCCATTGTGGAGGAGCAGCCAGTGCTCAAGAAGAGAGTGGTGTTGGGGGAGCTGCCTAACTTATCAAACATTGTAGTTCCCATTAATAAGAGTGCTGGGGATTTACCTAGGAAGCAGAAAATTAAGCCAAAACCAAAGGCTAAAAAGGCTATCATACTCAAGGAGGATGAAGCTCCAAAGGAGTATATTGATGGAATGTCTGATGATCCCCAGATGTGTGGACCATATGCATCTGACATTTATGAGTATCTTCATAAATTGGAGGTGAGTGGTCCTGCATTATTAGTAAATGAACTCTAGATCTGTGGATGCATCAATTTCAGATTAGATTTTTTCTCTTATATTTGCAAAGCCAAGAGTTTAAGTAATGTCAGCTCCTCAATGCTTCAATTGAGGGCTTAAATTGATAAAGTGTATTGGCATATAGGTCTGACCTAAAAATCTCCATTTTTGAGTTTTTTTTGTTGGGATTTTAATTGGGTTTTGGGTATTTGATTTTCATCTTTAGGTTTAATTAAACAAGCTGTAATAAAAATAAAAAGTCTTTTGTTTCTGTCAGCTGGGTTTAGTTTTGATGATGGGTTTAACTTTTAGGTGGATCCAAAGAGAAGACCATTGCCTGATTACATTGAGAAAGTTCAAAAGGATGTTAGCCCCAACATGCGAGGGATTCTGGTGGATTGGTTGGTGGAGGTTGCAGAGGAGTACAAGCTTGTCTCTGATACTCTATATCTCACTATTACTTACATAGACAGATTCCTGTCTTTGAATGTTCTTAACAGACAGAAACTTCAACTACTGGGTGTTTCCTCAATGCTCATTGCATCGTAAGAACTGGAGTTCTTTCATTTTGTTTATATTTTTGGTTTAAGATTTATTGTTCAATTGATTGTTTGCACAGTTTGCTTAAATTTCTTTATTGTGCAATATGCAGAAAATATGAAGAAATCAACCCTCCAAATGTGGAAGACTTTTGCTATATAACTGATAATACATACACCAAAGAAGAGGTAAAGTTTTTTTCCCCTACCTCTCTTTTATCTAGTGTATTCCCTGCTTTCTGTTTCATCTTGTGGACTGCTGTTCATTTTTTAGTTTAATTAATGACAATTTTTCATCGATTCTGAAGGTGGTGAAGACTGAGTCTGACATACTCAACTCCCTGAAGTTTGAATTGGGTAGTCCTACAATAAAGACATTCCTAAGGTAAGAGCACTGTTATATAATCTCTTTTTTGCTCATATATTGGTATCTATAAGTGATCTGAATTGTAAAGCACAACAATTTATTCAACTAGAATTTTTGTGTTTATGGTTCTGTTGGATTGCAGGAGATTTACCAGAGTTGCACAAGAGGATTGCAAGGTGAGATTTCACTTCTAAATAGTTTGAATTTGCATTACTGAATATCAATTTCTAGTGTAGGTCCAGGTACTGCTGTTGGCTGTCTGTTGTTGAATGATATTATTTTTGTGCCTTGTGCAGATCTTGAGTTTGCAGCTTGAGTTCCTGGGGTACTACCTTGCTGAGTTAAGCTTGTTGGATTATAATTGTGTGAAATTTTTACCTTCATTGGTAGCTGCAACTGTTATCTTTCTGGCAAGATTCATAATTACACCAAAGATGCATCCCTGGGTAAGAATCTCATTTCAGATAATATTAAATTCAGGCATAATTACACATGGAGAACAACTATACTAATTTGATGTTTGTACAGACTTTAACCCTGCAACAGTATTCTGGATACAAGCCTTCTGACTTGAAGGAATGTGTTCTTATCATACATGACTTGTATTTAAGTAGAAGAGGAGGTGGGTTACAAGCTGTAAGAGAAAAATACAAACAGCATAAGGTATGATTTAGTTCAGCATATTCAGGTTTCAATTTGATTTTTGACAACCAAAATGGCAATCATGTATAAACGTACTTTCTGGGGACAGTTCAAACGTGTTGCAAGTATGCCTTCACCTCCAGAGGTACCTGTTTCTTTCTTTGAAGACCTTAAAGAATGACTCTTTTGGCATCTAAAGATGTGGGGAGGTTACAAGTGAATGAGAATGGACTGACCTTTGCAATTCCTAGAAGAGGAACCCCTGCATCAGAGACAAAGGCATTTTAAATGTTCCAGCTTAATCTTGATTGGTAGAGCGGAAGTTTTTGCCATGATCTGCTGTGATTCTGTCCTTGCTGGTGCTTGTGAATCTGATGCTTGGGATTTAACAATCAGCATGAATAGCACTCACTAACACACTTAGCTGCTAATTGCGCCTGAGGCAAGGCAAATCTTTTGATTGTTAGGACACTTTAAAAAATATTGTAAATGTTCATTTCTTTTATGACATGTTTTTTCTTTTATTTCAAATATGCACATGGTGTAAAAACCTTTGTACTTTGAAATGTTATGTAGTCATTCTTGTTCATTTTAATTCCATTTAAATTAGTTTAGATGGATTCTCACCATATGATAACCATTGACTAATAGTATTTTTGTTTAATCCAATTGAGTGCTTGAGCTTTTTGATGTTTAATACTTTAACTGCCTTACGTTAGAAAAGCTTTACGTGAGAGAAGCACTTACAATTGCTTTACAAAACTGAGTTTTGACTTAACCAGCCTTTCTAATAATTGGAAGAAAATTTTTTGGCATTCAATTTCATCATGCTAGGAAGCCTCTCTTAAATGTGTTTCAAACAAATTACTTGGCTGTTAACCGCTGCTGATCAAATAATGCAGCAGGTATTTGCACAGGTAGCATTAGAATTCAAGTTGACCGGCAGACAAATTGGATGGAACATGGAAGTCTTAAAGCCGCAGAGTCAGGTCAACTTTAAGCAAGTCTGATGGCTGACTGTTCTGTTCTGCGGGTATGCGAGAACTTCCCGGCCAATTTGCCATTGTTGCCTCTTCAGGCAAGGTTGATTTCCATCCTCCCATGCATCTCTGGTTAACATTGTTGAATCTTGCAACCATAGCATTCCGTTCTTTATATGGTTTGTGGACAAGTGAATGGACCTGAAATTGAATACCAAATGACAAAGCCACTGTTTTACTATCAAACATACCATTTGCTGATATTTGTCTCCCATATTGGCACCTTATGATTGCTCCTCTTTCCCTCTTGTGGGCATTCTGGTGGCCACCCAATGCTTGCGAACTCCGGAACTTTCTCTTGCAGAAATTACATGAGAAAATCTTGTTGGGAATTGAATTTGACAGGGAAACTGCTTCTATATCTACTAAATCCCCTGGCTGACTGATGCTCGAGTTCAACCATTCATTCGAGTTACCTCCCTCATTACCTCCAAAATAACGGTCTCCAAAGAGTTTGTTATTCTTTTTAATGGGTGAGATTCCAGTTATCTTGCTTTGGAATATCATATTAACCTCTGGAGGCTGCTCGTGTTAAGGAAGCTACAGGATTAGAGGCTCTGCAGACAGCAGGTATGTTACTTGTGGGTGATGACAGAGAGGCTTGGCTAGTACATACTGTGGAATCGAAGCCGATTGGATTCAGGTATGCATCTCAAGGAAACTGAAGGTGGCAATGGGCATCTCAGGAATTTATAATCTTGCATCTCCCTCCATTGACCCTACATACTGTTTTTGGCATTTTACTCTTTCACTGTCACTACTCACTACTCATGTCAATTGTCATTTTGCTAAAGTTTGGCATTACAAGTTGCTATAAGTTCATATTCCTCTTTCCACATTTACCTGATTTGAAGCAATTGTGATTCCGATTTTGCAATCCTGTAACAATTCCATCATTGTCATATCATTATCAAAATTATCCCAGTTGCCTGCCATGATTTCAAGTTACTTTCCTGAATGTTTGGTAATTATTTCAGAGCTTGATGGGTTCTGATTGTTGTTTTTGATACAAAAGGCACATGATTTGAATCACATTTTGCAAAGTTGTGTAGTTTAGCAATCTGTTCAATAGATGCTTCTTGCCATTCGATGTAATGTATAAGTGAAAGTTCTTGTTGATGAAATTGTTTAGTCATATGGAGTCCTCATCTATCCAAATAAAGGATTAAATCTTTTGATGAGATATATTAATTAAAGCAACAATTCGGTGAAGAGGAATCCTAACTGTAGGTAAACACTACCTTTGAGAACCAAATGAGCATCAATCTTAAAAAATAAATTCTTGTTCTGAATTTTTTCACCCCCAGTATTTCAACAGCAAATCATTTCTCTTTTGGCTTAAGAATGTTGAACATGTAGACAAAATGGATATGACAGTGTTTGATAATCAACTTTTCTTGTATTTAGCCTGGCTGTTTTTTCATGGTAGAGTGTAAAAAAAACAAATTGTGTATTTTTAGAAACTCATTAAAATGTTAATAAATTTTAATTCTCATTTCAACCATCTAAGTTCTTAATACTTGAAGAAATTATTAAAATACAATTATAGAAGATGATATCTTTATTCTAGTTGAGGAAGAGTTTTTTTTATTAAATGAGCCATCTTACTATGTGAATTTTGAAATGGAAGTTTACAAAATAAAGAAAAAGAATTAGAGATTTACTGGAATGCTCCGGTGAAAACCTATGATACTCAAATTTAACTTAAAAATTTTATGGTGAAAGTTTATTTCATTCAAAGTTGTCAAGAAAAGCATAGGAAAAAAGAAGAAGAGGAGCATGAGCTGGATAAAAGTCTCCTTTTTACCTTATCAAATATTCTTTTGTGTGAATGTGTAAATATTCTTTAGTATATTTTTTGTTAGTTATCATTTAACTTGAATAATTTTATATATTATCAATAGTAGCTGCAAATATTTTTTTAAATTGCCTTTTTATGTTTTTAGACATTAAAATAGTAATATTAGAAAAATAATAATTTAAATTAAAACATTCCTCCTTAGGATTTGATCCAAGTGGACATAAGCAGTTCTCTGTTACATGTGCTGGTAAGAAGCAGACAAGAGAAGCTACCATATGAGAGCAAGAACTTGGTAGTGGATGGCTGAGTTTGAATGATGAAACAGAAAGTTGTCTAGTCATATCTATATCTATCTCTATTAACTTAGTGGTGAGTTGGGTGGCAGAGATGGAAATTAGGCATATTCCTTAATCATATGAGATGAAACCACCAAGAGGAACAAACTATTATCAAGAAGGAGATGGTTCTCTTGCTCACTTTTCCACCCTTTTATTCCAATAACATAATTAGATTGTAAAATGAAGCTAGCACATGTTTAGCATAGAGATTTTTTAAGATATCATCTTAAATTTCTTAAGAATTTATAAGAAGTTATGATAGTTTAAATTTTTATAAGAAGAAGATTTAATTTTTTATTATATATAATAATATATTTTAATATTTTTTATTTAATAAATTTTATATATAATTAATAACAATAAATTTAATAATTATATGAACCCGTAAAAAAGTTGATTTCAAAGGGAGATTTTATTGAAAAAGCAGAGACGGCAAAAAATATTGCAGATATATTGACAAAGGTGGTAACTACTGAGAAGTTCAATGATTGTTTGGAATTGTTCCATGCCGCAAGGTATTGATCATGGTAAGGATAGAACTTTAGGTGGAGGTGCAAGTCTCTAAGGTTGTCTTAGGAGGGTGCAAATAATTGTCAATGTAGTAATTTTTTCAGAATTTTTAGGAATTTGATAGTAATTTTTTTCAAAAATCGAAAGATTAATTTTCAAATTGGATTTGAGCCATGCCTGCTAACCCAAATCAGGAAGTCCACTGAGCATTGAAGCTGAGAACTGAGTACCAGTAAGTAGGTATCTCACCCAATCACTATAGCTTCCAAGTTAGTCAAAGTAGCAGTCATGGCAACAAGAAGAAAAGCCACAAGTCAACGAATGGCATTGGGGTATCAAAGAATTTGTTCTTCGTCAGTATACGAATGCTATATACTGAATGGTTACCCACAAGAATCTCTGGTTGGTTTGGCTTGTTTTACCACTGATTTGACCACTCAAGACTCTGCTTTCTTTATATTTTTTGCCTTTATTTGATTTACATGCCAAGCAACTGAATACGTAAACTTTAAGCAAAGATTATTAAAACCCACGTTCGTATCATTAAATATTTATAAATCTCTAGGGCCTTAGCTCTGCATGAAGAAGAAAAAGGTCATTGAGAGTTGAAAAGAAAGAATAAGATTAGATAGTAGCTCAGGCATTTCTGAATTCTGATTTCGCTCTTTTTAAGGTGCAAACAGTACGTTTTCTGGCTCTACACCAAATGGCTATAAAGAGTAAATTGACTATCTTCCAAAGCCGACAAAATTTACCCATAAAAATAAATAAATAAATTGGAAAAAAAAGTACAAAAGCCAGCGTCTGTATATCCTTAGAAATTGGACCCAGTGTTTGGCTTATTTTCCGGGACTAAATGCCATGATAAAAAAGCAAAGATGGCAAGGAAAAGTTTCTCGTGAAGATGCTGTAAAAGAAAACAAAACAAAAAACTCCTTCGTGAGTTGTGTCCCTTGTTTGCAGGGTGTACTCGATGACATGCAACATCCACTTTTTCCTTCTATTTCTCTTCCCATTTGCCCGATCAAAGCCATTTAGCTTTCTCTGCTCTTTCTCCAGCTGGTCCCATTATCCCAGAATTTTTGCGTTTTCTATCCCCCACTTTGAAAATCTCTCTCATTTACAGCCAGGAAAATGAAAATGCAAGTTGGTATGCTGCAGAAGCTAATATTTCTGATTCTTGTTTCGCTGTTTGTGGTCTCCGGAGAGAAGGAAGAGAAGTTGGTGGTTAACAACACGTATAGCCAGCAACCCACAAGGAAAGAGAAGCAGCAATATCAACGTTTAAGCTTCTCATTTGATGTGTTCTTTTCAAACAAAAGAAAAGTTCCAAATGCTTCAGACCCTCTCCACAATCGCTGAGCTAAGGTCTGTTGCAATCTATTCTTAGTTCCTCTATAGTAAACCTAAAGACTTCTGGGAAAAATGGGCAGAGCTATAATGTGTGAAAGGAAGAATTTTCATCAGCTAATAGCTGAGGCTAGCTAGCACTTTCAAAGTCCTCTTTCTGTGCAATTTTGTCAACGATGGTGATGGTTGTTGCTTTCTACTTGAGCGAATTATGCATCCTTTGTTTTCAACTTTTGTGGGTTCTTCTTTTGGACTTTTGAATGAATTTGTATACCAGTTGTATCTATTTATTATTATGAATATTTTTCTTATACGTTATTTGATACATGAAATTTAATAGCTAAATTATCTTTCGATGAATGAGAAGGGATGCATGTCATCCATCTCGCATAATATGAATATTTTATTATTATTATTATTATTATTTTTGAGTCTATAGTCTTTAATTTCCAATTTTACCATATGTAAATTTAGATGGATTTGATAAATCCATACAACTCAATCAAAGGATTTGGTAGCAGCAGAGAATCTACATTTTTTTCTTTGCAGGAACTTTAAATATCCTCGGTGTAGCTGCTCTGATCTCATTTTGTTGATTTTCGACGTGTATTTGTCGTCAAGCTTGTATGTCAGGCACAAAGCACGGCTAAGCTACCTTTGTCCTAATTCATTGCCGAGCAACCGTGGACTTGAGTATATGATATTAGTAAAGGAAATTCAAATAATACTAATACCAAAAAAAAAAAAATCACTTGTGATCAATTGATCGTTGTTGGTTTCGAGTATGTAGCTAAAATCTGATTTAAAATTTAGCATTCGGATCACTAGATTGAAAATTCTTTCCTGCGTCTTTTTAACAATTTACCTTTATGGATTGTTTGAATTGATAGAAAGGGAAGAGAAAAGAAAATATCAAAAAGAAAAATAAAGTGTGATTCCCACTTTCCTTTATTTGGATATGCAAAGGAAAATAAAATTTTCTTTTTTTTTATCTTTTCCCTTTTTTTTTTTCCTCTCATAATTTTATCCAAACAAAGCATTAAAGATAGAATATGAGTTTTCTCTTCTTTAGAAGCAAAAGTGCACTCATTGCTAAATTGCAAGTTGGGTTAATAATTTTCTCCGAATCCCTAGTCAAAATCAGTAACACGTTTCCCATTATAAGTGATTTCCTTAAAACAAAAATTAGAAAAAGAAAACAAAAATCTAATTAATATGATCCCTTTTTGGATTTGTTAGGAATTAAGATGTTTCCTAAGTTATGATTATTAGAGCTGTTTGATGAACGTGGATGTCTGAACTTATGAAATGATTACTGGGCCACCTTGGAAATCCAAAGAGCAAAATGGCTTTCCCGTGTTCCTGCAAAGCGTCACAGAGAGTGCAGACGCAACTTTGAATTTGGGGGCCCATGTCTGCTCCGTAGAGCTTCTTCAGTCAAAACTTTCACCTTTTCATTTCCGACTTGATCATCATTTTCTGCGCGATTTTCCTTTATCAGCATCAATTCCATTAAAAACAATTATATAATATTCAAAATTGTACTAATTTCATTAGAAAATATTTTTTTAATAAAAAATTAATCTTTTTAATTTTTTTAGAATGATTTTTATATATAAATTTATTAATATATTTTATTTTTTAAATTAAAATTAAAAATAAAAAATAAATTATTTATTAAAAAATATTTATTAAAATGAAATTTATATAAAAATATTTTATAAATATATAAAATTTATTTCTCACAAATAAACAAAATTTAAACGTAGACTCTCATTGTAAGGGAGTATTCAATTGGTTTAAAATTAAATTGAATTTAATAAATTAAAATTTAAAATTTTAATATTTATAAAAATTAAATTGAATTGATTTTAGTTAAAATTTAAATTGAATTGAATTAGTCTGATTCGATTCGATTCAGTTGGAATTGAATAAATTTTTTATTTTTTATATTTTATTTTTAATATTTTAAAATTTAATTAAAATATTTTAATTTTAATATAATTTAATCTCTTAATATTATTGAAAATAATATATTATTATCTCTAATATATTCGGTTAAATTTTTTAATTTTTTTCTAATTAAAATCGAATCGAATTAAAATAATTAAATTTTTAAAATTAAAAATTAAATCAAATTAAAATAAAAAATTAAATTAAAATTTTAAATTAATTTAATTTAATTAATTTTTTTTATTTGAATTGAATATTCATCGATCCGGTTACTATGACTGCTAAATCAATAACAATCTTGTCTCATGGTAATGAAGCATGTTACATCTTCCATCTCCGCTCACTACATGCTGAGTGAAATTTTGTCGGCCACCTTTGAACGTGCATGATTGTGAATAAGACACTATCTCCATTTATGGCTTGAGGGTTGACCGTAAGACCCTTGATCTTTATCTTCTTCATCTTTGAATGCTCTCACACTCTTGTATGATATAGAATCATATAAATCATTAGAGAGGCTTGGAAAGTTGCCACCTTCTAGGGCTTCTCTCATTACAATTGCTCATTATTGTCCTCAATGGTCCCTTAAATTGCTTTTGGGGCTCCAAAAGTGAGAAATTATCGAGTGCTTTCAAAGTACATGTTATTTAATTAGTTAAATTAAAATTTTATATATATATTTATATATAATTTTAATTCATTATAATTGATGTAATTTTTAAATTAATTTTTATTATAAATCATTTTTAAAATTGACATTTAAGGCTTATAATTTTTAATTATAAGCATAATTACTACTCAAGTTTTTAATTTTATAATGCCTATATATAATTAAAATATCACATGCTTATCAATGATTTTTAGTTCATTAGCAATAGAGTCGCATCTCAATTTTGTTTTCAGATTTTAGTTGGAGATAATTATTTAAGAAAGTATGATATAACAAATCTATAAGATTTTGCTTTAACTAATATTTAGCCTTTAAAATTTTTTTATAAAGGGATAAAGGATTGGGTCTTTCTTTTATAGCTGAATTATGAGTGCATTTTATAACAAAATTTTAATTATTAAAAAAATTAAATAAATGAATTAAAATATATATTTTTTTAAAATATAAACAATAAAAGGTTATTCAATTTAAATATACGAGATTAAAATGTGATGAAAGAATTAAATTTTATTTTAAAAAAATTAATTTAATTCTTAAAAATTGAGTCTGGGTCTTTCTTTTATCATATGTAATCATATTGCCTATTTATTATATTCCTGTCACGTGATCCTGTTTCGCAGTAATAGCTCATAATTTATTTTGGGTTATGTTGTGTAATATCAGAGACCCTCTGCTAGTTTTCGATTTTTGGGATTCGAAAGTGATAATTATTCTCATAATTTGAAACACATGATCCACTGAGATTGGTTTTTTCTTACTCATGTCATTTTGCCTACCTACCCCTTCAATGATGGCTTTCCCGTTTCTTGAGTTGCATTTAAAGCTTGCCATCAAAATCATCTTATAAGAGTTCCTTCTTTTTCTTCGAGTGTCACTTTTGCTCTCATCCATAACTTTTTCTTTTAGAAAGACTCAGTCACTTTTTTTTTTCTCGATCACACTCCCTTGCATAGTAATTTTCTTTTTTTTCTTTTAAAATGAATAGGAATGCCTCATCTTCTTCTCTTACGCCTAGTGAAAACTTTGTTTCAAGCTCTTCTTTTAACAGCCTCATCCGTGTCCCAGCTTCTATCGTACCATTAGGGATGGTTCAAGAAGGCAAAGTGAACCTGATTGGTGACACCCCGTCCATCCTATGAAAGCGAGATATAGATCGATTTTATGATAAATACTAGATTTTCTGATAGACTTTCCGTGTTTTTACTCCTTTCTCAAATGTTCATGTGAGCGACCTGATTCCTGCAGATGATACTATCATAGTCTTCAAGGAGCAGTTGAAGGCGGGTTTTCGGTTCCCCATGAACCTATTTTTTTATTGAAGTCCTTCGATTTCACAGACTTGTAGTAGTCTAGTTGAATCCCAACAACTAGAGACACATGGTGGCTTTCTGGTTTGTTTTATCTAATAACAATATTGAGCCGAGCGTGGCCCTCTTCTCCCAGCTGTACCAGCTGGGTACTCGCAAAAATGAGGAGTTTTGATTTTTTAGTAGACAAAAATACTAGAAAATGTTCGACCGGATACCTTCTTCCTTAAAACGGTAGAAAAATAAGTTTTTCATTATCCGCCACCAGACGTGAGCTAAAGAAAGATGGGTCCAATCAATGAGGGATGAGAATGAGACTCTAGCCTTTCTCTTGATGAAGGCTAAGTCTTCTCAGAAAATAAACGTTATCAAGACTCATCCTCCCCTAAATAGGTAAAATTTCGACATAAAGTTATCGTTATCAAACATAGTTTAGCATATCCCCATTACCCTGTAATCGCTAAATCACCAATATATTATCTGATGAGATCTCTCATCAAGCAGACCGGTCACATCATCGGTGGATTATCAGAAAATTATCATATTTATCTTCATTCTCTTATAATATAAAAGGTGAACGATCATAGAGACAAAAATATACAATTTTCTTGTACAACTACTCTAAAGTTCTAAGTAATTTCATTTTGTCACCCCTTCTCTTCAAGCTTACTAATTTAAGCATTATAGTGGTTACCGTGGACACCCATCACCTCGCGTTCTTTTTTCTTAAGTTTAACCAATCACAGTTTTATTTTTCGGTCGCATTAATTTTATTATAATTTCATAACAAAATCAAGAATTTATTATTATTATTATTATTCATGGGCTATTTTAGTTATACTTGTAATAATAAAATAAATTTGAAATGAGTTTGTGAATGCAATTTTGGGATAAAAGAATGAAAGTTTAAACTAAAGAACAAACTCTCAAAAATCTAGATTTGGCGGCCAAAATGGACTTTAAGTTGTCAAACCACATGAACAATTACGCAAATGGTGAAGGGATTTTCACAATTGAGGTGGTCTGCTGACGATGAAAGGTGAAAATTTTGGTGCAAAAATAAGCACTTTAATTAGAAGAATGCAGATATCTAAGGGGCAATATCAATAATTAATGGAAGTATCTAAGAGAAAATTAACTTTTTTAGAAGTTGGAAAATGTAATTTATTTGATTTAAAGATGGAGATTATTGAAATTCTAAATTCAATTAGAAAAAAAGAGTTAAAATAATTTGGGAAATTTTGATTAGAATTTATTTAGAAAGTTTAGTTTACAATTATTTAGGAAGAAAATAAAAAGAAAAAAGAAAGTTTTGTAATGCAATTAGCAAATATGGGTATGAGTTAAAAATGTTAAATAATTTTTGTGTGAATTATTATTATAAAAAAATTATAAATGATCATCACTTGTCATGATGTGAGAATGGATACGCTCTATTCAATCTATTTGATTTTATTTAAATATTTTAGTATTTTAAAAATAATTTAAAAATAAATTTAAATTAAAAATAAAAAATAATATTTTTATCTCAGTTTTATAATTTAAAGATAAATTTAATTTTTTTACTAAAAATATTAGTGATGGTGTATTATTTTGCATTGCTAATAAATTTATTAGACTGTATATATAATTATATTTTTATATTAATCGAAATTAACTTATTAAATATTTAAATTAAAATTGAAACATATTAAACATCTAAATTTATAATAATTATAATAATTAAACACAAATTCATATTATTGATAATTTATTAGAAAAAATAAAAATTATACACATATTGGGAAAAAAAAAGTAAAAATTGTACTCTAAATAATAAAACATCTGAACTTCATGTAATGAATGTATACGCATCCTTCACTGTCCCTTGTTTAAAATATTTAATTTTAAAAAATTTAAAAAAATTAATTTTTTTTTCTAAATTATTATGTTTGGCAAAACCGTAAGAATCCAATTCTCTTAAATTCCTGTGAAAATTAATTTTAAATTAAAAATAATTTTTATCAAAATTATTAAAATTTTATAAGAAATAATTTCATTTAAACTATTTACATCAAAATTACATAGCTTTTAGAAACTCTTTTTTATTTTTTTCTTTTATTCTTTATATTTTTCTTTATTTTAATTTTAAATTTATTTTTTAATTAATAATTACTCTTTAAAATAATTTTAATATTGATTATTAATATTTAAATTTATAATTAATATTAAAAAATTATTATATTATTTTATTAATTTTAAAAAATAATTTTTATATTTTTAATAGCAAAAAATTATATAAAATTCAGATTTTAAATATTATAAAAATAATAATAATGATAATTTTTCAATAAATATAATAAAAATCATTATTATTTGTAAAAATAATATTTATGTTTAGTTTAAAAATAATAAAAATAATGAATAAATTAAATCAATTTAAATTTATTATTAATTTATCTAATATTAACACAATTATTATGTCTATAACTTCTTAAAATTTATTTTTATCATCTTCTTGTTATATCTCTTAATTACCTTTTTTAGCAGTAGATAAATAAAAAAATTATTAAAAGTAAAATAATTAAGTGAGATAAAAATTAATTTAATCAAATTAAAAAGTATTTTGTTACTAATTATGTGATTTAATGAGTTTTTAATTATCATATATAAATTTAAAATTACAATTAAATGTTGACAGACGATCGATTAATTTATTAGGCTTAAATTTTTTAATCACTTGCTGCGCCATTGATTCAAAGACTGGACAATTTTGACGGCCAAAAAATAAGTAGGAAAAAAGAAAAAACATGGATTAAGCTCTAATTTTTTTTTTTTTTAACAACGGAAAATGCAAACGCTTCACCTTTTAACAGTTATTACCGCTCTGAATCTTAATTTTCAAGAAACAAAACATCCAAAAACCGAAATGCAGATAGATAATGTCGCCCATTCAGTTATCTTTTCTTTTTTTTTTTTCCTTATTAACGTTGTTGCCAATTTAACCACGCAAATTGACGTTATACAACATTGGTTTTAGTCTTTGTATTTCGTTTTCAACTTTGTCGATATTTTCGATGAAGATGGAAATAATACAATCAGATATTCACAAATTTATGTACAAAAATTATTAATCTACTTTACGTCACATCACTTCAAATAATTAATCTTCATACCCCACTTCACTGCTCAATCAACGTGCCTCTCGACTCTTGCATGGATAAATTATTTTTTTTAAAAGACATGAAATACATGGATTGCTGCTATTGCATTTAAATTAAAATTATAATAATTATAATTAAATTTTTTGATAGTATATAAATTTATATATATAAAAAAATTATTTAAGAGCATAAAAAATCCATTATAATCAATGTATACTATTACTATGTATAAAATTTCTGGAGCTGCCCTCGTTTTATGACTCCTTTGGAGTTGCTGTTTTCCATTTCTCCTCCGAAACCGAGAAGGAAAATATTCCCTAAAATGGAGGCAACTCCCTGGTTGAACTTGGGAGTCCTGGTTGTGGTCCTCTGTGTGCTTGCAGCGAAGTTTACATTCCGCAGACTTGGCAACCGCAAGAACCTCCCACCTACTCCACCAGCTCGTCCGATCATCGGTCACCTCCATTTGCTCAAGCAACCAGTTCACCAAACTCTACATGAACTGTCCCTGAGATATGGTGACATTTTATTTCTCCGGTATGGGACTCGCAGAGTCCTAGTGATCTCCTCACCATCTGCAGTTGAAGAGTGCTTTACCAAAAACGATGTCATCTTTGCGAACCGTCCTCTCTCTCTTGCTGGGAAGCATCTCAATTACAACTCTTCGACTATGGGTTTCTCATCCTACGGCGACCACTGGCGCAATCTCAGGCGCCTCACGACTATAGAGCTCTTCTCTTCTAGCCGTGTCGCAATGTTTTCTGGTATTCGAGCAGAGGAGGTTCAGTTGTTAATCAAACAACTATTTCAGGACTCGAGAAGAGAGTCAGCTACGGTGGCTCTGACATCAAAGTTCTTGGAGCTCACTTTCAATAACGTTATGAGGATGATTGCCGGAAAACGTTATTATGGGAAAGTTGTAAGGGATGAAGAAGGAGAACTGTTGCAGGAGATCATTAAAGAAATGGAGGCACTTCGTGGAAGCTCAAATCTAAATGATTACTTTCCAGTACTACAGTGGGTGGATTACCAAGGAGTGGAGAAAAAGATGATGAGATTGATGAAGAAGATGGACAGATTCTTGCAGGACCTCATTGAAGAGCACCGGAAAGCAAGAAGCGACTCATCTTCATCTTCATCAGAGAATCTGTCTGATGCATGCAAACAGAAGAAGGACACGACTTTGATTGATGTTATGTTGTCGCTCAAAGAGACAGAACCAGAATTCTATACTGATCAAACCATCAAAGGAGTAATACATGTAAGTATGTAAATTCATGATCCTGACTTAAACTGAATTAATGGCTTGATTGATGAGTGTTTATTAACCACTGCAAAAATTATTCCCAGTCAGCACTTACTGCAGGATCTCAAACTTCAGCAGCTACTCTAGAATGGGCGATGTCACTTCTCCTGACTCACCCAGAAGCACTGCATAAGGCTTTTGTAGAAATTGAAGCCGTTGTTGGACTAGATCACCTAATCGATGAAACTGATGTATCAAAACTAAGTTACCTACAAAACATAATTAACGAGACATTTCGACTCTTTCCACCGGCGCCGCTGCTATTACCACACGAATCATCGGCAGACTGCACAGTTTGTGGGTTCCATGTGCCGCGGGGGACGATGTTACTGGTCAACATATGGAGCATGAACAGAAACCGCAAGCTTTGGGAGGATCCAACGAAATTCATGCCAGAGAGATTTGAAGGTGGAGAAGGAGAAGGGTATAAGCTGCTTCCATTTGGTGCTGGAAGGCGGGCGTGTCCAGGGGCTGGTCTGGCCAAGCGAGTGATAGGTCTCACATTGGGTTGCTTGATTCAGTCGTTTGAGTGGGAAAGATTCGGCAAAGAAGAGATCAACATGAAAGAGGGAACTGGGCTCACCATGCCCAGAGCTGTTCCTTTGGAAGCAAAGTGCAGACCTCGCAAAGCCATGATCGGCCTACTCTCCTCCTTATGAAGCGCTGCAGCGCACGAAGCTGTAGGTTTGTTTCTTCTCGCATGGTTTCTTTCTTTCTGTGAAATTCGATCAACTATAAAATTATAGTTTTATTAAATATTAAAAAATTATTTATTAAAATTGATTATTTTATATATATATATATAGTAAGAATTTAAATTATATTTATAATAATTTTAAATTATTATTAAACTATTTAATTTAATAATATTAAAATAATAATTTTATAATTATTATTACAATAATATTGTATATATCCTAAAATGTACTAGTGAATTTTAAACAAATACATAATTGTAAATTTGAACAAGAAAACGAACCTTGCTCCAAAATACGATGTCGTTACTCTTTCTAGAAACTAAATCAAGTTTCTTCTATGAAGACAAATTTCCTACTGGGAAAGAAGGCCAAATACCCTTTAAAAAATATATCATTTTTCATAAATAAAAACATCAAAGTCAAAACTGCCCTTGGCATCTACTATTAGCTCATATCAAACATAAGGCTAAATTTGACCTTTCCGCACGTTACAAAGGGCCAAGATGTGTACCTTTAAAAAACACCTTTTTTTTTTTTAAACAATTGAACGGATACTTAATTTATTTTTAAAATTTGAAAGATTTGTATATTTTACAAGGATATATTTAATTTATTTTTAAAATTTAAAAGATTTATTTAATTTATTTTAATAATTAAAGGGTTTTTCTATATAATAAAAAATTCAAAGACTTTTAAAATTATATGCCAAAATTTAAAGATTAAAATAGACTTTTTTGCCACTTTAGTTATGTGAAGCATTCAATTGCCTAAAAATTCCGAATTGCTACTCTAATTTTTTTGAAAAGAAAATTTTAAAAAAGCATTCTTTTGATAAAAAATTAAATATAAATATTTAATTATTTTTATATTTAATTTAAATTATAAAAAATTTTAAATATAGTGACTAATTTTATCTCTGAAAATTTTCGTCCAAATTTAAAAATAATAATTTTATAAAGTTTAGTAATTAAAATTAATTTTATCATCATTTTTAAAAATAGGCTAATTAAATATTGAATAAAGAAATATAATTTTCTAGCACAAAAATTTTGCTTTATTTATTTATATTATAGACTCAAAATATTAATTATAATTTATTATAATATGTATAAATTAATATTTTTAACATCATTTAAAATATGTCTATATTTACACATTTAAAACTCTTAAAATTAGTTGGTTTAATAGCATCTTAACTATTTAATTGGTTCTCAGTTGCAAAAATCCAACGCCAAGTTCAATAATCATACTATATAATTGTTTATTCTTATACTCTGTTTTGTTTACAAGAAAATAATTTATATAATAAAATATTTTTCAATGAAATAATTTATTTTATATTATTTAATTTTAATTTAAAAAATCAAATTTATTAACAAATTTATATATAAAAATTTTAATAAAATTTTAGGCATAGAAAATAATTTTCACTGTTCAAGAGAGTAAATCATTTTTTTTGAAATGACATATTTTTCTGTTAATTAAATTTTTTTAATATTTTAAACATATATGAATCATCTTTCAAGATATGAAAAGAATCTGCCTTAAATATCTCAAAATTTTAAAATTTTAGTATTTTTTTTATTAATTTTAGTCATTTTTTTTTATCAATTTCAGATTAATTTGAAATTTTAATTAATTTAGTTCATAGTCAAAATTCATAATGGGATTGTTGATATGATATTGAAATAATAATATTTTATTCAAAAAATCACATAATAAAAATTCAATTTTTTTTAATATTTATCAATTATAATATAATTATTTTAATTATAGCTAATTAATTAATTTTAGTTAAATTATTTTAAATTAAAATTTTTTTATGTAGTATAATAAAAAATCAATATATCTATTTATTTTAGATAATACAATTTATAAAAATTTCCCTCCTTTTATCTCTAATGTCATATCTTATTTATAAACATTATTTATGAAATAAATATAATATTTTATAATTAAAATATTATATTATTTAAAGCATTTTTGGAAATAATTTTTATTTTACATCAAATTAATTATTTTTTAAAAAATTTGAGTGAGTATATGTAATTAATATTTTTAAAATGTGAAATATTTTTTGAGTTTTAATGTAAATTGAATTGAAATCACATTGTATAATTGATTTTGATTTTTGAATTGGACCAGAACTTTAGATTATAGAGCTGGTTATGGTCCCTCTTCTATAAATATTATAATTACACCAAAAAATTTTACACGATATTAATTTTCCTGTTATATTAAATATAGCAATAATATTAATAATTATTTTTTATTATATAAAAAAAATATATTAATAAATAAAAATTATAAATATTAATAAATATTTATTATTATTATAAATATTCTTTTAACTGCAACTAAAGTTTTGTATTAAAAAATTAATGACAATAATTTTATAATAGTAATTTGCTCTGGATAATCCTTTTTTAATAGTTTTATAAATATTTTATATTACGAATCTTTGTAAATTTAGACTAGACAATCCTTTTTGAACAAAATGCAATAATCTTTCATGCATGGGCTACACGTGGCAAATTATTTCATGCATGAATTACAAGTGGTTAACACATATGCAACTTTCCATATATGAAAGAATAGAAAATTATTTTCATAGATGGAAAAATCTATTAAAATGGCAAATTATCTCATATGCATAATTACACATCATCATACATGCATTTTTAAAGATAAGAAAGAATCTCGAAACAAGTGTCAACCATGCATGAAAAGTGACGTACAAATTATCAGAAACATCGGAATCTACATAAAACTCACCGTATAGACCCTTAAAAGCTCATTAAAACATCAAAAAATCATAAGTTCAATATGGATGAATTATGGTTGCCTTTCATTTCTATCATTTTCTTAATCTTTTTTCTGTCGAAGCTCCTTTCACCGAAACAAACACGGCGAAAAAACCTCCCGCCGAGCCCCCGTGCACTTCCCATAATTGGCCATCTACATCTCTTAAAAGAACCTATCCACAAAACATTGCAGAGCTTATCAAATCAGTATGGTCCAATTATGTTCCTCAAGTTTGGTTTTCGAAACGTTGTTATCATCTCGTCCTCAGCTTTACTCGATGATTGCTTCAATAAAAACGACATCGTCTTAGCTAATAGGCCTCGTCTCATGTCTGGTAAAATCATGAACTATAACTATACCACCATAAATTTTTCTTCTTACAACAACCATTGGCGCAATTTTCGTCGCATTGCAACATGTGAAATTTTCTCAACAAGCAAACTCATGATGTTCATGGGCGTCAGAGAAAACGAAGTGAGAATCTTTCTCAAAGGTCTGTTTCAAAATTCGAGCACAAGTTTCAAGAAAGTCGAACTGCGGTCGAGGCTGTCGGAGCTTACTTTTAATGTTATAATGTGGACGATCTCAGGGAAGCGATTGGAGGAGTCTAAGCACATTCGTGATGCTATATGTGAGGTTTTTGAAGTGAGTGGTTCATCAAATCTAGGGGATTTTCTGCCGGTTCTACAGTGGATTGATTTCCAGGGAATAAAGAAAAAGATGGTGAGATTGCATAAAGAAATCGATGATTTTGCACAAGGTTTGATAGATGAGCATAGAAATCATAAGAACTCTTGCACACAAGGACAAGGAAGGAGTGATACAATGGTTAATAATTTGTTGTCCTTACAAGAATCTGAACCTGAGAACTATTCTGATGAAATTATCAAAAGCCTCTTACTGGTATGTATCATCTCCCTTTTTTTTTCCAAGAAGCCAAAAACAAACGTTATAGAAAAACTATTAATTGTATCTCAATTTTAAAAAATAAGTCATTTTAATAATTTTAATTATGGAATGTTTTACTATTTAGTTTCAATTATAAAAAAAGAAACTAAATAAAAAAATTTATTAATTAATCATTTAGTTTTATAAAAATATTTATTTATTAATTAGTTTTTAACGAGAATATTTTAAATTAATTTTTTATAATATTTAATTATTAAAATTAATAAAATAATTAATTAATAAATTATTTAAAATTTTAAAAATATGTTAATATATTTTTTAAAATTAAAATATAAATTTTTCTATATTATAAAATTTTTTATAAAATTATAATAAAAGTTTTTAAAAATTACTAGAATTTTATAAAAAATTTTAAAATTTACTATTTAACTTATAAAAATTTATTAATCAGTCTTTTTATTAGTTGATTTTTTAAATTTTTATAAAATTTATTAATTAATTTTTTGTATTAGCCATATTTTAAATTTTTGATAATTGATATTTTAAATTTCTGTTAATTGATTCTTTAAATTTTTATAAAATTTATTAATTAATTTTTTTATTAGCAATATTTAAAATTTTTAAAAATATATAATAAATTAATAAAAAAATTAATTAATAAATTTTTTAAACGTTAAATATATTTTAATATATTTTTTAAAATCAAGTTTTTTTATATATTATTTTTTTATAAGCTACCAAAACCTTTACCCAATTGGTTCAATTTTTTTTTTCAATTTTAGTCTATCTTAAGACGTAGGGTTGACATTGTTGTTTAATTAGCTTAGGAATTATTTTTTTAATATGGAATCTACTTCGAATCACTTGTTTTATCAGCATAGAAATGATTTTTTAAGTGGGACCTACGTGAATCATAGAAATTATTTTTATTAAAGCAGGCCACCTGAATTAGCACCGCTGAGGGCATAGAAATCATTTTTTTACACTAATTTTTGTAATTAGGCCAAGGTTTATAAAACAAAATTAACTAAACATGACAATTTGCATAAAAATTTAACCAAAATATATAATTTTTACTTTTTTTTTGTCAATTGTTCATAATATAGATTTATGTAAAGGGTAATCATACATCAATTTGTTTGATTTTGATCAACAGTAACATATAATTTGTTTATGCAGTCAATTATAGTAGCAGCCACAGATACAGCAGCAATCACTATGGAGTGGACGATGTCGCTTTTACTTAACCATCCAGAAATGCTGAAGAAGGCCGAAGCAGAGATAGCCAAAGTTGTTGGTCAAGACCGATTAGTAGACGAGTCCGACATCCCCAACTTGCCATATCTGCAATGCATCATAAACGAGTCGATGCGGCTGAAGACAGCAGGACCAATAATAGCTCCCCATGAAACCATCCGACGACTGCACCATTTGGGGCTATGATGTTCCGCGAGGGACAATGTTGCTGGTCAATGCATGGGCCATTCATATGGATCCGAAGGCGTGGGACGACCCAACAAGTTTTAAGCCAGAGAGATTTGAAGGTTATGATGATAAGGCTCATAAGTTGGTTCCATTTGGGTTGGGGAGAAGGGGATGTCCTGGGGCTGGTCTGGCTAATAAAGTGATGAGCTTAGCCTTGGCTTCGTTGATACAATGCTTTGAGTGGAAGAGAGCCAGTGAAGAGCTAGTGGATATGGCTGAAAGGACCAGAGGGTTAACCATACCTAAGGTGCAGCCATTGGAAGCGTTGTTTAAAGCCCGTGAGTCTATGCTTAATGTCTTGGAGAAGATATAGTGAGTGCTTGACTGGTTTTCTTTAAGTGATTATGAGAGAAAAATAAATAAATAAATGTATAGAACAATCGTTGTAATTCCGAAAATAAATCTCACTCTCACATACTCAATATTTAAATCACTCCTATTGAATCAAATAACCCTTTAAATTCAGAAAAAAAGCCCAAACCTCCCCCTAGCTCAATTCCCTCTCTCCTTGGACTTAAAAGAAAATTTTCCCCTAGAGGAAGAGACTTTGCCTCCTTATTGTGTCAAGAGTTTCAGCCTTGGCCTATTTATAGGTATATATGGGAATAGCTTTTGTCTCCAACTGAATATCATCGTTGCATGTGCTTGATCGACGGAATCAAAATCCTCTGTCTTATGGAGTTTTGATCCCGCGTCTACTTTAGCTACATTTTTACTCTTTGTGTTTCAATTAGTTGAGAAGGCTTTCTGCTACTTTGGAAGAGTAAACTGTTCATTTTCCTTGTCGGTAATGGTGGTAGTCAATTTAGAGGAGAGGCGATGATTCTGTAAGCTAGTCTGAGTTGGGGATGGGTCAAACAGGTTTGGATCTTAGAGCTTGAGGGACATTGGGCTTTTCCTTTTTAGGCGTTTGAGACTCTTTAGTATTGTAGTGGTTTCCTAATAGGCAATGGGCCTTTTCTTCTATAATATTTGAGCTTTCCAATGGCATGTTTAATGAATATCTTTATGTTAGAGAAAATAAAACTCATTTCTATTGGTTTTTTAATCAAATAAAAATAATTTTTTTAAAGCAAAAATATTAATAAAATTCTATAAAATAAAAAGAGACATCATCCCAAATAGAGCGATGATTATGCCTGATAGATTATCTAGTCATATGAGTAATTAGAGTAGCGTTACGACGAATTTATCTAATAAAAATATCAGTTTTAAAGTGTAATAAAGATTTACAATCATTTAGAATCTGCATAAAATAATTTAGCAAAAACGCTCCTCAAGTGCCTATCTAAATCCTTGTATAAGATAATTTGGCAAAGATACACATCCTTTCTTCTCATCTCTCGAGCATAAATCATTAAAACTTTTCGAACAAAACCACGGATAAGAGTTTGTACAAGATAAAACTCGAATAAGATTTCAAAACTGATATCGTCGTTATAATTCCGAAAACTCATAATAATTAGTAAACCTCCATTGAACATTACCTTTCGAAACAGCCGAATCAATAAAATTTCAAGAAAAGCCAACCACAGAAATAGACTCATGACTTTTCCACATTAACGAAAGGTCTACTCCCAATCCTTGTCTATTGACTGAGAAGCAACCATCAAATTGTAAAAAATTATGAAAAATTTTCATACGAGAACTAAGAGTTTTTGTTTCCATAAAAAATAAAATGTCCAACTTGTAATTAGAAACCAAATCCTTCAATGCAATAAATGTCCAAGGATTGCCGCCATAAATATGCTAAAAAGATTTGCATATTCTGAGAATTGATTAGATTGTATGTGAAAAACATTCCCATCATACAAAATCATAAGTGATGATCGGAATATCATATCTCTGAAACTCTTAATAGGGACAACAATATTTTCTTAATTATCGATAGTCAATTGACGCAGATCATCTTACATGGGGAAGGGAAAAAAAAGTTAGGTTTAAAAAAGAGGAAAAGGCGATAGTATCGAGTCACAAATGGAGAGGAAAACTTATTTCATTTATTAATAATTTTTTTTAAATAAAAAATAAATTTAAACCAATAATTTCACATCGTTTAATAAATAAAAACTTTTAAAATTAAATTAATTTTATAAAATTAATCAAATTTAATTTTATACATGTTACCGAATTTTTTTAAAATAAAAAACTTTAGGTTTTTAACTTAATAGCAACCAATTAATTTCAAATGATATCAGAATGCAAGTTAAATATAAATTTAACTAATTTTAGATCGGTTAATCCAGTTTAAATTGATTTAGCTTCATTTTCAACTCGCCAAATATAAAAACAATTATTTCTATTTTTTAGGAATTGTATAGTAATTTTAAAACTAAAGAAGCCAAAATCCTAATTCTACAAAAAAATATTTTTTACACTTAATATTTTATAATTTGATGAAATAAAAATAATTTGTTAACACTACTGTGCAAATTCCATTCTACTTATCGATAACCATTTTGCCCAACCTTTATAGTTAAATAGTTCATACTTAGCATTGATGGGCTTTTTCTTGTAACCACTGTATAATCGTGGTGTAAACCTATATCCGTTTCGTTGTTTTAAAAATTAGTATATACTTTATTTTTTTTTTTAAAATAAAATCACGAATTCAGATAAAATTTAAAATCTCTCATATTTATTAATACAATGGCTTTCTCATATAAGCATATTACAAATATATCTAACAGCCACAATTTATCTTTTAATGCCTATGATTTTTTTTAATGCGTTAGGAGTTACTAGAATATCAATATTTTTTTATTAAATTTATACTTACACTCTTATATTATTTTATATTAATTTATTAAACATTTGAATTAAAATTATAGTCCATTGAACACTTAGACTTGCAAAAATAATAATAAAATATAAATTAATCATATTAAAAGTCAATAATAGTTTAATATAATATATTGTTAATTGATATTTAAATTTTAAATTTTTATGAAATGATAAAATTTTGTTTTTGTAATTTTGTTAATTTACAAAAGAGTAGAGCACAGTTAGCATAATGTGTTTAATTAATTTTTTATTATTTTTTTAAAATTTTATAAATAATATAATTAATTTGTATTCATTTATTATGATGTTTATAATTTTAAGTGATGAATAGATTACAATTTTAATTTAAGTGTTAAATATATTAATAATTTAAGTATATATTCAGTGGTGTTAGTTAATTCATTTGACCACATTTGGCACCTTATAACTTAGAATTAGGAATAAAATCTTAATGCTTTTAATTTTATTTGTTTATGTCAAAAAATATTTTTGTATAAATTATATTTTAGAAAATATTTTATTTTTTAAAAATAATTTATTTTTTAAAATATAATTTATTTTTATTTTTAATTGTAATTTAAAAATAAAAAATATTAATGAAATTATATATAATAGTACAAATAAGTTTCTAAGTTCAGAAGATAAAGACTTTTTTTTAATTGAATAAAAAAATCTAAATTTATATAATAATTTATATTTATATAAAAATTTTAGATTTTGGATAATAAAGTTAATTTTTTTTAATTTGTTACGATTGTAGTTTAAAGAGTCAAATTAAATTTAAAAATATTAACAATAAATTATAATATAATTTCAAAATTTTATTTGACTAATAAAATAGTTTTTAAATATTAATTTTATTTTACTTTTATATGATATTATAGATTGTTAATAAAAATTTAAAATAAAGAAATAAAATTTTATAGTTTAAAATATATAATATTTTAATTTATTTAGAATATTATTGATAGAAAGTAAAGATTTTTAAATATAAAAAAAATGCCTATAATTTAAATGATTTTTTAATAAAATAAAAAAGTATATATAATATTAAATATATTATATAAAATAAATATTTATTATAAATAAATTTTTATTATATAAAATATCACATATAAATAATATATATTAAAGTGTTTCATTAAATATTTATATTCATTATTATATATTTTTTTTCATTTAAAAAATTTTACTTTTTATAAATAATATTTTAAATAAAATAAAATATTATATGTTTTAAACAGTAAAATTTTATTTTATTTTTATATTTTAAGTTTTATTAATAAATTATAATATTAATAAAAGTGAAAATAAAAAATAAATAATAAGATTACTGATAAATAATATTATTATAATAAAAATATATATTTAAACTTTTTGGATTTAATTTAATCCATTGATTATAATTATAGCAAATTGAAAAACAAAATTAATTTTACTATTTAAAATATAAAATTTTAGATATTAATATAAATTACCATAAAATGTTTATATTTTTTATTTAATAATTTTTTAAAAAATGATTTATTTTTTTTAATTAAAATAATATTTTCAATCGAACAAATAAAAGCTTAACTTTCTTGTGCAATTTTTGTTTTATTATTATTGGCAAATGTCTAGACTAAAACTTAGAACATTTGGACTGTACCTCAATATGAGTAGAAAGAAGAAAGAATTCTTATTTAATATAATGCACGCATAACGCATGGGAAAATGAATTTACCAACGTTTTTCAAACTACTTGAATGAAGACTTTGTAAGCAGTTTATGATTGCATTGCTGAAATCATTGCTCCATGCTTAGCCCATTTATTTGAATTCCAACACTTAGAATTAATCAATTTTGGTTCACTAATATTCCATATTAAATTACTTATCCTTCAAACTAAAAAATAATTAAAACTACATATATAAGAAAACATATTAAATTAATTTGTGTTAAAATAATATATATAATATAATAATTTTTTAAAACCGTTAAAAAAAATTAATATAATAATTAAAATATAATTATTAATTAAAAAATAAAAATATAAAAATATATATTATAACTTCACTTAATTTTATTTTAAAATTTGTGATTTAATTTATATTAAATTAATAATGATGATATCAATATTTTTATGGCATCTAAAAATTATAATTTTTTATTAATCATAAAATATTACTTTATCACCGATTGAATTATAAAGTTTAAAATAAAAAATTGATAAAAATACGGCACAAATTTTGTGTATTTTTTCCAACAAATTAACTAACATTAAATAGGCCATAAGATTTTAAGAACTCCACTAAAAAAGTCCTCCCATTAAATTTTAACACTTTTACCATTAGTTTTATATTATTACAATAAAATTCTCTTTCATTTTTTACTATATAAATTAATAATTTTTGTCCAAATTTATTTATGACTTATCAATAAAATGCCAAATAAAGTTGTTATATTTTAAAGGGCAAACTGCACTATATTTAATATTTTTTTTTCAAAACTATGCTATACTTATTTTATTTGAATTTATTTTGTTTTTAACGATTATTAAAAGATAAATTTATTAAATCTCACATCGATTTTGAATAGAAGTAATGTGTCCCTCATAAGGGTCTTAAGTACTCGTTTCCCTTGAATTAGCTTTTAAAGTGAGTATTTTTTTTTTTTTTTTGTACAAATCAGTACACTGGATTTTAGCACTATCATAGAACTAAATAATTGTAATTACATTATTCTTGATACTAGATTCCTTCCTTATCTGTATATATAGAGACGTAGTCTTTTATGGATATTCAATCAGAAAATATCACTCCACTGTGGATTTCTTCATGGTATCAAGATCCCCCATAAATATGTCATACTCTAATATAGTTCTGAGCGTAAGAGTTATTGAATCTCATATAGGTTTGGGATAGAAATAACGTGTCTCTTATAAGAACTATAGGGATAATGTGCCTCTTATAAGAACCTTAGGCACTCATTCCCCTTGGGCGTTGAATTCCACATCGATTTGGAATAGGAGTAATGTGCCCCTTATAAAGATTTTAAACAATCTTCCCTCCGTAATGTACTCCTTATAAGGGTTTTAAAGAATCTTCCTTTCGTGAGTTAACTTTTGGCGTGAATTAGGTCCTATAAAAGAATATTTTATTATTTTGTACAAATAAGTACACTTAATTATAGAGATCTTAGCACTATCACAGGACTAAATAATTGTAATTGCATTATTCTTTGTATTAGATTGCTTCCTTACCAGTATATACAGGGATATATTCTTTTATGAATATTTAATCAGAAAATACCAATCCATTGTGGATTTCTTTATGGTATCACACTTCAATATAATCTTGAATATAAGGGGTATTGAATTACATATCGGTTTAGTATAGGGGTAATTGTATTATTCTTTGTATTAGATTATTTTCTTACCTGTATATATAGGGACGTACTCTTTTATGAATATTCAATCTGAAAATACCAATTCATTGTGGATTTTTTTTATGATATCATGTTCTAATATAATTCTGGGTGTGAGAAGTATTGAATTTCATATCAATTTAGTATAAGAATAATATATCCCTTATAAGGATCTTAGACACTTCTTTCTGATTTGAGATAAATATAATATATCCTTATAAGAATTTGAGACACTTCTTTTCTTGGCTAGCGTTTAAAGTAAATTAAAATTGATTCAAATTTAACCGTAAAAGTTTTTTTTCTTATTTTATGTAAATTAATATAAAATAAAATTATTAAATATTTTTTAATAAAATTTGAATAAGAAATAAAATTAAATATTTTTTATTTTTTTATATAATTCAATAATAAATTTAACTGTTTTTTAGATTTTTTTTCACTCGCCCCTTTTGCTTTTGGGGCGTTTTTGTTTTTGTTTTTTTTAAGCTGCTCTCTTGATACTATCTTTGTCAAAAAGAAGAATAATACGGAAAAAGCTCATACGTCATGCATTATCTAATACAAAATAACATTTTCTTATTACATCCTGAAGCCAGTCAAAGTTTCAGCATCCGTCTCCACCTCAATATCTTTATTTATTTATTTATTATATTATTCGTTTTTTGACCACAAGGCTCGTGGCCCAATAGGACCATCTTCTTTTATATTCGTGGGTGGCTGTGATTCACCTTGGTCTTAAAAAGTGAAAAGTGAGGGGAGAAAATTATAGAACAGACTGGAAATATAAAAAATATAACTCTTATTATAAAATTATTGCTTTTTATATATTTATAATGAGAGAAACTTATGTATTTGTAAAAAGTGAATAGTGAATTTTTGAAATTAATGATCTTTGCTGGAGCCTCTAAATTGTCTTCAATCTAGACCAAAACAAACAGAGAAAAAAAATTCCAAATTGCATCAAAACTGTATCTACTAATTCATTTAGTTTCAACTTTGATTAACAAATTACAAGTATGAACCTAATAGATTCATCTTCATCCTTCCTGTAGGACAAAATTAAAAAAAAAAAAAAGAAGGAAACAAAGTTTCACCATCTTCGCTTGATAAAAAAATTCACAAAACTGTCACAAATACACATCCAAGATAAAAATTTATACGTAAAAATAAGAGTATCGAAATGGGTTAATTGATTAACAAGTCTAAGAGTATGTAGTGCTATATCTTCAATGTCCAGGGCCTTTTCTGCTAGGTCCTGAAGCCAACTGAAACATCAAGCTTACGGAAGTTCCACCACCGCCGATAGAGTTATTGGAAGAAACGGCGAATGAAGCTACTCCGCCGGCCGATTGATGAGCTACATCTTTCTGCTGCTGACAACCAGATATTTCACCAGTGGTCATCGAACGAAGAGCTCTGCAATGGACAACACTGATCTGCACAGACAAAAGCAGCACCAGCAGTAGCAATAATAGACCTGATGAAACAAAACGATGACGCTTCATTGATGATATTGAGCTGCCTTTCGCCATTGAGTAATTTGGAATATGGGTAGGTGATGGGAGTAGACAAGCAACATGGCTATATATTTATACTGATATTTGTTTGTTAAGGACGGTGAATTAAGGATGTGGGGGCCTTTGCAAGATTATTTGACTTGTCATCTTTTTTCTCTTTTTTCAATTTTTCCCTTTTATGGTGAATTCCTTATGAGACAAAATTAGCAGTTGAGAAGATAGAGAGAGATAGAGAGAGATAGAGAGAGAGTTTACTTTGAAAAGGTGTAGTGCTGCTTCAATTTGACTTTGTATACACAGCCTCTGCCTCGTTGCCTCTCAAAAGTTGCTACATGTATGTGTGTATTAGGCAAGTCACGAACTCATGATGAAGAAACCTCTCTACGTATCATGCTTTTGCATGGTTTCACACGGTTTCTGATTCAATAGCGTGTGTTAACATCTGTATGACGCGGTGTTTATACATGAGCTTAATTTCAACAGTGTTAGAGTCGTTTCCACAATTACACAATGCCAAGTTCAAACTTTTAAACGAAATCAATAGCTAAAAAGCTAAAGCTAAAGCTTGCTGTGTTAAACTGTCATGCTAAAGAAACTAACACGTTGGGCGGTGGGGGGGAAGGACACAAAAAGGACGTACTTTGCTAGGAGATATGACTACTACATGCGTTGGCTTTGAATCTTCACAGATAAAATCACTATTATTATTTAAAAAAGATAAACGAAAACCAGCATGGAATAGCTATATCGCATTCTAACGGGGACATGGGTTTGCAATTGCAGAGATCGATTAGCTGTCGCTGTTAGAGACTTTTGTATATGTATGGATGTGTTGATACCTTTTTGAAATATTGATGGATGTTTCATTTGTCAAAGGAAGGAGCCTTCGTATTTCGTATATGCTTAACATTTTCAACTTCCCTTTTCATAACACGTGCTTTTCAGAATAAATGCCATTGACCCACGTCATGGAGGCATTCCTTTTATGTTTTAATTCAAATTTATTTATAAATTAATTATTTTGGCACCTAATTGTAAGTTCATCCGAGTAAATCTGAGAAATTTTAAATTCTATTCTACTATCTTTAATTCTCATTTTTAAAAAAATAATAATAATAATTTTCCATTTTATAGGATAAATAATTAAAGTATAACAACAATAATTAATGAAATTAATTTGATTGACACATGATTTTGAAAGCAAATTTTCATTGAAAATTGAGGAGTGCTTGTTCTTGGAAAAAAAAAAAAAAGAAGATGAAGATTGCATTTGAAAATTAAAGGTTGTACATTGTTGGAAAAGAAAATTTTGCATTTGAATAAAATCCATACGAGATTTAAAATTGAGTGTGATTAGAAAAGCAGAATATTGATTGCTGTGAAAAGTTAGTGTGGAAAAATAAATAAAAGGAAGCTTTGAACTTATTGAAATAGTTATTGAATTTTAAATTTTATTTGAAATTAAAAATTTAATTTAATTAATTTTTTTATTGGTTGAATTATTGAAAATTTTCAATTTTTTAATTTAAATAAAATTATGAATAATTTTATAAAAATTTATTTTAAATTCTTTTTTATAAAATGAATTATTACAAAAGAAAGAGAAGGTATAATGCTAAAATGAATGGAAATAAGTTGATGATTGAAATGTAATGACATTTTAAAGGAAGGAAAAAGTTACAAATAAATATAATGTGATTTTATTGATTTTTCAATTAGTCAGAATTTATTATTTAATTTATATTAAAATTAGTATCTCGTGAATAAATAACGCTTAAAAATAATAGTTAATTAAAAATGTGTGAAGAATAGTGGGCTGATTAAATAATTGGCCCAATAACACTGATTTTGTTGTCATAGCTAGAAGCCAGGCCCAATTTATAGCAGAAATGCTCCAATTTTTGCAGGCTGAAAATGGGTTTTCCTTTTAAATAAAATTTTTCATTTTAAATAAAAAATGTCAAAAATAAATTAAAATTTTCATTTTAAATGTCATTTTAAATGAAAAATAAATTAAAAATTTTCATTTTAAATAAAAAATTTTAAAAAATAAATTAAATTAAATTCTCATAAATTTTTTGATTCCAAATAAGAATTTTGTCTCTATTTTCTCTTTCGTGAATAATAAAAATATCTTTTTAAAAAAAATATAAATATTGGATATTTAATTATAATTAAATAATCAAATTTAATTAATAAAATTTAATTATGTTAATACAAAATATTTAATTTTATGTCATAGTGAAAATAATTAAATTTTGTTAATTAATATATTGATATGATTTTATTAATAGTTATCATTTTTATATAAAAGTATCACAAATATACTCTATTACTTCCTTCATTTTATAATTTTTATTTATTTTATTTTTATATATATATTAAAGATATTTTTAATTAAATTTATTTTAAAAATATTAAATATTAAAAAATATTTTGAATATTCATTTAAAAAATAAGAAATAATATAAAATTAAAAATAATTATAATAATTAATTTTTTATTATTATAATGTAAAAAAATAATAATAATAATTTTAAAATAATAAATAAAAATTATTAAACGTAAAAAAAAATTAATGAATTAAATGTTTGGCAGTGTAAGAGCAGGCTTCCCAAATGGAAGCACCGATCCCAGCTTAGCCATATGTCTAGACAAAAGCCAATTTTCAGCCTCACATCACTCTATTTTTGACATTTCCTCTTCTCCATTTATTAAGCAACGGTTCCCATTGATCCACGATATCAGACCAATTATCATTGTTTCCATTTTCTAAACAATGGGCTTTAGCTCATTTCTTGTGGCTAAGGAGATACAGCATTAGTGATGGCGATATTGAGATACATGTTAAAATTTTAAAAACTATTATTTAATTTTAATTTTTTTTGTCTATATTGAAGATTTTTAAATTTCAAATATAACTATTAACTATTAAATTTATCTTTTTATTTATAATTTATTTCTTTTCTAAATCTAAATAGCTCATAAAATTCATTAAACAATTTAACTATTACTCTTAAAAAAAAAATTTTACAAATTTAAATAATCTAATATATAATTTTACTTATATAAATAAATAAAGATAAATAAAAATAACTTTACTTTTTTATAATAAAAAAGTGGTGTATAAAATAAAATAAATTAAATATATATTTACACCAGTATTGATTGTGCTCTAAATTTTATAAAATAATAAAATTATTATCATTTAATTTTATTAATTTATAAAAATTTAAAATACAATAAATTTAGAGTGGAATTAACAGTATATATAATTAATTTAATATTTTTTTAATAATAATTAATTTATATTTAATTATTATAATTTTTATAATTTCAAATGCTAAATGAATTAATTTTGACTATTAAATCAACAAATTAAATAATTAGTGAATAATTTATTTTATAAATATGTTAAAATAAAAAATTAATTAAAATATGTGGAGTTAAAATTTTAAAATTAAATATAAATTTTTTAAATTAAAAAAATAGAGAAAAAAGATATAAATTAGAATGGATGCTATAAAATGATGTTGATGTTGAGACTTTATTTATAAAATAATTATTATTAGATCTTGAATTTTTTAAAATTTTACTAATTCACATTTTTATCAAAATCACTTAATTAAAAATATTTATATATTTTATAAAATCAAATTGTTTAATATTATTTTGAAATATTAAAAGAGAAAAAAAAAGACTATTATTCTAAAATGGAAGGATTTTTTTTTTTTTGTGTGTGTGCTGATGATTTTTCATGAAAATAGGGAGGCATGTTTATCACAATATTTTAGCAAAATATACTAAGATAGAATTGGGGGATTAAAGAAGGAAATTTAAAGCGAAGCTGAAAATACAAGCCAATCCAAGGCATGCCTTCATTACTACAACAAATAAAACAAACTTTAATTGATTTCTTAAGGAAGTAATAAAAAGATCCGGTCGGAGATAAGGCTGAGTTGAGCACTGCCAAAAACGTCACTTTCAAAACCGATTCTCAAAATATTGCCCGGAATCATCGTAGCATAACAACAATTCACAATGCTATTATGCGAATCAATACCAACCACCCAACTTTTTTGCCAATCTTTCTCTGCCCAATTTTTCTTTTACTTTGCTTCTTCTCCTCAATGCTTCAAAACTTTGTTACTAGCTAGCCAATGAAGACCAACATACTTGCCTTTTGCTTTTGTTAATGGTTCTTCAACCCTTGCGCAAATTAAGCTAATCTAATTGGACTCTAAACCCATTTGACAAAGTTGGAGTAGAAAAGATTTTATAATTAAAGAAAAATTACAAATGCCCGGACCCGTATAGATGGATAGAAATAAGGACTACCAGCTACATTGAATCCAAGAAAGAAACCTTGATTCTCCAAAAGAAGGCTTAGCGACAATTCTATTAAGAAATCCTGCTTGTTGTGAATGGAATCTTGCAATAATAAAGATTTTCTCCATGAATCAAAATTGCACGAAGTCATTGCTACAATTATAACCATAAAGTTCATTCCAACAGCAACTTGTTCATATGATTTCACCCTTAATAAATCACATAGCACTAGAAGAATGTAGAAAAAGATCATGTAAAAAAAACTAAAAATAGTTGTATAAGATCTAGGTTTTGATACTATTACAAAAAAAATTAAAAATGGATGATTTGTAAATTGTATATATATAGTGATGACCGCTGGATTTCTCCACTTCGGTCTGGACCAGACCCACGATACCAGCCCATTATCTAGAGGCCCTCAAGCCTCACACATGCACTAGGTACGATCCGCTCAGTCTTGAGACCAAACTCCAGTTAGTCTTTTCAACCAGGCCGGCCCAGCATTGTCGGCCCAACGAACAGATCCTCTTTGAGTTCAGTCTTAATTCTACCTTTCGGTTCAGCTCAGGATCAGGAAGGAGGTCTACCCATCCGTCACAGGGGACCACCCGCATGCGCGCCCGGAAAGAATCAGAGGCCGTTACGCATGGGATAGCGATCTAATTTTCTCGTACGTCCATATCAACGAGACAGGGACAGGTGACCCAATGACATACATTCTGTTATACGTCACTAGCGGACAAAAGGAAACAGATAAAAGGAGAAATACAGTCCTCTAGGTCTAAGTTTTTTCAGTTTTACAAAATCCATTGTAAAACTCTATTTTCTGAATCTCAGATCATTGCATAGAATAAATTTTTAAAATATATAATCTAATTAATTTTTATTGTTTATTTTTAAATACAATTTTATCGGTTAAAATAATTGCAAAGTAAGACAATTTTATTTTACTCTTATTTATAAGAGGAAAAATAATTCTTACAAAATATTAAACTTTTTTACTGCTTAATTGAATTTTTTAAAAATCAAATATGATATAAATTCATTTTAATTAAAATAATTTTTAATTAATAAATTACATTAGAATAATTTTAAGCGTTCAGAAATGAAAAACTAAACAAATTTGTTTGATTTTTACACCTTTTAAATACATTGTCCACGGAATAATATTAAAAATGAAAGGAAAATTAATTATCTAATTTTTCTCATATAGAAATTCATTATTTATTTTTTTTATTTTAAAAATATATTAAAATATTTTTAAAATATTAAAATCTATTAATCAGTTATTTTATTAGTTTTAATTATTAAATTTTTTACTATTTAATTTTTACAGTATAAAAAATTTATTAATTAATTCTTAAATTTTATAAAAAATTTTATTAATTAATCTCTCAAAATTGAAAATATTTTAAATTTTTATTTAATATTTAATTAATAAAATTAACAGAAAAATAAATAAGTATATCTTTTTTAAAAATTAAATACATTTTAATATATTTTTTAAAATTAAAAAAATAATTAATAAATTTTATTACAACATAAAATATTTAAATAGTAATTTTTTAAAGAAAAAATTACTACTTATGTTTTATAATATAAAACAACTCACTAAATAATTTTTTAATTTTAAAAAATATATTAAAATATTTTTAATATTTAAAAAATTTATTAATTAATTTATTCATTAATTTTAACAGTTAAATATTATAAAAAAAATAAAATATTTTTAATATGAAGTGATTAATTAATAAAATTTTTAAAAAATTTAAAAATAAATTAATAATTATTTTAAAATTATAAAAATATTTAACTATAAAATTAATAGAATGATTAAATAATAAATTTTTTAAAATATTAAAAATATTTTAACGGATTTTTTAAAATTAAAAAATTATAAAAATTAAATAATAATTTTTTAAAAAAATAAAAATGAAAAATGAGGATAAAAAATTAAATAAGTAAACAGTTTATTTGAGCATATTTTAATAATATAATTTTTTAAAAAAATATAGTTTTTATTTATGATTTTTGTCTGTATACTCCTTCCCTGGCTTTTGGTAGATGGAAAAGCAGAGAGAAAGGGTAGTGGGAACAGAGATGTCGGACTCTCTATAACAATAAAATCTCATATATATCCAAACTCTCTTATGGTGCTGTGATCGTGACGTGACCATTTTTCTTTGAGATTTTTTCATTTTATTTAATTAGTAATTATTATTTTATTGTTATATATTTTTATTCCATTTTATTTCTTTTTCAAATCTCATTAATTATATTTATTGAAAGAGAGTATTATATATTTGATTAATTTATATTTTAATTCTTTAAAGTATCGTTTTTAATATATGTTTTAGTATTCCATTTAGCTATGAAATTGAAAGGAATTATATAATTAAAAAATAATAAAATAAAATTAGAATTTTATAAAAATAAAATAATAATAATTAAATTGTAGAGGGGGAAGCATTTAGGTAGTTAAGTACAAAGCACACCGAAATTGGAAATAAAATAATTAGAAAAACAAAGCTGGACAAATTCGTCAATTAAATATTAAAAAGCTAAGAGCATCAGACCCGCATTCATTTCCATTATTGTCCTCTTCGATAACCACCAAAACCAGGTCCCATTCCCACATTTACCCATCCCCTCCACCTCCAACCTCCCCCTCCTCATCGCCTCTGCCTCTCTCTCTCTCTCTGTGATTAATTTCTCCAATGAAGCGCTCTCTTGATGCTCAACCCCAAAACGCTGCTCCGGTTGTCGGAGACGATGTCAAAATGAAGAAGATAAAGCATCAGCAGGAAGAGGAAGAGGAAAAAATGGAGGATGGAGTTAATACGGGAACTGGGTTTGTTAATTTAGATGAGAATTTGCTTTTTGAGGTCTTCAAACACGTGGATGCGAGAACTCTGGGGAGGGCCGCCTGTGTGAGCAAGCAGTGGCATCGGACTGCGCAGGATGAGAGGCTTTGGGAGTTGATCTGTACTAGACACTCTGCTAATATTGGATGTGGTATCCAACAACTGAGATCTGTTGTTCTAGCTCTTGGTGGGTTTCGTCGTCTTCACTCTCAGTATTTATTGCCTCTTTCTAAGCCACAATCAAGTTCCACGGCTTCAAGTTCGTCGTCCTCGTCTTGGTCTCCTTTCCCGGCAATGATTGGCTCGAAGCCCCCGGCTAAGTGGGGAAAGGACGAGGTGCATCTCTCACTGTCTCTGCTTTCGATACGGTATTATGAAAAGATGAATTTCAGTAACAGAGGGAGATGAATTAGAATTATCAGATGATATTAATAACTAAAATATATAGGAGTATGTCTTATTAACTCTAATTTTTCGGGTTTTATTTAGATTTTATTTTTGTTGTATGTCTAAATTTGGCTTGGGATTTTGTTTGCTTGTTTGTTTTTGTTGTATTTAATATGGGTTTTTCTAATTAGATCTGTAATATGTAATCATATTGTAATGAATCAATTATTGTTTGCTTGTTGGCCAAATTCATGTCTAATTTGGTAATGGTAATTGGGATTGTTTCCGAGTCTGTTTCTGTTTCATTTTTTAGCTCTAATGGTTAAGAATTTTGTATATGAATGTGAGAGAAGAAGGGGAAGGGGAAGTGGGTAGGGTATTTGATTGGATGAATAGGCACAAATAGACAGAACCAAAAGGATCCAGTTGTAATAAATGTCTGCTAGTGCCTACTCTTTCTGGCAATCTGTCATGGCCTAATTGTAACAGGCACAGAGATTGGGTTTATTGAAGAATAGATCTGTTAAAAGCCAAAGTCGTCTATGACAGGATTGGATTGTCGTATTTGGAGTCTTTATTCCTTTCAGAAAATGCACATTAGCCTTTTAGGCAACTAAGAGGCCTGCCTTGACTTTATGTGCATAAATTGAAACACTGTATTTTTTTCATTCTTCCGTATCTCTCTCTACATTTTCCCCTGAAAACTTGCTGGTGTTTTTTTTTTTTATCCCCTCTGGCTAACGAAATGTTGAGCCTTGAAACATGACATGTGATTCGAGGCATAAACCAAGTGTACTATGCAAGTCAGTGTTTGTTGAAGTTTCCAACCAGAAAGGTTCCAATTTTATTGGAGGTGAAGTTGTTTGCTACTGCTTTTTAGTATGCCCACCATTCTAGTAGGTTGGCTTGGTTGAGCTCACTTTAGAGTGCAGTTTCTCAGCCGGGCTCGGTCGTTTCTGTAGTAGTTAGAAGGTGATTGAGCACTAGTATACAAGTTGGCCTTTGATTTGTAAGTTAATTTTGGAATTGAAGCCTCCTTTCTTGTTGGGGAACAAAATGGTTGGTTGTGGTGGATAGAGCCCTGTGTACATTGTGTCTGGTAGGAGCAGAGTAGAATTGAATTCTTAATCTAATTCTTAATATTGGATAGCACTGTTGTTTCACATGAGACATGAATATATATTTTTTGTTGGGGGAAGAACCATGACCTGATCCTGTGCTTTAGGTTGAATCATGGTCATTTCTTCTACTAGAGTATCATATGCTAATGCTCTTCATTTTCTGCTTCTTGTCCTTACTAGTAAGCTGCAGTTTGAGGATATCCCATTAAAAAAATTCCTCATTTCTGAATTTTAAACCTTGTACATTATTTTTTAAAAAATTCTCAGATTTCGTGAACATCAACATCACTCTAATTTGATTTTATTGGTTTATAGGGTCACAGGTATTAACATACAATAATAACCAAGTTCTAGTTTTGAACTAGATGACAAGGATCCTAACTCCTTTTAACTCATCTTCTATATTATTTTTGCCATCTCATCATCGCGAATTGACTTAAGCATCAAGGTTTTACTAGAGGAGGGAGAACCCACCATAGTTACTGTAGCCTTTTTTGTCCCTTGTAATTTCATATCCACGTGTCAAGCATCCAAGATTCCCTATTTTCAACATGTATCAAAAAGAATTCAAATAATTTCCTCTGTGATCCTCTTGGCTTAGAGAAGGCAATTCAGACTAAGATGCTTAGTTTGCCTGTGGCTGTCTTTGACTGGATTGATCGGAATAGTAACAAAGTAGCCGACTGTGCAGCAAAGCACTGTCTTAGCAACAAGCTTCACTTTAATTGGGTTACTGTTGTTCCTCCAGGAATTAGTTGCAAATCACTTTTTAATACCGCCTTGGCCTTGTGATATAATACTTGCAATTTTTTTTTAAAAAATAACGGTCCAATAGAGAGATTCCTGTGTAGTTTTGGGAGCTAAGCCCCCTTCTTTTCACCAAAATAGAAGAGAGCAGAATTCCAATAGTTTTGGGAGCTAAGCTCCCCAAAATTAGTGCTGGCAAAATATATATCCTTATACTAAGTTAATGGATTGGATAAAAAAATCTATTTTAAAAATAAATTTTAAATTTTTTATTCAAATCTAAAAAAATAGAGGTAATCTCAAACCGTTCACGAGCTCAAATCCATTTGGACAGTACTATTCAAATTAGTATTTTATTGGTATATATTCACCTCAAGTAGGTTTAGATGAGAAAGCTAAAAGCATATTTTGAAAAAATATAAAGGTTGAATATGAATTTATATCCTTATACTAATTATAATTAACTTATTGAAATTTAAATTTAAATTATGATTTATTCACCGTTCAAATTTATAAAAGTCATAATAATTAAACATAAATTAGCCAAATTCAATATAAATTAGTTATATTATTAATAATTTAAAAAAAAAATTAACGGCATATATTGCTGATATATTATGAATTTTAAAAAATAATTAAAATTAAAAATAAAGAATAGAATTCTATTATTATTTTCTTATTTTTTTTTTATATTGAGTGTGTGGAAGGTGAGAGTTAAAAACTCAAAATAAGTAAGAATATAACATTATTATTGTTATAAATCTATCTTAATTAATTTATTTCAACTGGAAATTTGACTCAAACTTTATAATTTTGAGTAAATTAATAAAAATTGAAAATTTTTTGTTAGAATGAAAAAGCGGGTTTATTATTAAAATAATATAAATTAAAATTTTTTTTACAAATTTAATATAATTTTAAAATAATTTATAAAATTAGCACTGATTTAAAAAAATGTTACTTAGAAAATAGTTGTTATATGGATTAATTATAAACTAAATAGTTGTTATTTTTAATTTATAAAGACAAAATCATTATTATTTTAAAATTACGAGATTATATAATTATTTTTTTATAATTATAGAGATTAAAAAATTATATTTTAAAATTATAGGAATTAAATTATTATTTTTAAAAAAATTACTTAAAAAAGTATTTTTTTTATATAAATGCTTAAACATCGATAACTTAAATTATACATAAAAAATTTTAAAGAGAAAAAATAATAATATTATAAAATATTAATACTTTTATTACAGCATATATAACGTAATATAACAGATATTATCTTTTTCTAAATTATTTATCATGTAGTCTATTTTATTTTAAATAATCATGATCCTTATGTGTATGTAAGTTAATCATATGTAAAATAATTAAAATATTTTTTAATTAGTACTTATAATTTTAAAATATAATTATTCAATTAGTATAATTTCGCAATAATAATTATTTAATTTTTATAATTTAAAAATAATAATTATTTAACTATTCAATTAATAAAAAGATTAAATAATGAACGATATGAAATAATATATAATATTTAATATAGTTTTTAATAAAAAAATTAACTAATTAATGTTACTAAACTGTGTATACTAAATAATTATTTTATTTTATTTTTGAAAATGTTAATTAAATGTCATTTTCAGAAGCATTTAATTATTTTTAAAAATATCATTTTCACTAATATTTTTAAAAATATTATGTCATATCAAATCAAATTAAATTTAAAAATATTATTTTTAATAATATTTTTAAAAATATTTAAATAACAAAAAAATTTTTTTAATAGCGTTTTCTTAAAGTAACAATAATTTTTTAAATTGTTTTAAAACCATATTCATTTTATAAAAAGTTTTTTTAATTCACATTATTTTAATAATAAACCCTGAAAAAGCACACAACTTTTTTTTTTTCAATTAACAAAATTGAAAAAGCACGTTAGAATGGATGTCCCTCTGCTCCATTTTATCATTATCGTGGCATCAGATAAAGAAACCCTCTTTCTCCTTATTTATTTCTTTTTGTTTCTCAAACTTTATCCTATCTTTTGTCTTAAGCTAAAACTCTAAGGTCTTATTCATGGCATCAAGAAACGCCTCCTTTTTGTTGATGTTCTCTTTGCATATGCCAAGTTGTTGTTTGTCCGTGCAACAAGCCAGGAGTCTACTACTTTGTTTCATTTGCTTTAGACTTATATGCTAGCCACAAAACAAACTATTAATTGCTAAAAGTTTCTATTTTTTTAAGTAAGCGCACTCATATTTCTCTTAAGCAATATATTTTAAAAATATTTAAAATGATCGAGTTAACTACTTTTGATTGTCATTTAGGCCTACCTATTTTGTTGGGATGTTCACATTGGTAAGCTCTTTCAGCTATATTGGATGGGATTCGCTTCAAGACTCAATCCTTACGGTAGAAGTTACTATTAAAGGCTAGCAAACTACTATGATTAAGTCAGTTTTATATGTTATTTCGACTTATTCAATGTCTATTTTTTTATATCTCAAACAGCTTATGACCTAATTGAATAGTTTGATTTCCAACTTTTGGTGGGATGGTGATGAAGGTCATCGATGATTACTATGGGAGCTAGCAGAAATTATGTCTTTCCAAGTTTTGGGGAGAATTGGGATTTCGAGACTTTAGGTGCTTTAATATGGCATGTCTTACTAGACAGTATTGGCGACTTCTCTATAACCCTAGTAGTTTATGGTTCGACTCCTTAAAGGTATCTACTTTCCACATTCCTCTTTTTAGCAGGCATCTAATAAGCAACGTAATTTCTAGATTTTGTAGAGTTTGTTTGCAGGCAAAGATGTTCTTTCTAAGGGGGCTCAATTAAATATTGGTGATGGTACTAGCACTAATGTCTGAACTGATCTATAGATTCCTTAAGTTTATATTTTTCGAGTTTCTCCACTAGTTCCTTACCCTGCGAATATTGAGCGAGTCACTGATCTAATTGATTATCGTAATTTTGATTAGAAGCATCATCCTGTTCTTCGGTTATTCTCTCCTTCATATGTTTCTGCTATCCTCTCCATACCCGCGGCTTCCCTTGGCACACTTGATTTATGAGTTTGGCACTTTATAAATAACGGCTAATACACAATTTGTTCAAGACATAGGTTTCTTATGCGAGAAAGGATTTATCTTGTATTCATTGATCGACCTTTTTTGTTTGTTGTTCTTGCTCCTGAGGTTTGGCATTCTGTTTGGTCTCTTCGTGTTACGCTTAAGCTATAATTTTTTTCTTTGGCATTATGGATAGTTCTATTTGTTTTATATATATGTCATTCTCACCTAGAAACTTTAAAATGTATGTTTTTTTGGTGCGGTGTTTTTATGTTTGTGTGATTTTGTTTCTTTTCCCTTGTGGATATCAACCATCTGAAGTTGTTTTTTCTAGGTTTTTTATGTGGTGGAGTGTTGTGTTAAATTGTACCTGATAATGTATAAAAAATAGGACCTCCAAGATCGTAATACGTGTATATGTGAATCGAAAGTCTTTTCATTTGTTCAGACCGGGCATTAAGAAACCCAACCTATTAAGTATAAAAAATCAGACCAGCAACACTCTTGAGTTTATCCAAGCTTGAAACGGACAAACTGACCTCCATAAAGACCAGAAAGAATGGATAGACTGATCTCTTCAAAAGCTCATACTATAATAAGGCTTTGAATGCCGACATGGTTGACCTCTGTAACTGGAAGGAGCTCATGTCTATGTAGGTTGGATGAACCCGACACGACCTGATGAAACTAGGGTAAAGATGCCGACCTCCTATGAGCTGGTCGCCTCCTTGGTACGACACATGGATCGTAAGCGCACATATAGAGGGTACGACTGGCCAACTCCGCATTTATTGTCCTATAACCCATTATTAATGTACTACCTGACACACCTGCATAAAAACATCCCTACCCCATCAAAAGATGACACGACACTAGGGGTATCAACTTTATTCAAATATATTTATACACTGAACTAACCCTAAAAGAAGGGACTCTCCTTCTCTAAAAAGGAATCTCTCTCTCTCTCTCTGGCGAGTACATAGGGAGAATCACCATTTTTTTCTCTTATCTGTTTTACTTCTCTTAACTCCATGAAGTTTTCAGATTTGACTTGAGCGTCGGAGGGTCTCCACCAGGAAACTTCCCTGGTGGTCCCTTGACTGTCTTCTTCATCTTATAAGCTCCATTCCTTAAAGATAAACATATAAGGATCTAACGGATCGATCACAGAATGATAATCAACCTAGCAAATCAGACTTTTGGCTAGGTATCCTCATTTGGACGCCTCATCAGATCTCACCATTATCAACTCCCAATAAGATTCAAATGGTTTCTATTTGTTAATTGTTGTATTGCTTACTTTATGGTATATTTGGAAAGAGAGAATCAGATGTATATTTGACAAGTCCTAATATGATTTTATTCTTATTTCTCTTTGTATCTTCTTTGATCTTTGACAATTCCCATAAAATGGTGTTTTTTCTGATCTTGTACCTCCACCTGTGTCTTCTTTTGATAGACTACAGGAGGTGGTATCTCGTCCTCCTCCACCTTGTACCATGATATGTTATTATGATGTTATTTAGAAGAATCAGTTCTTCCAAGCTGCTATCACTTTTATTGCTTTTAATGTTATGGGACAGTTAGTTTATGGTTTTGCTAGAAAACTTTAGTATTCCTCTCCTTTTGCCAGAGAAGTATGGGTAGCTCAGTGGGCTACCGCTGAGGGTTTACTTTCCATTTAATGTAATATAAAGTCCTTGTTATTACATTATGCCTTGTCTAATGCACAATATGCTACCTTGTCTTGGAATATTAAGGCCTCGATGAAGATTATTTTACATCTTAATTCTTACTTTTCCTCTATTGTTCTTATACATAATCCATGTTCTGCTAATACGATGTGGTGCTAAGTTTTGTCCGAAAGGTTCTTTTAACTTAAAGATGGCTTAGTTATTAACTTTCTGAGTTGCACAGACTTTTGTAATTTTGTGTTGCTGCCTTTCCTTGCAACCTTATAATGCAATATCTTTGTTTATACAAAAAAAAAAAGAAAAAAAAAAACTTTTTTTACTATTAAATTCATTTTAAAGTATGGCAATAAGATGATAGAAAGTTGTCAACTTTCGCTATCATACTAAACTTATGGTTTTTAGTACAATAGATTTCTATTTTAATTTAAAATTTTGCAATTTTTTTTATCAAAAATAAAATACACACTAAATTCAGAGATAACACTAGACTATTATGGAAATTATAATATTTTTAACAAAATTATTAATTCTATATAAATTTTACTTTGATTTATTTAATTGATTTGTCGAGCTTTAAATTAATTCATCTGTCTGTTGGAAGGAAAATTCCAAGCAGGTCAAAATAATTCATATACTTTGTTGTCACGCTGCAGACCCTCGTCCCGCAGCCCCGCAAAATTTGAACATTTGGACCGTTTCAAACCAACATTGGACTAATGTTCAATTTTCCCTTGGAAAGTTTAATTATTTTTATTTTTCTATCTAAGTTAATAGGAATTAAGAAAACCAAGAAATTAAATTTATTGCTTTTGTGCTAAATGTAATCAAATCAAGAAATTCAGCTTTCTTTTATGTTTTTATTTAAATTAATAAATAAAAAAATATTATTAATTAAACTAAATTTAAATAAAAAATTTTAAATTAATTTAGACAATAAATTAAAAATAGTTTAAATTTACCTCCCAATAAATAAAAAATTAAAATTCAACGGTTAGCGAAAAAATATATATAGCGTACTTTTACACAAAACTGAGATATAATTAAATATTTTAATTTTGATAATTTAAATCAAATTTAAAATATTTCTCTCTAACAAATGGCAAGCATGAAAGTTGGGATTCCATCAGTGCAAGCCATGAAGACTCCATCAGTGCTGGACTTAGGATTTCAGATTTGTAGGCCTAGTGGGCCCGTTAAGTGTAAAGTTACCTTAATCTGTTAAAGTTGAAGTTTTGATCCCTTCGATGCTGACTCGACAATTTATATACCTTCGATCTGTAAATTTTATGCAAGGGTGGAATTAAATATAGTTTACCAATCCATAATTTATATTAATTATATTTAATAAAGTTAACAAAACCACAATTATTTTTTTTAAAAAAAATCTACAATGACCTATAAAAAAAGCAGAGAGAGAGCATTAAACTTCACGGAAATAGGCAAATAGCATATACCAGCATTGTTAAAGTAAATAGTAAACGGGAAATGGGTTTTGGCTCCCGCACTTTACAATATGTTGCGTTTTGAATCAGAGATTACGCTTGCAGTTACGCAGGCAGAAAAGCCCAAAGCCAAAACCAAAAGGCAGGAGACGAATTCTAGGAAGTGTCCGTCTCACTTTTTAGGTGTTGTGTTCATAGATTGCGTTCTTCCCAGACAGCTGCACTAACGTTGTCCTACCCGTCAAAAGGGCAACTGGCGGCGGCACCTTACAGCGACACAAATCATATGTATTACTAGTCAATATCCTCAATCCCAAATCTCACGTAAACATCACCTTCTTGTTGCATGCAATTTCCTCTCTCTCTCTCTCTATATATATATATATAGCGGACCAGACACATTCCCCATTACAAAATCTCCCTGCAAGCTCTCTTAACATCCACATTTTCTCTCTCGATCAGCAGCATATATCATTTTGCAGCAATGGCTCCAAGTTTCATTTCCTTTGTTCTCCTTCTCCTGAGCTCTTCGTTTTTAATATCTGAAGCTCGTCCTCTGAATGTTGCCGAGCCGCACGCCTTTGGCGACAAAGAGACTGAGGTCTTATTTGATGGTTTCTATATTAAAAGCGGAGGTCCTAGCCCTGGAGGAAAAGGGCACAAGTTTACTAATGCTCAAAGTCTTGGAGGGATCAAGAGCTCTGGTCCATCAACTCCTGGTCAGGGACACTTTTACACCACTGGCTCTTCTCGAACTCTTGGAGGGATTAAGCACTCTGGTCCATCCACTCCTGGTCAGGGTCACTATTACACCTCTAGTGCTCCTCGAACACTCGGAGGGATCAATCACTCGGGTCCAAGTCCTGGCCAGGGGAACTGCTACACTACTGGTGCTTCTCGAACATATGGAGAGATCAAGCACTCTGGTCCAAGCCCTCGTGGTCCGGGAAACTGAGTCCTATTATTGTCGCCAAGTATATGATCTTGCTATTAGTAATTTGTTATTTTTTATTAGAAAGAAGGGATTTTTTTTTTAATTTGATTTGTTGACTTGTATGGTCACGAGCAAAATAATTCTTTAGATAGATGGCTAGTAATATCGTGGCTCAATCTAGTTAGACTTTGAAATTGATGTAACAAAGCTCATCGTCTACATATTTTTATATTAATGACAGTTAAATGAATTTGTTATATTATTTGTTTGTATTTTTATTGAAATTGCTATAAAAATGCATTTACTCTAATAAATTTTGACAAACTATGATTGCAAAATTAATTATTAAAATCACTTCATTTAAAAAAAAAATTTAAGACCCAAGTTTAAATAAATTATCTAATATTTATTTTTAATAATTAATATATGAAAAAATAGAATGAAAAAAATATATTTCTTCGCTGTTAAATTTAAAACAGACTTAATTCATTTCAAAAATTAATTTAAGAGGGTATTTAGTGTAATAAGTTTTAATCAATGATATTGAATTTAAATGGGAGACTATAAAGCTAGTTAAACAAAAAGGGAATTTAGATAATATTACTTGGGAGGGAGTTGTTGAGCAATTTTTTAAATCATGTATAAATTAAAAAATAATATTTTCGAATTATGTGTGTCAACGCAGCGTATTCGACGGAAATTGACACCTATAGTGTCGAATTTCATATTGTTCGACACCATGGGTGGCAAACACTACGTATGAGTGTCGAACAAGCTGATCCGTGCCACGGGAGCAGTGTAATCTGCTCCCGTGGCTGCCAGCAAAACTCTTCGGCATTATAAGTGCCGAAGAGTTGATTAAAACCGTGCATGCATACAGGTTGAACTTTTCTGCACTATAAGTGCCGAAAAGTTGATTAAAGTTTGCATGCGCAAAAATTTGTTAGATATTAAAAAATATTAAATTTTATTTTCTTAATTATATTTATTTTAAAAATATTAAATTTTATTAGATATTAAAAAATATTTATAAAAACTTAAATATAAAATAAAATTAATACTAATCAATTTATATATTTTGATAATATACAAAAAATAAATAAATAAATTTAAAATAATAAAAAAATACAACGGATGAAATAATTTAAAAAATTAAATTACTATATTTTAAAAAAATTATTACATTTTATTTTCTTAATTATATTTATTTTAAAAATATTAAATTTTATTACATATTAATAAATATTTATAAAAACTTAAACATAAAATAAAATTAATACTAATCAATTTATATATTATTATAATATACAAAAAAATTAAATAATAATTTTAAAATAATCAACAAAATTGGACGGATGAAATATTTTCAAAAATTAAATTATTATATTAATAAAAAAATTATTTCATTTTATTTTCTTAATTACTATTTATTTTAAAAATATTAAATTTTATTATATATTAAAAAATATTTACAAAAACTTAAACATAAAATAAAATTAATACTAAATAATTTGATTTTTTAAAATTTTATTATATATTAATTTTAAATTAATTTTTTAAAATTAATACTAAATTATTTTAAATAATTTTTTAAAATAATTTAATTGATTAGTATTAATTTTATTTTATGTTTAAGTTTTTATAAATATTTTTTAATATCTAATAAAATTTAATATTTTTAGAATAAATATAATTAAAAAAATAAAATTTAATATTTTTTAATATTGGAGGAATCAACTATTCGGCACTATAAGTGCCGAAAAATTCAATCTGCATGCAAGGCCGTACTTTAATCAACAAGCTCAACAACACAGTATTTACCACTTATAATGTCGAACAATATGAAATTTGACATTATGGATTCGAATTTCCTTATTCGATAGTATGATTGTCGAACATGCTGTATTGATACACAGAATTCAAAAATATTTTAAGATCTTGTATGAATTTATAATTATTTTTTAATTTATGCTTTGAAAAATTACTCGAATTCGTCAGCCATGCTTCATATTTGGAATTTTGTATGTTATACTTTACAACAATTAGTGGTCTATGACTATGATGTTGCTATTGTTAAACTTCACAGAAATAGCATTATATATAATAGGTTATCTTTTGAATTAGATATTACGCTTGCAATTACGCAGGCAGAAAAGCCGAAAGCCACAAACCATGGGCGATGGAGAGACGAATTCTAAGAAGTCTCTGTCACAACTTTTTGGTCTTTTGTTCATAGATTGCGTTCTTCCCACACCCATGGACTCACGTCGTCCTACCCTTCAAAAGGGCAACTGGCGGCGGCACCCTACAGGCCCTTTCCTTCAATTTGCCTCACGTGCTTTATTTATGGCAACAAATCATGTATTACTAGTCAATTCTCAAAAACACCACCTTGCTGTTGCATGCAAATTCCTATATATAAATAGATTGCTACCCCATCACAAAATATAACAAAATCTCTCCCTACAAGCTCTTATATAATTTTCAACCAATGGCTCTTAGTTCTGTTTCTCTCTTTCTTCTCCTACTCCTGATCTCTTCGTTTTTAATCTCTGAAGCTCGTCCTCTGAATGTTGCCGAGTCACACGCCTTTGGCGACAAAGAGACTGAGGTTTTATTTGATGGGTTCTACATTAAAAGTGGAGGTCCTAGCTCTGGAGGAAAAGGGCACCAGTTTCCTAGTGCTCAAAGTCTTGGAGGGATCAAGAACTCTGGTCCATCAACTCCTGGTCAGGGACACTTCTACACCACTGGTTCTTCTCGAACTCTTGGTGGGATTAAGCACTCTGGTCCATCCACTCCTGGTCAGGGTCACTATTACGCCTCTAGTGCTCCTCGAACCCTCGGAGGGATCAAGCACTCAGGTCCAAGTCCTGGCCAGGGGAACTAATACACAGCTAGTGCTTCTCGAACGTACGGAGGGATCCACCACTCTGGTCCGAGCCCTCATGGTCCAGGAAACTGAGTGCTATTATTGTCGCCAGACGTACGAGATGATTCTTGAAATACATCATGATCTTCCTGCTAGTCATTCATTATAATTTTTTACTTTTATATTTTTTGAAAAATAAGGGAAGAATTTTATTTGTTTATTTGATTTATTGATTTGTATGATCAGGAGCAAAATAATTATAGAGATAGATGGTTATTAATGTCGTGGCTCAATCTAGTTAGATTTGGAATTTAATTAAGTAATTAAGTTTATTGTCCAAATATTTTTATATTAATAAAATTAATTAATATGTTGTGTTATCCTTACGGTTTGTTCTTTTTTTTATTGAAATTTATGTTATAAAATATATCTATATATATATAATTAAAAATATTTTTAAATTATAAAATTTAAATTAAACTCTGTTCGTGCTGTATCAATTCATTTAAAAGTTAAATACTTTCAATACATATTTATTTCATTTATAAGAATTAAACATGAGAATTAAACTTTGCGTGCGGTATCAATTCATTTAAAAATTAAATATTTTTAATATGTATTTATGCTATTTATAAAAATTAAACTTTTCGTATTACTTATAAAAGAGTATAATATTTTATCACTCATTCAAACACAATTTTTTATATATATATTTTTAATCTACCTAATTAAATAAGTTTAACTACAATTTTGACCAAAGAATACGCAACAAGACACATGAGTAAGCATCGGGCGAGAAGTGCCAATTGGCAAAGGTTGTATTGAGTTGCATAAAAAGACGCAATTGAGATTCCGCGAGGCAGGAATGAATGATGTAAGGTCTCAAGCTTAGAAATTGAAGCTTGGGTGTCTTTATATGTTGGCTGGCTTGTCAAAATCTACCTATCATTGGCTTTTTCTGTTTGACATATGTGGTACGTGGAATGTGGTTTACCAAATTATACTTTGAGAATCCCACTCATGTGATGTACGTAAGGTTTGGTTTTTATCTTTCTTTTTTTTTTAAAAAAAATTTCAGTTTGAATTCAAAAGTTTGTGCAATTGTAATATACAGTATAATATTATATCAATTTCGAAATTTCGAGTTTGATTTCTCTTTTTATAGTTTATTTTAAAATTTTAAATATTGTAAATATAGTAAAAAAAGTACTATATCACTATATTATCAAAATTTATTGATATGTAGTTTGATTTAAATAATAATATGTACTATAATTGAACATTTTTCCTTTGAAATTTATTAAAAAATTGAAAATTTATTTGTTGTTCTTGAAAAATTAAATTATTTTTTAGAACATTGTGATAATTTTGATTTAAATGGGATAAATCAAATTGGCTCCACTAATTTGAAAATTAAATATAAAATTTATAGATGGTCAAAAAGAAACCTCAAGCATAAATTAATTAGTGCAACATCTCCACTATCACTAAAACTTGACCATCCTATTATAAAATTCATAATTTGGAACGCACCCCATGCGCCTGCCAGCTCCACAGGACTTATTATTCTACACTATTTTCAATATTATATTGTGAGCCAAAAATTAAACGATTTAACCTTTAAAAATAATTTATTTAAAAAATTAATTAATTGAAAATATTTTTCTAATAAAAAATTAAATCAATTTCAAAACTTTAAAGGTTTTATTTACTCTTCTGCATATAAATTTATTAATATAATTTTACTGAAAAATTCGTATGTACAATTCTTTTAAAAAAAAAAAGAAGACTTTTCTTATGTTTTTCTATTACGCAAGCGATTACAGAGATGCATTGAAAAAGCGATAAAGTTACTAAGCGAAAATCGTTCCGACAAACAATAGAGATTATAAAAAATTTGATACTTAAGCCTTTTTCAGTTGTATAGTTTGTAAAAATGGATCCTTTCCCTCGCCTGACGTGAGCTGCTCGCTTCTTTCGGCGGCCAAATGGGTGACGGCTGACAGGAGGTTTCCTTCTATTTGCTTCCCAGTCAAATCTAGGTCTGCAATTCGTAATCCTTGTAAATAGGACATCAATTAGGGCTAATTGCTCTGAACAAGTAACTAACAACCGGAAATAACTGTACTGTTTCCATAAAATAAAGGCTAGTTAACCCAAACGCGGATTGATTAAATAATACTCGATATTTATGTATTTTTATTTTAATTTAATTTTTTTTAATTTTAATTTAATGGACACAATTTTTATATTTGATGCAATTTCAATTAATCTATAAATTTTTAATTTTGATAGTTTAATGGATATATCATATATATTATTATTATTATTATTATTTAATTAGTAATTAATAGAAAAAAACTCAATATTATTTTACATTTAATTTAAATATTTAAATTTTAAATAAATTAATTTAATTTTTTATTAAATCTGCTATTTACATTTTATTTTATATTAATAATTATAAATATTTTATAACAAATATATAATTTAATTTTAAATAATAATATATATAAAATAATTAAAAATAATATAACTATTATAAATTTTTAATAATTATTAATATAAAACAAAATATCTACCAGCCAAATTATCAACGATATAATTAATGGTTAAATTATTATTATCTTTAAAATTAATATATTATTTAATTATATTTAATTATAATTAAATATGAATTGATATTATTTTTATATATGAAATTAATTTATATTTATTATATTTAGCATTTTAATTTTTAAAAATTTATTAAAATATAAATATTAAATCAACTCATTCAAAATTCAGACATAAATCTTTAACGTGATTTGGTTATTAGTTAATAATAATAATAATAATAATAATAATAAAGTTTTTCGAATAAAAAAATTTCAAACATCTGCTTTTTAAAATTTTGCACAATAAAAACCGTCCTTTCATATTTCCTTCGATTTTAGCAATTTATCTTATCAGTTTTGATTAAAATATTTTTAATTCACGTGAATATCACGTAAAATTATTTTTTTTTAATTTATTAGATAAAAAAAAATCAAAAAATTTATATTAATTTATATTTATATTCAAAACTTTAAATTTTGAATAATAAAATTAAAATTTTTTTCATTTTATCTTAATTATAACTAACAAGAATAAATTAAATTTAAAAAAATTAGTGGCAAATTATAATATAATCTCTAAAGTTTTATATTAATAAACATATAATCCTTTAATTTAAATTTTATGTTGAAAATATATTTATTTTATATTTATCATATGGAATATTAAATAATATTTATTACAAATAAAATTTTCACTATATAAAATATTACATGCAAATACTATAAATTAAAATATTTTATTAAAAATTTATACTCACCGTTATAAATTATTATATAATTTTTTTAATATATAAAAAAATTATATTTTATATTAATAATAAAAAATAAAATATTATATTATATGTTTTAGTATGTAGTGTTATAATGTTGTGATTTTTATAAAATCTTAAATATGTTAATCAAGTCTCTTGTATATTATTTGAAATATTTAATATTTTTATTTTGTTCACTTGATGTATATTAATTTATTGGCTGATCCGATAAAAATTTATATTTCATATTAATAATATTAAATAAAATAAAATATTATATATTTTATACTATAATTTTTTATATTTTAAATTTTTATTAATCTACAATATATATATAAATGAGAATGAAAAATAAATAATGAGATTAATAAAAAAATGCATTGTTGAAAAAAAAATATGTATTTTGAGGACTATTTTATTAACCAAATAAAATTTTAGGTATTATATTATAATTTTTTAATAACTTTTCAGATTTAATTTAGTTATCTTAAAAAAAATTTAATTTTATTATCTAAAATTTAAAGTTTTAAATATAAATAGAAACTAATATAAATTTTTTAATTTTTTTATCTAATAAATTTTTTAAAAAATAATTTTACTTGGCATGTTACTTGAATTAAAAATATTTTAATCAAAATTAATCAAAATATAAATACGCACATACGTTAGAATTTTTTAAATCATTTGACTTAACCAAAAAAAAGTTTATTTTACTTATAATTTTAATTCAAGTATTAAAATTTTAAATAAATTGATTTAATATTTATTTTTAATATAATTTTGATAATTTTTAAAAATTAAAATATGAGAGGTTATGCAGTTTAAACCTTTAATGTAGATGGATTTTTGTTGTGTAATAATAATTATAAAATTTTATAAGAGGTATATTACTTTTTATTATTTTACATCAAATAATATATATTTTATACAATCTTATTATTTTATATATATTATTATTTTTCATTAAATAATATATATTTTATAAAATTTATATAATTATTCTTACAAAATAAAATCTATAATTATCTAATATATAAATTACATATTTAATAATTAAATTTTTTATCTTTATTTTTAATTTAATTTTAAAAATTTATCAAAATTACATAAAAGGCAAGTTGAATCAATTCATTTAAAAATTAAATATTCGAATTAAAATATAAAACATATTTTTCAAGTCTACCTTCTCACACCCATGCACTGATCAAGAAGTCTGGTCCAAGCCATGGTGACTGAGAGATACTAAACCAGGTGGTTTTAGAGTGCCTCAACAATTTTCTTTTTTTTTTTTAATAAATATTTCTAGCTAGCTTCAGCTCCACGTACAAATATTTCTTTTATGAATAGACACTTGTGATTGTAGCTTAACTAGAGCCACATTAGGATTCACGGGCATCTCCCGGCGGTAATTGTATTTAATTAAAGGGAAAATTATTGTTTAATTCATAAAATATAATATAATGTAATTAATAGATTTATCTATTTATTTTTAGAATTCAATACTTTTATCTTTAAAGTTTAATTCTATTAAAATTAAAGATCTCTTTATAAAAAATGCTGTTATTGACTGAAAAAAATGACCGAACTACTCTTTCTAAAACTCAACACTTTAGTTCCTGAAATTTAATTTCTATAAATTTATAGTTTCCCCATAAGAATTGTAGAAAAAAAAATGTTTTCATCTTTAAAATATTACATGATTAACAGATTTGTCTTTCTATATTTTGAATTCAACACTTTAGTCTCTAAAATTTAATTTTATTAAAATTTAAGAAAGAAAATCTCAAATTCAATTTTCATAAACAAATAAAAATTTCAATAAATTTAAGACTTAAATTCAGACAAGATAATAAAAATTAAAATATATAAAATTTAAATTATTAAAAGTAAAATGTTAAAATTCAATAGAAATTATATTTATGATGCCGCTCGCTGTCGATCATTTTTCTTTATTTAAAAAATTTATTAAAATATTTATGATATTTTAAAAAGTCTACTAATTAATTTTTCTGTTAATTTTAGTCGTTAAGTATTATAAAAAAGATCTAAAATAATCTTAATATGAAGAGACTAATTAGTAAATTTTTAATAATTTGATGGACTAATTAAATTTTTTTTTTAAATTATAGGAACGAAATAATAAAATATTTAGTGATAAAATTAATAGAAAACTTAATTAGTAAACGTTTTAAAATGTAAGGGATATTTTAATATATTTTTTAAAATTAAAAAATTAAATAGTAAATTTTTTCATATTATACAAATTAAATAGTAATTTTTTATTTTATTATTATAAGGATATTTTTAAAATTATATTTATTTTCTTACTTTAATTTAAAAATAAAAGTATTGAAGTATAAAAATAAAAAAATAAATTGGTAAATCAAAAATTAATTAGACATTAGTTTGAATTCAAAAATAAATTAATTTACCTGTCAGTTCTCTCTCTAGGGTTTGATGTTTTAAATTTTAATATTTTTAGATTTTTTCACTTACCATCTCAAGTTGTAGGTTCAATGTAATAGAATAGTTTAATGGCCCAAATTAGAATTAGATGAATCTAATTCGATTAAATTTTGTTATGAATTCTTTATTTTAATAAAAATTATTTTAAAAAAGTAACATTTTTTTATTGTTTTATTTATTAACTAACTTAACATAAATATAATAAATTAATTTATTAAATAACACAATGATTCAAGATTTTAATACAGAGACATTAGCAGTCTGTTAGAGTGAAATAAATATCAAACTAATAATTATTTTTACTATTTTAATTACATAATGTAAATAATTTTTTTAAGATTGATTTTCAAGACTGATTGTTGCAAATATAAAAATAACGTGTGCGTATATATACAGTTTATTCCTTTAGCAATCTCATGAAAATGTGTAAAAAAAAATTTATTAAATGTTTTTTATATAAATATAATAATTAATACTCTATCTATTTCGTAACTTTTATTCATTAAATATTTTTGCATACATTAAAAAGATAATAATTATTTTATAGTTTATTAACATAAAAAAATTTAAATTTTTTAACTGCTTCGTAATTTAATTCAAATGTTTAAAAATTGATAAAATTTTTAAAATTATAAACTTTATTGTAAATTTAAATTAAAGAAAGTGTGTTGATAATGTAACCGTGTAAGTGGATTATTTTATTATATTTATATGATATATAAATAAAAAATTATTATAAAAATAATAAAATATTTTATAATTTAATTTAAATATTTAAAATTGATACAATTTAATAAAAAAAATTTATTTTTTTTTCATCATCATTTAATTTAATTTTGTAACGACCCGAAAATCGGATCGCTACCGGAACTAGAATCCAGGTCGGCTTAAGGCCGCCGGGACCCGTAGCAAGCCTGACATGCAACCTGAAAACCTGTTTAATCCCATACATGATCAACAACATATATAAAAATTAAAACTTTTCTTTCATTCATACACCAAACTCAACCTGTGCATGCACTGAACATCATCATAAATCATAAACATTGGTCCCTCAGTGGGACCTCATCAATGCCCCCAAAGGGTGGCATAACATGAGTTGAGTTGGTTTACATAAACATTACAAAACCTCTAAGATCATGTATTAAAAGGGATATCATACACATAGGGTCAAACACAATCTCTAATCCTTAATATCATTACATTACATAACTATTTATAACTTTACAATTTCATCATGTCCACATTCTATCTATTACATATAACGACTTCAATACTCTTGCGGACCTCCTGGTCTACCCTGTACCTGCATACCTGGGGTTAAGGGGAAAGGGGTGAGCTACAAGAGCCCAGTGAGCAGAATAATAAAACATTTAAAACACATGCTATCATGAAATGCATCACATCACAACTAATCATATCAAGGATGAACTTGTCACCATTTAGCCCTCTACATATTCCAATCATGCCAGGAGCGTAGTGTAGGCCACACCTGGTCTTTCTCTTATGCATAACATAACATACATAATCCATGGTGCCGGGGGCGTAGTGCAGGCCACGTCCGGTCTTTCTCTTACATAGTGCCAGGGGCGTAGTGCAGGCCACACCTGGACTTCCATACTATATCATCATGTCATAACATATGAGGGCTAATGAATCATTCAACATTCATCCACATCAACAACATATTATGCAATGCAGCATATTCGTGATTTCTAATGCAAACAACCTAAAATATCACATGGCATCCGTGATGCATGAACATGCTCAAAACTGATTTATTTTACTTGAAACATAAGGAGTTAGTCTACTCACCTCTGGCTAGCTCTGACACTGACAGAAGCAGCTGACTCACTGCTGAGGTCCTCGGTTCCTCGGGTCCGAACCTACACAGGTGGACTCAAATGAGGGACCAAACGACTAGAACATAGCTCTAAAAACATTCCCCAAAAAACCCCCTAAAACACCTTAAAACAACCATGCAAAAAGATGCAAAGGAAGGCTGGACAGGGCACTTTCGGCGGCAGGTTCGGCGGCCGAAAGTCCCTCCAGAGCCGAAAGTCAGGCAGGTTCGGCGGCACCTTCGGCGGCCGAAACTCCCAGACAGAGGCGAAACTCATGCATGTTCGGCGGCACTTTCGGCGGTCGAAACTCCCAGACAGAGACGAAAGTCTCCTTTCGGGGGCAAGCTTCGGCAGCCGAAGGCTGCTTCCACAAGAGGGTTTGGCGGCCGAAAGTCCTTTCGGCTGCCGAACCTGGTTTCTCCCAAAGGGCAGAAACTTGGTTCAAACATGTACAATGCCTCCAAACTCATACCATCATGCATTTAGCTCAACCAAAACATGCATACAAGCTCCTAGGGGTCTCAAACTACCTTAAACCCCAACTACAACACATCAAACATACATTTACAAGTCACATTGCTCAAAAACTCATCAAAAACCCATAAACTCAACATAAGCTTACTCATGCATTTTCTACCCCATGAACTTGCATAAAACTTGTTTAAAACATAATGTAAGCTAGAGATCGACCCTTACCTCTTGAAGATCGAGAGTAGAGGCGATCTAACTTGGAGTTGAGAGAGATTTAGCTCCTTGGGTCTCCAAGTTCAAAACTTGCTCAAAACTTGAAAATCTTCAAAAGAAGGTAAAAACTTGTGAAAATCTTGAAAGATCTGAAGGAAAAGCTCAAAGATTGGTGAGGAACGGCGGAGAACTCACCTTGGCCGACAATGGGGAGAAAAGCTCGCCCGTTTTCGGCTAAGGGACCCTTTTATAGTGGCCGGCCAGGCCACGTTCGGGGGCCGAACGTCCCTCCGCATGCATGCCATGTTCGGCGGCCGAACTTGAGGTTCGGCGGTCGAACCTGGACTTCCCTCACTTATGCCTTCGGGGGCCTAAGGCACACCCGAAATGCCTGCATGTTCGACGGCCGAACTTTGAGTTTCGGCGGCCGAACCTGAGTTTTTCTCCAAGGTTGTTTTCATGCAAAAACTCATTTCCTTTTCACTTAAAACCATGAAAAACATTAAAACATTTTATGAAAACATGTTTCTACCCTACTAGGGCTTCCGACATCCGAGATTCCACCGAACGGTAGGAATTCCGATACCGGAGTCTAGCCGGGTATTACATTCTCCCCCCTTAAGAACATTCGTCCCCGAATGTTCCTCAACTAGCACATGCAAGGCATACAACATAACATACACATAACACATGAAACATATAAGAAACTAACCTTAGAAAAGATAAGGGTATTGCTGGAGCATGGACTCCCGTGTCTCCCAAGTGCACTCTTCCATATTGTGGTGGTTCCACAGGACTTTCACCATCGGGATTTCCTTGTTTCTTAGCTTTCTGATCTGGGTGTCTAGGATCCGCACTGGCTGCTCAACATAGGTGAGATCTTCTTGGATCTCCATATCAGGCTCACTAAGAACCTTGCCCGGATCTGACACGAACTTCCTCAATATTGAAACATGGAAAACCGGATGGATTCTTGCCATTGAAGCAGGTAAATCTAGCTTGTACGACACATTCCCAATCTTTTGCAAGACTTCAAAGGGTCCAATGTATCGTGGGGCTAGTTTACCTTTCTTTCCGAACCGAACCACTCCTTTCATAGGGGACACTTTGAGCAATACCAGATCCCCCTCCTGAAACTCTATCTGCCTTCTGCGGATGTCTGCATAACTCTTCTGTCTGCTTGCAGCAGTCTTGATTCTTTCTCTGATTATGGGTCCTACCCTGCTGGTAATCTCTACTAGCTCAGGCCCTGCCAAGGCCTTCTCTCCAACTTCCTCCCAGCAAACAGGTGATCTGCACCTCCTTCCATATAAAGCTTCGTATGGAGCCATCCCGATGCTAGCATGATGGCTGTTATTGTAGGCAAACTCCACCAAGGGTAGATGCTGCCTCCAAGAACCGCCAAAATCCAGCACACACATTCTAAGCATATCCTCTATCGTCTGGATGGTCCTTTCAGATTGTCCGTCTGTCTGTGGATGGAAGGCAGTACTAAAATCCAACCTGGTACCCATGGCGTTCTGCAGACTTCGCCAAAATCTGGAGGTGAACTGGGGTCCTCTATCCGACACTATTGAAACAAGAACCCCATGCAGCCTGACGATCTCATCAACATATACCTGCGCCAACTTGTCCACAGAATAGCCACTCCTGACAGGGATGAAGTGAGCAGATTTGGTGAGTCTGTCCACAATCACCCATATGGAGTCCAATCTGTTGGACGCTGCTGGTAACCCCACTACGAAGTCCATAGCTATATTCTCCCATTTCCACTCTGGAATAGGTAGCGGGTTAAGCATTCCAGCCGGCTTCTGATGTTCCAGCTTCACCCTCTGACACACTTCGCAGGCTGACACAAACTGTGCCACTTCTTTCTTCATCGCTGACCACCAATAAACCTTCCTTATATCTTGATACATCTTGGTGGCTCCGGGGTGAATGCTGTATCTTGCATTATGAGCCTCCCTCATAATGTCTCCTTTTAGCCCTATGTCATCTGGTACACATAGTCGACTCCCATAGCGGAGGATCCCCTTACTGTCGAATCTAAACTCATTATCTTTGCCTGACTGAACAGTCCTGGCAATCTTCACTAACTCTGGGTCCTCATGCTGTTTCTAAGCCACCTGCTCCAGAAACACGGGTGCCACTCTCATCTGGGCCACTAAAGCACCTGTACCAGACAACTCTAACTGTAGACCTTCATCAATAAGCTTGTAAAACTCCTTCACCACTGGTCTCCTCTCTGCTAATATGTGGGATAAACTGCCTAGTGACTTCCGGCTTAGGGCGTCTGCCACAACATTCGCCTTACCCGGATGATACTGAATCTTGCAATCGTAGTCACTCAGCAGCTCTACCCATCTCCTCTGTCTCAAGTTCAAATCTCTTTGACTCATGATGTACTGCAGGCTCTTATGATCTGTAAATGTAACAGCCCGGAAACTGAACTGCCACCGGCACTAGGATCCAGATCGACTTAAGGTCGCCGGGACCCGTAGTAAGCCTGCTATCCTGTCTGTATACCTGTGACATCCCATACATGATCATACATTTTCGGTAAAAACATAAAACTTTTCTTCGTTCCAAGGCTTAACCTGTGCATGCACTCTCTCTGTTCTCTACTCATCCCTACTAGAGCTCCTCATGGCTCTAGGCGGATCACACTCATCATGTTAAGCCTGGTTTTGCTCATAAACATACAATAATATATGTAAACATAAACTGATCATGTGAAAAGAACAAGGGATTACAACTCTTTTAGTCAAGCACCATTCTATACTTTACATAAACTTTATCTCTTTACATTTACATGTCCACACTAGCTATTACACCACTCTGTACTCTTCCTGTACTCTGCTGAGTTCTCTCTGACCTCTGAACCTGCACAACTGGAGTTAGGGGAGAGGGATGAGCTACTATAGCCCAGTGAGTAGAATAGGAATAAACTAACAGGTGATAAAACATGCTCTCATGGAATGCATCACATAATCACATCACCTCGGCCGGACGGATCAAAACTCCCTCTATCTCATCTGGGGTACCGGAGTACCATGTGCCTGGTCCCCGTAGGGCTGTTCCAGGTCTTTGTGCCTGGTCCCCGTAGGGCTGTTCCAGGTCTTTCCTCTGAGGGCTAATGAATCCTCACGAAGTCCGTGCCGTCTCACATAAGCAATGTACAAGGAGCCATGCCAAGTACAAGGATACATGCAATGCGTCATATTCGTGTACTCTAATGCACTCACCCTATTGCATAGTCATGATGCATGAAGCATGATAAAATATTCAGTTCTCATATTAAAACATTAAGTTAAGTTCCACTCACCTTTAGTTCTCTCTGAACTGACTCTGCAGGTTCTGACACTGGACTCACTGCTGACCTCCCTGATTCCTCTGGTCCGTACCTACACAGGTGGACTCAAATGAGGGACCAAACTCACTCAAGAACATCTCTAAGAAACTCCCCAAAACCCCTCTAAACAATCCTAAAACCATCACATAAAACATGCAAAAGAAAGCTGGACATGACACTTTCGGCGGCAGGTTCGGCGGCCGAAACCCCACTCCAGAGACGAAACTCATGCATGTTCGGCGGCACCTTCGGCGGCCAAAGGTCTTGTCCAGAGACGAAACTCACACACTTTCGGCGGCCGAACTCCCTCTTTCGGCGACCGAAAGTCCCTTTCTAAACAGAAAGCCTAGCTTTCGGGGGCAACCTTTGGCAGCCGAACCTGGTTTTGCCCGAAGGACAGAACCCTGCTTTGTTTCATGCAAACTTTGCCCAAAAACCTACAAACATGCATATCAACTACTCCCAACTAGCATAGACACATATATATGCACAAGGGGTCTAAAACTACCCTAAAACCCCAAACAAACATAGCACATAACACTTAAACATGTTGGAACACCACAAATCATCAAAACCCTCACCTAAACCTAAACATGCAGACTACCCATACAAACTTCATAAAACCTTTCAAAATCATCAAAGAAGCTCAGGATCTTCACTTACCTCGTACACCACTTGAGGATGAAGGATCCTAACGTGGAGATATGAAGAAAAGCTCTTCCAAAGCTCCAAGCTTCAAACCTTGGTTCTTTTGCTCAAAACCTTCAGAAGTCACCAAAACTCTTAAAACTCTTGAAAGCTTTGATGAAAATCATGGAAAACATGAAAGTCAACGTGGGAGAGGCTGAAACTCACCTCTGGCTGCAAGTGGAGGAGAAATAACCTCCTTCCACCGACCCTTAGCCCTTTTATAGATGGCTGGCCAGACCACCTTCGGCAGCCGAACGTGAAGCCGCAACCATGCAATGTTCGGCGGCCGAAAGTGACCTTCGGCGGCCGAACCTTTGCATTTCTCCCTTGTTGCCTTTCTTTCTTTTTAACACTTCAAAACATGAAAACAAGTGAAAATACCTTGGAAAACATATGCATTACCCTTCTCGAGGGTTCCGACACCCGAGATTCCACCGGACTACAGGAATTCCGATGCCGGACTCGAGCCGGGTATTACAGTAAAGATCTCACATTTTACCCCATAGAGGTAGTGCCTCCACATCTTGAGCGCAAAGATTACTGTTGCCATATCTAGGTCATGTGTGGGGTAATTCAACTCATGCTTCTTCAGCTGCCTGGAAGCATAAGCAATCACCCTCTCATTCTGCATTAGTACACAACCCAGTCCCACACGGGACGCATCACAATAGACTGTAAAGTCCTCATCACTAGATGGCAGAGCTAACACTGGTGCTGAAGTCAACCTCTTCTTAAGCTCTTCAAAACTCTCTTCGCATTGGTCGGTCCACACAAACTTCTGATTCTTCCTGGTTAACCTGGTCAGAGGAGCTGCAATCTTTGAGAAGTCCTGAACGAACCTCCTGTAGTAACCTGACAAACCCAAGAAACTTCTAATCTCTGTCACTGAAGTGGGTCTAGGCCAGTTAGCCACAGTTTCTATTTTCTTGGGGTCCACCTCTATTCCATTTTCTGACACTACATGCCCCAAGAATGAATTGCTTCTCAGCCAGAACTCACACTTAGAGAACTTGGCATACAAGCCATGTTCCCTCAAGGTCTGCAGAACCAATCTCAGATGATGGGCATGCTCCTCTGCATTCCTGGAATACACTAAGATATCATCTATGAAGACAATAACAAAGCGATCCAGGTACTGGCTAAACACTCTGTTCATGAGATCCATGAATGCTGCAGGGGCGTTGGTTAACCCGAACGGCATTACAAGGAACTCAAAATGCCCATATCTGGTCCTGAATGATGTCTTTGGCACATCATCTTCTCTGATTCTCAACTGATGGTACCCCGATCTCAGATCTATTTTGGAGAAACAACCTGCTCCGGCTAGCTGGTCAAATAGATCGTCGATCCTTGGCAATGGGTACCTATTCTTGGTAGTGACTTTGTTCAACTGCCTGTAGTCGATACAAAGTCTAAGGGATCCATCCTTCTTTCTCACAAACAAAACTGGTGCACCCCAAGGTGAGGTACTCGGTCGGATGAAGCCCTTTTCTACCAGCTCTTGCAACTGTTCTTTTAACTCTTTCAACTCAGCTGGAGCCATCCTGTAGGAAGGGATAGAGATCGGTCGGGTTCCAGGCATCAATTCTATCTCGAACTCTATCTCCCTAGCAGGCGGTAAACCTGGTAGCTCGTCTGGGAAGATGTCTAGAAATTCTCTAACCACTGGCACTGAGGCGGGTTCTCTAACCTGACTGCTAAGCTCTCTCACATGAGCCAAATACCCCTGACATCCCTTCCTAAGCAACCTACGAGCCTGAAGAGCTGATATCAGACCTCTAGGTGTACCCCTCCTGTCTCCCCTGAAGACAACCTCTGACCCATCCTGACCTCTGAACCTGACTACCTTGTCCCTGCAGTCCAAGGTAGCACTATGGGTAGATAACCAGTCCATCCCTAGAATGACGTCAAAATCTGTCAAATCCAGAACCACAAGGTCGGCGGACAAGCATCTTCCCTCAACAAACACAGGACTGCACTGGCAGACTGACTCTGCCACTGATGGATCACTCTTGGGTCCACTGACCCAGAGATGACACTCTAACCCAGAGATTATCAACCCCAACCTCTCAACGGCTCTCGGCGCAATAAAAGAATGAGATGCACCAGGGTCCATCAAGGCATACACATCTGAACAACCAATGACTAAGTTACCTACCACCACGGTGTTAGATGCATCTGCCTCCTGCTGTGTCATTGTGAAGATCCGTGCTGGAGCTAATGGACCTTCACCTCTGAAACCCGCTGAAGAAGAGGCTGCCCCTCTCCCTCTACCTCTGCCACTGGCCTGAGTCGTGGCTGGAGCTGCTGGCTGAGCCACACTGCCAGAAGCTGTCTGCTGAGACTGTGCTCCAAAAGCTGCCCTAGGACACTCCCGAGCCATGTGTCCCTCTTGCCCGCATTTGAAGCAGGCTGCTGTCCTAGCCCGGCAAACTCCCCTGTGTGGCCTACCACACTTTGCACAAACTGCATTATTTGCACCAGAGCTCGAGTCACTCCCTAGTCCCAGACTGGACTTAACCTTGTTCCAGAACTTGTTCTTCTTAGACTTCCTGGGACCTCTGTCCCACTTCTTGCTACCTGAAGCTGCTGCACTCATTGAAGAAGAGCCTGGGGTCTTAGAACCAGAAGGCTGTGCCACTGACTGTTTAACTGTCCCCTGAACGATGGCACTGGCCTCCATTTTTCGGGCCATATCCACTATGGCATGGAAGCTCTCCCTATCTGCTGACTGGATCAAGGAGGAATATCTGGAGTGGAGTTTCATGATATACCTCCTTGACCTTTTCTGGTCTGAGTCAAGGTTTTGCCCTGCAAATGGCAACAACTCCAAGAATCTGTCTGTGAACTCCTCTACACCCATCTCATCAGTCTGCCTCAACTGCTCAAACTCTATCATCTTCAGCTCCCTTGAACTATCTGGGAAGGCCCATCCTGCAAACTCGTTTGCAAATTCCTCCCAAGACATGCTATCCACTTTCGGGTTCACATAATTCTTGAACCACTCTCGTGCCTTCTTGCACTTGAGTGTGAACCCAGCCATCTGAATGGCTCTACTATCATCAGCCCCAATCTCATCTGTGATCACTCTGACCCTCTCAAGATACACAAACGGGTCATCCCCTTTTTCATACTGGGGAGCACCCAACTTCATGTAGTCGGTCATCTTGACCTTGCTCCCACTGGCTGAGCTAGGTCTAGAAGGTTGAGCAACTGGGGCTGCTGGTTCTGTAGGTGGTGGAGGTGGTGCAACATTTTCTGAGGTAGGGTTTGCTGGATTTGGATAGTAAGGTGGGGGTGGATACATTGGATACTGTGGGTATGGTGGATAATAAGGTGGGTATGGCATCTGTGTGGGATAAGGGCTAAAGCTATGGTAATCCGAGGTGCCTCCCATCGAATACCCAGGGTTTTGTGAGAAGGGTGGGTAGTAAGGTGGCTGAATAAATCCCGAGGCCTGAGTGCCTCCTTGGGATTCTCCCATTCCTTCTTCTGACATGCTAACTCCCAGACTGCCATCCCTCCTCTGCTCTACATCCATATCATCCCCCATGTCCTCTGACATACCTCCCTGAACTGTTCCTCTCACTGATCTGCTCCTACCCAGATCCAAAGACCTTCTAGGGTCTCTTACTGCTCTTTCTCTGTTAGACCTACTAGACATTGCCCTAGGCAATGCTGGAGGACGGGCGCTCGTGCCCTCATCCTCAGGTGGTACTCCAGTCAATCTTGTTGATCGACGAGTCCCTCTCATCCTGTTTTCTGAAAAAAAACAGTACACATCACAAGCAAACATTAGCATCATATGGTTCATATGGGCACACATGAACCCGCATCACACATCATAGCATATCATTCACATCATAGCATTAATGCACATGTATATAATCATGGCATTTCACATCATCATACAAGACAGGACTCCACATCCTATCCTAGTGGACATGATCTTCCTATTGTGCTTGACCTTCTATAACATATATGAGCCCGACACTCTAGGTCCGACCATATGAACCTAGGGCTCTGATACCATTCTGTAACGACCTGAAAATCGGACCGCTACCTGCGCTAGGATCCAGGTCGGCTTAAGGCCGCCGGGACCCGTAGCAAGCCTGACATGCAACCTGAAAACCTGTTTAATCCCATACATGATCAATAATATACATAAAAATTAAAACTTTTCTTTCATTCATACACCAAACTCAACCTGTGCATGCACTGAACATCATCATAAATCATAAACATTGGTCCCTCAGTGGGACCTCATCAATGCCCCCAAAGGGTGGCATAACATGAGTTGAGTTGGTTTATATAAGCATTACAAAACCTCTAAGATCATGTATTAAAAGGGATACCATACACATAGGGTCAAGCACAATCTCTAATCCTTAATATCATTACATTACATAACTATTTATAACTTTACAATTTCATCATGTCCACATTCTATCTATTACATATAACGACTTCAATACTCTTGCGGACCTCCTGGTCTACCCTGTGCCTGCATACCTGGGGTTAAGGGGAAAGGGGTGAGCTACAAGAGCCCAGTGAGCAGAATAATAAAACATTTAAAACACATGCTATCATGAAATGCATCACATCACAACTAATTATATCAAGGATGAACTTGTCACCATTTAGCCCTCTACATATTCCAATCATGCCAGGGGCGTAGTGCAGGCCACACCTGGTCTTTCTCTTATGCATAACATAACATACATAATCCATGGTGCCCGGGGGCGTAGTGCAGGCCACGTCCGATCTTTCTCTTACATAGTGCCAGGGGCGTAGTGCAGGCCACACCTGGACTTCCATACTATATCATCATGTCATAACATATGAGGGCTAATGGATCATTCAACATTCATCCACATCAACAACATATTATGCAATGCAGCATATTTGTGATTTCTAATGCAAACAACCTAAAATATCACATGGCATTAGTGATTCATGAACATGCTCAAAACTGATTTATTTTACTTGAAACATAAGGAGTTATTCTACTCACCTCTGGCTAGCTCTGACACTGACAGAAGCAGCTGACTCACTGCTGAGGTCCTCGGTTCCTCGGGTCCGAACCTACACAGGTGGACTCAAATGAGGGACCAAACGACTAGAACATAGCTCTAAAAACATCCCCCAAAAAACCCCCTAAAACACCTTAAAACAACCATGCAAAAACATGCAAAGGAAGGCTGGACAGGGCACTTTCGACGGCAGGTTCGGTGGCCGAAAGTCCCTCCAGAGCCGAAAGTCAGGCAGGTTCGGCGGCACCTTCGGCGGCCGAAACTCCCAGACAGAGGCGAAACTCATGCATGTTCGGCGGCACTTTCGGCGGCCGAAACTCCCAGACAGAGACGAAAGTCTCCTTTCGGGGGCAAGCTTCGGCAGCCGAAGGCTGCTTCCATAAGAGGGTTCGGTAGCCGAAAGTCCTTTCGGCTGCCGAACCTGGTTTCTCCCAAAGGGCAGAAACTTGGTTCAAACATGCACAATGCCTCCAAACTCATACCATCATGCATTTAGCTCAACCAAAACATGCATACAAGCTCCTAGGGGTCTCAAACTACCTTAAACCCCAACTACAACACATCAAACATACATTTACAAGTCACATTGCTCAAAAACTCATCAAAAACCCATACACTCAACATAAGCTTACTCATGCATTTTCTACCCCATGAACTTGCATAAAACTTGTTTAAAACACAATGTAAGCTAGAGATCGACCCTTACCTCTTGAAGATCGAGAGTAGAGGCGATCTAACTTGGAGTTGGGAGAGATTTAGCTCCTTGGGTCTCCAAGTTCAAAACTTGCTCAAAACTTGAAAATCTTCAAAAGAAGGTAAAAACTTGTGAAAATCTTGAAAGATCTGAAGGAAAAACTCAAAGATTGGTGAGGAACGGCGGAAAACTCACCTTGGCCGACAATGGGGAGAAAAGCTCGCCCGTTTTCGGCTAAGGGACCTTTTTATAGTGGCTGGCCAGGCCACGTTCGGGGGCCGAACGTCCCTCCGCATGCGTGCCATGTTCGGCGGCCGAACCTGAACTTCCCTCACTTATGCCTTCGGGGGCCTAAGGCACACCCGAAATGCCTGCATGTTCGGCGGCCGAACTTTGAGTTTCGATGGCCGAACCTGAGTTTTCCTCCAAGGTTGTTTTCATGCAAAAACTCATTTCCTTTTCACTTAAAACCATGAAAAACATTAAAACATTTTATGAAAACATGTTTCTACCCTACTAGGGCTTCCGACATCCGAGATTTCACCGGACGGTAGGAATTCCGATACCGGAGTCTAGCCGGGTATTACAAATTTAATGTAAAATTTCACGCTATTTACTATTAATTCAAACATAAATTATAATAAATTTCATATTTATTAATTTTTACTTTTTAAATACTCTGTTAGATACATATCATAAAATTAAAATTAGTTTCATAAAAATAAAATTAGTTTCATCATTTGTAATTGTGTTATTAATATCGTGGTATTGTCTAATTGTACACGTCAACGCTCAAGAGACGAGCACAAACACTCTACATTTGAGAGCAGCCATGATTTTAGTTTTCCATACGAAGCATGTAGAGATGAAATATAAAAATAGAGTTTTAAAAATTTAGCCATGAAGGAAAATATTTTAGATTTTAATTGAGTTAAATTATATAAAATTTTAAAATTTTAAATTAAATTATAAAATAATAAAAATTTTAAATTTTTTTATTAACAATATTTTCTCTATATATTATATAAATATAATAAAATAATTTACGTAGTGTTGCCATATCAATGAAATATACATTTTTTAATTTAAATTTTAAAATTAAATATAAGTGTAAACAAAATTTATAATTTTAGATAATTTTATTAATTTTAAAATTTAAATTAAATTAAAAAATAATGAAAAGTTTTGAATATTTAAAATTAATTGTCTTTATTTTATTTAAATAAAATTTTTTTATATTAACTTTCCAATTATACCATTTTTATTTTAAAAATAAAATTCTTCTATTCTAATTATACTATCTTTATTTTAAAATGAGGGCAATCAAATTATTACTGATAACATACTGTTTGAACAAAATACTGATTTGAATTCTCATATAAAAATAAATAGACAATTAATAGGAATTATATTAAAAATATGAAAAAAAACTAGAGCCATAATATTTATATATAAAATATTAAATTAAAAAATAAAATTAAAACTTAATTAATCAATTAAAAAACTTAAACAATAATTAAGATAATTAATTTAATAATGAAGAAAATTCTAATGAAAATTATTTGTTATTTAAATTTAAAATAACATAGTAATCAATTTTAAAAAAATCAAGGCATGCAAAAACGTTTATTATTACTATAATAACTCAAGTTTTAAATAATTATTATTATAAATAAACGTTAATTATTACACTAGAATGTTAATAAATCTGTAACGACTCGGAGATCAGACCGCTACCGGCGCTAGAATTTAGATCGACTTAAGGTCGCCGGAACTCGTAGCAAGCCTACTATATACTCTGTATATCTGATAAAATCCCATACATGATCATACATTTCCATAAAAATTTTAAACTTTACATCTACTAAACTTGACATGTGCATGCACTATAGCTGTAAACATAAAACGCCATGCTAGAGCCCTCATCAAATGCTCTAGATGGGTCAACATTACATACATCAAGCTTGGTTCTTATCATAACATTATAAAACATAATACTGATCATGTACAAAGGGAAACAATCATACTCTAGGGACAAGCACAATACTATCCTCAATATACATTACATTACATCACTCTTTCTATAATACATGTCCACTATGATACTATTATATACTCTTTGCCCTTGCTGCTATCCTGTCTTATCTCTGGCCCTGCAAACCTGGGGGTTAGGGAGAGGAGTGAGCTAATAGAACCCAGTGAGCAGAACAATAAAAACATTTAAATATCATATGTCATCATGAAATGCGTCACATCACAAGTAAATCACATCACGGATGGACTGACCCAAAAATCCCTCTACTCTGTGCCCAGCCCTCGAAGGAGCTCCTCAGGACTTCTGTTACATACATAAGCTCTATGCCCGACCCTCGGTGGGGCTCCTTAGGACTTCTTTACATAAAAACATAATAACTAGAGGGCTAAAGGGTCGTCCTGTTGTCCATCCACACCCACAATAAATAATGCAATGCGTCATATTCGTGAATACTAATGCAACACAACCTATTATATACATGGCATTCATGATGCATGAGTTATGCTGAAGTCTTTCATTATTTTAAAACATAGTTCAGTTCAACTCACCTCTAGCAGATGCTGGACTAACTCTGAACCAGCTAACTCTGTGGGCCTCCTCGGTTCCTCGGGTCCGATCCTACAAAGGTGGACTCAAATGAGGGACCAAACATTCTCTAACATAACTCTAAACATCTCCCCAAAAATTCCCCTAAAACACCTTAAAACAATCATAAAAAACATGCAAAAGAAGGCTGAACAGGGCACTTTCGGCGGCAGATTCGGCGGCTGAAAGTCCCTCCAGAGCCAAAACTCGCCAACCTTCGGGGGCAGGTTCGGAGGCCGAAACTCCCCTCCAGAGCCGAAAGTTCAAACTTTTGGAGGCGAGTTTAGGCGGCCAAAACAGCCTCCTCAAGGGGTTCGGCGGCCGAACCTTGCTTCGGCAGCCGAACCTGGGTTCTTTAAGAAGGCATAACCTGATTCAACCTCAAGTTTCCAGCCTCCAAAACCTCTCCAAACACTCACAACAAGCATCCAACCTCTCAAAAACATGCATATACCCTTAACCATGCAAAAAGGGGCTTAAACCTAGCCTAAACCCCAACAAACATCATCATGGCAACACAAATAGCACATGATCAACATAAACCTTAACCTCTAGATCTACTCTCTTAAAACTCTCAAAACATACTTAAAACATAAGGGGAGGTGAGGATCCATGCTTACCTCTTGAAGATCTAGAGGATTGATGGTCCAAACTCGGAGATGTAAAGGAAAATCAATCCGAAGTCTCTAAGCCTCAAAACTTTGCTTCTTTGCTCAAAATCTTCAAAACCAAACTAAAAACTTATTAAAACTTGTAAGATTTGAAGAAAAACATGAAATCAACTAGAGGAAAGTAAAAACTCACCTGTGATCGAAAAGAGAGAGAAAACTCATCCCTTTTCCGGTCAAAGAACCTTTTATAGGTGGCCGGCCTAACCACCTTCGGTGGCCAAAGCTTGCTTCCACACCTCCACCACGTTCGGCAGCCGAACATGGGGTTCGGTCCTTCGGCGGCCGAACCTGACTTTCGGCGGCCGAACTTGGCAATTTCCTCATTGGTCTTTTCTTTTCAAAACTCAAATTTTCTTAATCAAACCAATAAAAATATGTAAAAACATTTTGAAAAACCTTTATTCTACCTTTCTAGAAAACTCCAACATCCTAGAATTCCGGATTCCGACGGAGATTCCGCTGGAAAGTAGGAATTCCAATACCGGAGTCTAGCCGGGTATTATAAAATCTGTTTTAAATAAAAATTTTTTCTATTAAACTTTTAATTATACCATTTTATTTTAAAAATGAGAGCAATTAAATCATTATTAAAAAATTAATTAAAAAAAATTCTAATGAAAATTATTTATTATTTAAATTTAAAAGGATAAAGAAAGAAGTAACATTAATTATAGTAAACGTTAACTTACTATTAATAATAAAGAGTTTTAAATAATTATTTTTATAAATAAATGTTAATTATTTAATTTAAATGTTAATAAATGTGTTTTAAATAATTATTATTGTAAATAAAAGTTAATTATTATATATGAATGTTAATTAGAAACATGGTGGCTTTGCAACTATTATAATTACACGTGTAAAATAATTGGGAGAGTAAGAAAATTAAATATAAAAAAATGAAAATTGGAATTAAAATAATTAATTACAATAATTATTATTTCGCAAATTATTAGAAATTATTATTAAAATAGGTGTAAAACTATTTAAAAAATTAATAAAGAAAATTAGAATAAAAATTTTAACAATGATAATCTTATTGTTTAAAATTTAAATTAATAAAATAATTGAAATTATAATTAAAATACTAAATTAAAAATAAATAAAAATTACGTCTTATTATGATATATAGCACGAGTATTCTGCTAGTTAATGATAATAAAGAGATGCAGAAAATAATATGAGACTTAATAAATATTAATTTATAATTTTAAAATATTTTTATAAATTATTTAATTTTATAAAAATTATCAGATTAATATCTTAACTTGTTTAATTTATATATTTTAATTAATAATATATATAACATTTTTCATTAAGAATTTTCATTTAAAAATTAATAATTTTACAAAATATTTAAATTCTAATTTTTAAATGAAAAAATATAAAAAAAACTGTGGCATGATTATGGTTAAAAAAAAAACAAAAATTGTGAATGGTGGTTGACTTATAAACCCCAAAAATTTATAGTTATCGGTCCTCTTCTTCATTAGAATCTTTTATTCGCAGTTCCGCATGTCTATTGAAGTAAATGGAAATGAAGCTCAACCGCCAATAACAACTATTGCATATGATCTCAAATACCCAAATAGTCTGATCTTCACCAGATCATACCAAAATGGAAAGCTCCCAAAACGACTCTGCCACCATCTCCGACGATTCCACCATCAAGGCTGACGCCGACTTCAAAACCGAAACAGCTAAGGAATTTCCTTGCTCTTACGAAGAAAGTGAAAAGGTCCTCGCTTACCACAATCAACAAATTTATATAGCCAAGGTACTTTATATATTGAAGCTGCATAAGTGATGCATTTAGTTTGATTAATTTGTTTCCTAGAGGATTTCAATCTAAAATTTGGTTATTTTTTATCACTAATTCAAAGATTGTGGCATTTCTATGATTGTGCTTGCAAAATTTTGGTTTCATTCTGTGCAATTTGAAGTAATTAATCTATGTCTTCAATCCCTTCTAAATTTTCCTTATCATCAATGTTTTAGAGTATCCTCTTTCAAATATTATCATCGCATAATTGATGCAGCTCAAAAAACAATTATTTGATCACGATTTCTCTACGTTTCTCCAAAAATGAACATAAACATTTTATGGGCAGTTGCTAAATTGCCAAGTAACCTTATGCTTGTCTGTGGTTCATGTATTTAGCAAATTTTTTGTTGCTCAGTGTATCTTACATACTTCTCTTATCATTTTTATGCAAGGTGGTGAAAGCTAAATACGAATTCAATAGATGGAAGTATTATGTTCATTACCCTGTAAGTGAATGATACTGTTTTGATTTCTTCCTTTTGCTTATTGGAAATTTTACCCTGTCTGTGTTTTCACTTAACAATGCTTTAAAGACATTGTTTTACCTTCTGTAATAGCATTTTGATTGCATAATCTCATATTTTTGCAGGGTTGGAATAAAAAGTGAGTAGCATGTATCATGTAATTGAAACTTATTTTTGTTTGAGAAAGGCAGGAGGATGTTGGAGCTATAGAAGTCTTGATCAATTTATTTACTGTGTTCTCCTTCTCACTTCATATTTGGTGCTCAAAGTACTTTATGGATTTTACAGTTTGGATTTGAGGCCCCCCTCCCCCTTTTAAAGTTTGAGTTTGTAACTCTTGCTATTTCTTTTTACCCATTTATTTGTGTTACATTATATTTATAATTTAGTCAATGAATGGATTTGGTGGAGAAAAACATTTTTTCATCAGGTTTTAATTTAATTACATAAGCTCCTAGTGAAGATAATACCATTATGCATTCTATTGGAAGATGACATTCATTTTATGTTGTTCATTTTTGTTTTCTCAAATAAGCTTACTAATGAGTATATATGAATATAAAATTATCAGTGTGCTTTGCTTTTTACCCTCTATTACAGCTCACTGGTCTTATTTTATGATTTTATGCTTTCTGAAATTCACTTTTTTAAAATGACTTGCCCTTGAAGTGCATTTGGATCTTTGTATTTCAGTTAATTTTCGTCACAAAATTGTGTCTTGCTTGATTTGCATATATCTAATACTTATGCACCCATGTTAGGTAATATTAGTACCATCCCACCTGAATTTGGAGACATGTAGACTTGTAATTGAAAGGTTCAGCTGGGAAAGGAATATAACTAAGCTTCTCTAATTTGGTGGCTTATTCTGCTAGTTGCAAACTCTGATAATTTTTTTTTATTTCTGGTTCTCTATTTCTCCAATAGTTGGGATGAATGGGTTGGAGTGGAACGTCTGATGAAATATACTGAAGCGAATATACAGAAATACCTCAACAAAAAGAAAGACTTGGAAAAAATCACAAAGGCAGCGCGCGCATCACAGATTAAATCAAAAAGTTCCAATGGTTAGAATGATTCATCTGAATAATTTAGTATATGTAGAATCTTAGATATCCACTCATTATATTTTCATTGAAATATCCTTCTATAATTTTTTTTCTTGAATGTAGTTTTTTGTTTGACTGAGAAATGAAAAGGTATAAAGTAATATTGAAGCATTGAAGCAGAAATTCTAATCCGTTTCTGAATTCAGAATGAGATTAGACTTGAAATGATCTGGTGAAGAGACTATAGATTTTTCCTTTTCATAAATGTTGAGGAAATAGGTAGAGAAGGGCTCAACTACAGCTATAAACTCCCTTTGATATTGAACTGGAAGCGAATAAATAGGCTATGATATTTATCCTTATGATTGTCGTGCGATTGATGGAGGAATTTGAGGTGATCTCAAGTGTTTTCTTTGATTGTCTGTGTAAGACTAATTGATTAGAGCATGTTTGAAATCTTAATTAAAATTTAAAATTTAACATCTTACTATGCATACACTGATGATCATGCATACATCCACAAAAGTGGTCTTACTGAAGCCTGACCCTACAAAGAAGGGGGAATCACTTTAATTTGATTCCTTACTGAATCCTTCTACTATAGAATTTTCATTATGGCTATCTTACATTTCAAACTTTTTTTTTTTTAACAAATATGCCCAATCCCTTTTCTACATTCTTGAGTTGGTATTAAAGTTATCTGGGGCATATATACAGTTCCGAGGAGCAAGAAGAGGAAATTTGACCCTTTCAACAAGGTATATGAAAGCTTATCTCCACCTAATACATAGTTAGCATGTCAATGTTAATCGATACACATCGCATGAATGCAAAACGCAAATAATTAGATATTTGTCTTTAATCTTGGCTTTTTAAATTTGATTTGTACTCATAATTTGTCATCTCTTTGTTTGGTTTGTTGTTTTCAACTATTAGGAAAAAGATGTTATGCCGTGGGAAAAGTTGGTATCTCTCCAAATTCCACCAATGCTTAAGAAGCAACTTGTTGATGATTGTGAATTTATCACTCATCTGGGCAAGGTAATTATGTATGTGCTGTTTCCTATTTTGATGGTACATTGAATCTTTTGTTGGTTCAACCGTGCAAATGGGCAATATTACAATGTTGTCTTTTCGCTGTTTAGTTTTACCTTCTTTTAATATCTCCATGCATGTACCTGTATATGGGAATGAGTACCAAATCAAGTAACGCGATTGTATATTATTTTAACTAGTTCAATGTGCTATTTGTAGTCCAATTGACTACAAAGCTGGTGTAATTATTTATATTCTAAATGAATACAAGGACGAATGGTTCAAATTGGTTAATTTCCATTTCAATAGTTAGAGTGCTTCTGATCGATTTTTTGTGTCTTCAATTAAACAATTAGATTCATATACCGTGCATAACAGATTTCATTGTTTGATGTGTTCCTTCTCTGTCAGCTTGTTAAACTTCCTCGTTGCCCTAATGTGGATAACATCATGAAGAAATATCTTGACTATAGATTAAAGAAAGATGGCTCGTAAGTTCTTATCATGCTCTTTTTTCACTTCCAATATTTTTATCCTTGTTGCTATTGTTTGAGATAGAATTTGGCAGACTCCAACTTTAGGATTGCTCATATACAAATTTAACCCCCTTCTCCATCACCATTATTGCTCTTTTTTTTTTCTTTTCTAAGAAAAAAGGTTTCCTTATATTATAAATTTCAAATTAACTTTATGTAACTAGCATAAAAAGTTGGCCCAGCATTGAGCTAAAATGACTAAAATTTCTTTTATTGGATTTCTTATCTAGAAGAAGAAAATTATCTTTGAATTCATGTACTTGATAATATTATTAATTACTGATGTTCTAATGTTTGATGATTTGGTGGATTTAGGATATCTGAAGCAGTTGGGGAAATTACAAAAGGTTTATGTTCTTATTTCAACAAGGCATTGCCGGTGATGCTTCTCTATAAAAATGAGCGCAAACAATACACCAATGCAATTAAAGAAAATGTTTCTCCCTCGACAATATATGGTGCTGAGCATCTGTTACGCCTGTTTGGTACGTTTATTCTCTGGTGACATAAAAAAAATAGTTTTCATTGTAAAAACATATCATGTTTCCTTTATACATATTTAACAAGCAGTCAGCTGCTTATTATTATTTTTTTCTCAGATGGAAGTTTAACGTCCAGTTGTAAGCAACATTAACGTCACTAGATGATAAGCACTAATTTATCCATAGAAGTACTTGATATTTTGTGTGTGCCAGATTTTCTTGTTTCCCAACTGCAATTTGGATATTTTTGGCGGATTTATCCCTTATTTGACAATAAATACCTTGCATATAAGTTATATTATAGGTCAGTCATAACATATTGTCTATCTATTTTAAATTAGAAAATGGACTAATTCAGGACAACTGGTGCTTGTTTAATCTGTGATGCTGACTTTCATTTGATTCCAGCTATTGCCTCAACTAGATTAGATATTGAGTAGCATGCTATTGAAGATGACTTAGTTTAGTAGTTATAAACATGTGCATATTATTGAAGATCTATAGCAACTTCCTTGCTAAATACATTTTTCTGATGCTTGCAGTTAAGTTGCCGGAGTTATTAGCATATGCAAACATTGAAGAGGATACACTGATAGAGTTGCAGCAAAAATTAGTCGACTTTCTCAAGTACGACTTAAGACTCTTGAGTATGAATAATATTTTTGTCAGATAGGCATTTTGATCTGAATAAATATAAGTAGTTAAAGATTCACTTGGAATAATGGCTATTTGACAAGCAAATGATCGTTGGATTTGAAATCTAACCTTTATATGCCCTTGTTTGCCATGGCAAAGAACTGTAATTGAGAACAACACATCTAGGGGAACAAAATGTTTTTGAGATTGTTAAGTGACTTGTATCCGGTTTCTAGTGATAGCATAACTCAGGCTATTGGGAAATTAGGTTGAAAGTTGCCAGAACTCAGAAGAATAGTACTTTTTATCATGTCTCCAGTATGTTAAAACAACATTATGTTTGGGTAATTTCATTGTATTGGTTATGCAGGTTTCTGCAGAAAAATCAGAGTGCATTTTTCCTGTCTACTTATCATGTAGCGGAAAATACTGAAACAAGTACGACTAGAGAAGATGATTAGGTTGGGATTTTAAAGGCTGGAGTTTGTACATACTACACCATAGAATTACATCTGTAAGCATATTTCTTCTAGTCATTTCGATCTATCTCCTTTGAGACTCTCTATGATTTGCCATGCACCTTGAAACCCTTTGAAGAACTGTAACCAAGAACCAAATAGTTGGTGGTTGAAATCTGCCTAAAATAGGAACATAAATTACTTTAGGAATTGAAAAGGGGGACTTGAATTGCCATGATATGTCTCTTAATATGCTATTATGTTGCTCACCTCTTTTTAGGGTAAATGTTCACTAGCTATCATTCGAGTTTTGATATTTGTTCTATTTACATCATTCAATTTTAATTTTTATAAATAAAATCACTATAGGTTTTGAGGTTATTAAAATAAAATATTTTCTTTTTACTTGAATAAAAGATGTTATTTTATTTTCAATAAGAAAAAAAATATATATCATTTTTAAACATCTCTTTCCATTATTTTTTGCTTATTGTATTTTTCTTTTTTTTTTTCTTCATTTTTTAAAGTTATATTAATTGATTATTGTTTATTAGTATAATTATTGGATTTGAAATAAAAAATTTTATTTTGTAAATTAGTATTAAGTTTTTTTATAGTTTTTATTATTTACTATTTATCAAATTAGTCAATTCAAATTGTTTAACAAAATTAATTTAAGGTTTCAATTTTTTATTGATAAAAAATTTGAATATCTTAATAATAAAAAAATATGAAAAGTTTTCCATCAAACTGGTGCAGATTGAGCTTAATACACCTATGTTATGCTTAATAATTAATATTGAAAACCCAATCACAAAATTAGTACCAAGATTTTATTTTTTTTTAAAAAAATTTATTTTTAATTAATAATAAAATAAAAAAATTATTCACATTAAATCAATTGGGAAGAAAGTAAACAAATTAGCATTATCCATACAATTCAATAATTAGTATTGAAAATTTTTTGTTCCTTTTATTTCTATGAAACGTTTGCATTCTAATATGCAGATTAATAATTAACTTTTAATTTTGGCTTTTTTTCAAATTTTGTTTTATTTTGGAAAGAAGGGGATTGCTTTCTAAAATTTGAAATGGTATAAATGTATCATATAATTTAATTGAATTTTTCAATAATTAAAAATTTGTTAAAATAAAATCATTTTATTAATGAATAATTATAATTAATTTTAAAAAAATTAGTTACAGGTTAGATTGACTTTTCTATTTTGTTCATCTCTTGCTTAGCGAGACATAGAGAGTCGGAATCAAAATCAAAATATTAAAAATTTAAAACAAAAAAAATCCGATTTTAACCTTATTTATTTATATAAAATAATTTGTATTTAAAAATATTTTTTATAAAAAATATTTATGTGAAATATATGTTTCACCAAAATAATTTATTTTTTATTATTTAATTTTTATTTTAAAAATAAAAAATATTAACAAATTTATATAGTGATTGATAAAATTTTCAAGGAGATAATCAATTTTTTAAAAATACTTTAAAATTTTTATTCAAAAAATTTTCTATTAACTAGTTTTTCAAAATATTTTAAGTATCACCATTAAAAAATATGAAAAAATATTTTCACAAAAATATTTTCCGTGTAATAAATTCAACCCAATTTCAGTTCCATTTACTGAACACGGCAAACTTCTAATAATTATTCTGTTTTGATTTTTTTTTTTTCTGGGACACGGACTCCAACATTTTTTAATATTTCATTTAAACATTCCAAATAAATAAATATTTTGATATGATATCTATCAAGAAATTAACATGATAAATTAAAATTATATTATATAAATAATTTTTGAATAAAAAAATTTCAGACACATATTTACATATATTCCTTTCTTAATGAATATAATTTTTAAAAACTACTTTTTATGAAGAGTATGCCTTCCAAAAAGCAACGAATAAATAAAAATTAGAATATACACTCAAATTTACTCAAATACTTTTATTAAAATGTAATTATTATATTATTTATTATAATTATAATATATTATGACTATTCCATCCATGGTAATATTGTACTTTTTCCTTAATTATGAAACTCTTTATTGTTTTTTAATGTAAATAATAAATATAATTATACATTCTTTAATCTATTTAAAAATTTACCTTTTTAAAGTCACTTTCATAGATAATATAAATTATAGGTTATATTTATTTCGTTATTTCATTATTAAATATCAGTTAAATTTAATAATATTTAATAATAAAGTAAAGTTATGATAAAAACTCCCACACATATGTATAGAGGAGCACTGGAGCTTAATGGATGGGCTGGGCTGGGCTGGGCTGGGCTGAGCTGCATAGTTGTGGCCCAACTTGTTAGAGTTTCATAGTCTTCCTAGTGATTAATATTCTTGCACAATAAAACAGTAATTAATGTTATATAAATAAGGCACTCGTGGGTTTAATCCAGAGCTACTTATTTTAACTTATAAATTACTCAAAACAGTTTAGGATAATTTATTTATTTATATAATATATATATATATATATATTTTTTTTTAATTTATAAGTGCTGGTTATAAGCTGAAAATAACATGGAAAAAATCAACTTATAAACTGATTTGATTAAAAACTCTAATTTAATCTTAAAACTTCATCATGTAGCTCATTTAATATTCTTTTTTAGTAATGTTAATAATAAATTTGCTTATAATTTATTTAATACTAAACAATTCAATTATTTATAAGTCACTTATAAATATTTAATCAATTTTTTTTAATCTTCTCTCTAACGTTTTCAAAGAGAATTTTTCTCTCTTTTTTAGATTGTCATTGGTGAGACACTCGGCCTCTTGGTCTGCTGTGTAGCGGTTTCCCCTGCTCCTTCTTCCCTTGTCCTAGATGTGGGTCTCCTCTCCTCTTGTGGGTGAGGTGGCTTGTGTATAAGTAATTTCTTTCTCTGTTTTTGGCGTAGATTTGAGGTTCATTGGGGAGGGCTTCGTTCGATCTACCATTCCTGTGTTGTATTTTTTATGGTTTCCTTCTTTTTTGCAGGATCGAAGGGTCGTTTACGTTCTTCTTTTGAAGGAGTTGGATGAACTATGGATGGTTTTGCTTTGGTTATACCAGTCCCAAAAGAAGTGAACCCCTTTTTGGTTCAGATCTATGGTTGCATGTGCATGTGGCTGTTGTTTCATGGAGCTATGGGTTGTCTTCTCTTCTGAGCTTCAGTTTGCCTTCATATGGTCTTATTGCTACTACCGGAGATCCTTTTCAAAACCTCAGTATAGGTTATTTTCTTAGGCAACCGGTGATTCCAAAGGAGCAAGACATTGGTAGAGTCTTTGCAATTAGGTCTTGACTCAGGTTTGATTTTTTAAATCACTAGGTCTAACTTTTATTTATAATTTTAACTTAATTTTAAATATTTATATCAATTATAGTATGTGGTCAAATTTAAATTAAAAAACTAGCATAAACATTATCATTTTAACTATTGTTGTTGATATAACGTAAATTCTTATAATAAAAAAAGCATTTTCTTTTTTTTTTTTTTTTAGTTATAATCAAAATCTAAATGTTTTATTTAATTTTAAAATAATTAATTTTATTCTAAATTAATAAAAAATTATATTTTATTTTTTAGCAGAATAAAAAATTTAATATTTATTATACTTCGTATAGTAAAAAAATAAAAATTTTATTCTCTCCCTAAATACTTTTTTATAATATTTTTATGAAAAATTTTATGAAAATAGATAGAATTTTAATTCTCAAATAAGAAATTAATGTAAAATATCAATAATAACATGTTAATATTGATAGTTAACAAACAAGCAAACGTATATATTGTTCGGTGATGTTGGGTAAAGAGAAAAAACAAAAGAGAAAATAGACAGTGATAGCAGAAACAGAAAGCGGCATGGGCAGGGTGAGCAGTTTTTTTTTTTTAAATTAAAATAATTGATAATTGAATAAATTTAAAATTTTCATTAAATTTTATTTTTTTGATTTAATTTAATTTTAATTTTAAAAATTTTCAATTACTTTATTTGAGTAAAGTTTTAACTAAAAATTTTTTAATAAAATTGAGCCAAAGATAATTTTGTATAAATGAATATATTAACTTAAACGTTTTTTTTTTAAATATAAATTTTAGTTTAAAAATTATTATTTTTTTATTTATATTATTTAATAATTATTATTAGTAAAAGATTAATAGTGAAACACCTCAATTCAATTTTAAAATACTAAAATAAAATTTAAAATTTAGGTTTTATTTAATCGAAAATAATTCAGTTAGTGAATTCAGAATTTCAATAAGTATGAAAATTATTTCTTCTTTATTGATATTTTTTCTGAACTTTTCAAAAAGTCTAAAGTTTTTTTTTTTAATGGAGGAGAAATAATTACCTTAACTTAATTAAGTTATTTTTTTATGAGTGAATTCTTAGAAAGTAACGCATCTAAATTAAATAAAACATTAAAATCTATTAAAACTCTAATCAATTAAATAAAATAAAATAAATTTAATTTGCTGTTTATAAATTTTTAAAATTTTATTTTTAATCTATTTAATTTAATTTTAAACTAAATTAACTCCACAATAAACATGGTATAAAAAAACATTTGATTAAAAAGAGAAAAGGTGTATACGCGATTCTCTTCATTGACCTATCTCTCTTTCTATCTCTTTCTCTCTCTCTTTGCTCGTTCTCCATCCACCCTTCTCTCACTTCTCTTTTTCATTTTTATTTATTATTTCACTGTTTAATTTTTATTTTTTACTATAAACTATAATTAATTTAAATATTTAAAAGTGGATTTAAAAATTTAAAGAAAAACTACTTATTAAACAATATTAATGTTTTATTTATTTTCATACTTTTTAATATTTGACCTAAAAATAATAAGAAATTTTCAGCGAACCATTTTATAGAGTTCATTTGATTAAATAGATAAACACTGATATTCTGAGATCCAATAGAGAGTAGATTCAAGGTATATATTTATAAATTTGGTCTGGATGACTCATACCTTCTTTCCTTTATTCTTCTTCCTTTTATTCTCTATTGACGTGTAATCGCCGTTCTGCTATAGTACAATCTGTCATTATCACGCAAGGTCATACGTACGGATGTACTGCGTCATTTTCCATCGTTAGACGGCCATTTAATTTCTCCGGTGCTATGCGGTCATGATCCCGGATATATAGGGTCTATAGCCCTACTCCATCAAGTCAATTGAGCTGGATCTTCTGCTGACGGGCTCGAGTCCTACTCTATCTTGCTTATTTGCATAAAGTCAAGGCTACGTGCTAACGGATGGACCCGCGTATCGGGCCTTGATGGGGCTAGGGTCCAGCCTTTCTACATGGACTTAGCTGAGACTAGGATATTCGAGACCCAATAGTTATCAAGTGCCATTTTACCCACTCGTTAATTATTTCATTATTAATGAGAGGTAAATCTCAAAACTCCAATTATAACTGCGCGGCTCTAGGAGTGCTTTTGTCAAAACATCTTCTCTCTGCCTTTACCCGTTTCAAATTCACCTTTTGCTTTCACTCACGATTCTTCCTCTTGCATTGCCTCTGCTATCTTGCTCTCTTTCTTCTCTGTAATCTCTGCTTTCTCAGTTTGAGGTACGTCTTACTCTTCTCATGACTTTAGTTAGAATTCTCGATGTCGTGGGTCTAGTGTCCTTCATTACCCCCTTCTTCCCTTTTCGATTTCTTCTCCAGCAACTATGCTAATACCATGATTTATAGGATTAGGGCTCCCTTTTCTAATGAAAGGATTTTTCTCAATCCACCTTCTGCGGGCTTAGTAAACGCTCTGTAACGACCCGAAATTGAACCGCTACCAGCGCTAGGATCCAGATCGATTTAAGGTCGCCGGGATCCGTAGCAAGCCTAACATACAACCTGTCATACATGATAATCCCATACATGATCATACATTTACATAAAAATTTTAAACTTTTTCATTCACCAAACTTAACCTGTGCATGCATCATAACCATAACATAAACCCCACACAAGAGCCCTCATCAAATGCTCTAGTGGGACATCATATCATACATCAAGCTTGGTTTAACATTTCTTAACATTAAAACATTTTACAACGATCATGTACAAAAGGGGATTAACATAACATTAGGGCCAAACACAATACTAAACCTCATAACATTTTTATACAATACTTTACATTACAATAATTTTCATTATTTTCTCATGTCCACATCTAACTATTACATCCATAGAACCTTTACTCTTGCTGACATCCTGGTCTATCCCGGACCTGCAAACTTGGGGGTTAAGGGAAAGGGGTGAGCTACTAGAACCCAGTGAGCAGAATAGTAAAACAATATATTAAAATCCATACTTTCATGAAATGCATCACATCACAAACAAATCACATTAAGGATGAAATTGTCACCAATAGCCCTCTACACATTCCAATGATGCCAGGGGCGTAGAATGGGCCTCGACCTGAACTTTCTCTTAACATAACATAACATACATAACATAACCAATGTGCCAGGGGAGTAGAATGGGCCTTGACCTGGACTTTCTCTTACTCTGTGCTAGGGGCGTAGAATGGGCCTCGACCTGGACTTCCATATCATATCAAGGGCTAATGGGTCATCCAATATCCATCCACATCAACATCATATCATATCATATCATATCATATCATATCATATCATATCATATCATATCATATCATATCATATCAAGGGCTAATGGGTCATCCAATATCCATCCACATCAACATCATAGTATGCAATGCAATATATTCGTGAATTCTAATGCAAACAACCTAATATACTCAAAATTTATTTACTTTGAAACATAAAGATCCATTCTACTCACCTCAGGCTGACTCTGAACAGACTCTGAAGCAACTATCTCACTGCTGGGGTCCTCGGTTCCTCGGGTCCGAACCTACACAGGTGGACTCAAATGAGGGATCAAACATACACTAACATGACTCTAAACATCTCCCCAAAAACTCCCTAAAACACCATAAAACATTCATAGAAAGCATGCAAAGGAAGGCTGAATAGGGCACTTTCGGCGGCACCTTTGGTGGCCGAACCCCCTTCCAGATTCGAAAGCCATGCACCTTCGGCGGCACCTTCGGCGGCCGAAAGTCTCTTTCAGATCTGAAACTCATGCACCTTCGGCGGCATTTTCGACGGCCGAAACTCCCCTCCAGAGCCGAAAGTCCAACTTTCGGGGCGAGTTTAGGCGGTCAAGACATGCCACCACAGGCAGGTTCGGCGGCCGAACATGGCTTCGGCTGCCGAACCTGAGTTCTTCCAGAATGGCAGAACTCAGCCTCTCATGCACAATTTGCCTCCCAAATCCTCCAAACCATGCAAAAACATGCATAAACACACTCTTAAGCATTTAGGGGCTTAGAACTAGCCTATACCCCAACAACATCACATTTTAACAAACAATAACATACATTTCATCATTTAACTCACATAAACCCTAACATTTTATAACTAGCCTAATCATGCATTAAAACTCTCTAAAACCCCTCAAAACTTACACAAAGCATAAAAGAAGGGTAGGATCTCCACTTACCTCTTAAAAAACGAGAGGAGAGGCGATCCAAACTCGGAGATGGGAGAAATCGAGCTCCGGGTTCTCCAAACTTTAAAACTCTATTCTTAGCTCAAAAGTCTTCAAAACCAAGTTAAAACTTGTCAAAACTTGAAGGATTTGAGGAGAAAACACAAGATCGACCAAGGGATGGCAGAGACTCACCTTGCCCGAAAATAGAGAGAGAAAACTCGTCCATTTTCGGACAGGGGGCTTTTTATAGGTGGCTGGCCAGACCACCTTCGGAAGCCAAAAGTGCCTCCGCAACTCCACCATGTTCGGCGGCCGAACCTGGGTTTCTCCTCCAAAATATTTTCTTCCAAAACTCAATTTCTTTCTTCATTAAAACCATAAAACACATGAAAACATTTTAGAAAAATATATTTTACCCTTCTAGAGATTTCTGACATCCGAGATTCTACCGGAAAATAGGAATTCCGATGTCGGGGTCTAGCCGGGTATTACACGCTCAACAAGGGTGCATCTTAGTCTTCTTTGTCAAGTAATGCGATTGCGGGCTAACCTTTCCTTTTACCCCTTTCTTTATTGAGGTCTTCCGTAACTTTAAAGTGACTTCCAATATATTGTCTCTCAATTTCATTCTATTTATGTGCTGCTTTGAGTCCGTTTGTCTGTATTTGGGTTTTGCCCCCTTTGTCACTTTGTTCTCCACCTTCTTCTGCCTCGTCCAGTCTAACCATGGGTTTTACTACTTTGGTCCTCGGGTAGGATTATCCTTCTTTGCCAGATATAAGGACTCAATAAAAAGGCTGGACTGAGGCCTTTGTGATTGTCGAGCTGAAAGAGAGCTCGAAGATCAACTGGGATGTTGATCTCTCTTAGGGGGATGTCCCTCAAGACTGCAATGACTTCCCCAGGTTGACCCTATTGGACCAAGTTTTCCTTCTTCGACTGAACTCTGTAAGAAAAAAGTATGGCGTCGAGAAGTGCATGTTCATGTCCAACCTTTGGGACTGCCGAAAAGCTGGTATTATTATTTTTCTGTTTTTCTTCCTTGTTGCATTTTCTTTTCATTATTTTGAGTTCTAACTGGATTGACATCTCTTTTTCAGCCTCTGCTGTTCCTATGGATGACATCAAGCTTCTGAAAAACTTTTCCCTTCTCAGAAAACATGAAGGTGACCCTAGCAGCCTTTAAGGCTAACAAGATGGTGGCCGACGTGACCTGAGAGGTCTTTCATGTTGTGGCCCCCATGACTTCAAACCGGTCTACTGCCCCTGCCTCTATTTTGGGGTTGGTTTCTGCCACGAGGGGCTCTCGATCTGCAGCTTCAAGGGCTTCTATTCCTACCAAAGCATCGGCTCCTGCCAATACTCCAGTAGCTCCTAAACAAGCCTCCAAGGAGCCCATTGCACTCAGCGAGTCTACCGGGAGCAGTTCAGAGGAGGGCATTGGAATTGCCCCTTTAGACGTTCCATCTCTCCAAGCTGTGGGGGCCATAGTGATTGCAGGGGCAGCTATCAAGTGGGCCCAGTCCTCAGAGCCTGCTACGAAAGGCAGGGCTGCCAAGCGGGCTCGTACTATAGAGCCTACTAAGAAACCCCTCCCCCTCCCTCTGCTGACAAGGGGAAGAAGGTAGTGGAGTAGTTGTCATCAGCTCCTGATAACGAGCTCTTGAATGCCGCCGAAGTGACTCCTGAATCCATGCTAGATTCGATAGCCAAGATGCTCTACAAGAAAATATTTAGGGGACTTTGGTTGCCTCAGATCCCTGTTTCCTGGTTCTCATTAGCCACTTTGCCTGCTCCACAAAACAACAAACAATGTTCAACACTCATTCTTTGGATGAGCTCAGAGACAACTTGAGGGAGATGTTCCTTATGGTAAGCCATCTACTTTTCTCAAGGGTATTTCTAAGTTCTTTGGCTTTTTTAACTTTGTTTTTCTTTTCTTGTGGTAGGCCTTCAGGGTATTCCTTGAGATTGGTGCCCAGAATCGGTCTTTTCAGAGCTCGGTGGAGCAGTGCATCACTGAGGAGCGCCGGGATGGAAACATCGTTGCCACTGGTGAGGCCCACAGACATATCATTGAGTTCAAAGGGGTTATTGAGAACCTCACCAAGCAACTAGGGGAGATGACGGACAAGGTTGCCTAGGCCCCCCAACGAGTTTTTGCAGTTGAGTCTCAGCGAGATGAGACCTTAACACAACTGTCCTCTTTAGAGGAATCCTGCCATTAATGTGATGAGGCTAGGGCCCAGTGTGATATGACCTTAGCTCGCACTGCTGTCCTTCAGCAAGAGCTCAACAGCACATCGAGGACCTGAAAAGTATGGCTTCGGCAGTGGGGGAGTCTCGTCTCCAGCAACAACTCCGTCAAGAGATCACTGCTCTAGAGGAGAGGTATTCTGCATTATTAAGGGATGCTTGGGCTACAGCGGATAGGGTCCAGTAGGCTTGTAAAGAGCGTTTGCGAGAGTACAAAGACTCTACAGAGCTAAAAAGCAAAATCTAGAAGGCTTGTGAAGTGCGACTCGAAGAGTATAAGGCCTCTACGGAGATGAAAGAGACAATATATAGGGAGGCCTTCTGCATGTTCACTTCGGGCTATAATCAAGACCTTAAGTCGGCTAGGGATGCCCTCTTCACTCCGTTGGCAGATCTATGAGCCCCTAAAGTGGACTCTGATAGCAAGGAGGTGTGCTACGGAGAGGATGACAATCCTTAGCCCAAGAATGCTCCTCGCTTGCCTTCTAGGCCTCAGGGGGAAGATACTGTAAATAAACCTTTAAATGATTTAGTTAGTTTTATGGTGCTAGTAGTTTTGTACCTACCTCATTGAGGGCTTCGTCTCCCTAACTGGTTTTGTGGTGCCGACATTCATGTTCCAAGACTGGTCACCCACCTCATTGGGGCCTTCATCTTCTCTACTGGTTTTGTGGTGTCGGCGACCATGTTCCGAGACCGGTCACCTTCCTCATTGAGGGCTTTGTCTCCCCAGCCGGTTTTGTGGTTCCGATAGTCATGTTTCGAGATCGATCACCCACCTCACTTGTGTCTTCATCTCCTCAACCAACTTTGTGGTGCCGGTAGTCATGTTCCGAGACCGGTCACCTACCTCATTGAGGGTTTTGATACCTACTCAGAAATACTAGTAGGAGGGGAAACATGACAATTTTATTCATGTCTTCTAAAAAATAACAGTTATATTGTATACTTTTATGGGAAATACCTCTTTAAATGTTGAATATTCCAGGCGTGAGGCTCCGGATTTCCTTGTAGGTCTTCAATTCGGTATACCCCCAAGTTTGACTACCTTGGTGATTTTGAATGGGCCTTTCCAGGTTGGCGCTAGCTTTCCCACAACTGCTCTCTTTCCCATTGCTTTCAATCTCCTTAAGGCCAGGTCCCTAACCTTCAAGTTCCTTTCAAGAACTTTTTGGTTGTAATATCAGGCTGCCTTTTATTGATAAGCACCTATTCTTATTTGTGCTTCATTTCTGATCTCTTCGAAGGCATCCAGATTGCTTCTTAATTTCTCGCTGTTGGTGCTCTCATCACCAAATTGGACTTAGTGAGTAGGCATTTGCAGCTCTATAGGGACTACAGCTTCTGTCTCAAACACTAGCGTGAATGGTGTCTCCTCTGTGGATGTCTAAGGTGTAGTCCAAAATGCCCACAGGATACTATGTAGCTTGGTTGCCCAGTTCTTCTTAGCACCATCTAACCGCTTCTTTAGCCCTTGGAGGATAGCCCAGTTTGTCACTTCAGTTTGGCCATTTGTTTGTGGGTGAGCCACTAAGGAGAACTTGTGTCACATGCCCATGTTCCTTGTGAAGTCCCTGAAAGAGTTGCAGTCGAACTGCTTTCCATTATCCAATATGAGCGTCTTAGATATCCCGAATCGGCATATAATATTGCCCCAGATGAAGTCTATCACATTTTGAGCTGTGATAGTGGGTACAACTTCTGCCTCAGGTCACTTGGAGAAATACTCCACAACCACTATCACAAATCTCTTCTGCCCTACAGTCTTAGGGAATAGGACCGGGATGTCTATCCCTCATTGTGAGAATAGAGAGGGGTTGGATATGCTTGATTGTGGCATAGCCGGGCTATTGATAACATTTGTAAACTTTTGGCAGATATCACATCTCTTAACAAATTCTCCAACTTCTTTCTTGACTGTGGGCCAGTAATATCCCAGTCGAAAGATCTTATTCGCCAACATGGTTGCCCCCTTATGAACTCCGCAGACCTCCTGATGTACCTCTCGAATCATTCTGGTTGCTTCTTCTGGGCCTATACATGTCAACCACGGGCTGGATTTCCCCCTTCAGTACAAGGTTCCCTTCACTGCTTGGTAATTGGCAGCTTTAACTATGATTTTTCGAGCTTCCACTTTATACTCGGGCAATTTCCCTGCTTCAAGGTATTCCAGATAAGGGGTCATCCAGCTTTGTTCTTCATTGATATGCATGACGAGGGCTGGCCTTTCAAAGGTAGAGGTGTTAATTAGCTGTAAATACACTTCGATTGGAAGCTGCTCTAATTCCTCTACAAACAACTTATTGAGCAGGTCCTCCTCTTCATTCTCTTCCCGGGGTATTCTTTAATATTAGACAATGATCCTTTGCTCACTGAGTTCGGCCTCTAGAGTTTGCATCTTGGCTAGGTACTTCTGCATAATGGGATCCTTTTCCTGGTACACTCATGTTATTTGATTTACAATAAGCTGAGAATCACTGTTTATTCTGAGGTCAGTTGCCCCTACTCCCAAGGCTATCTGCATCCCATTTATAAGAACTTCGTATTCTGCCATGTTGTTAGATGCTAGGAACCCGAAGCATAGAGCATAACACACTCTGAATTCATCTAGCCCATTTAATAGAATTCCTGCTCCGCTGCCTGCGGAACTTGATGCCCTATCTACGAATAGGTTTCATTTGAATTCATGCGGTTGTTGATCACCCTCCTTCTCTTCTACCAAGCTCGGGGATGCTTCACTTCGTTCTTCTTTATCTAAGCTGAAAGAGCATTCAGCTATAAAGTCAGTTAAGGCTTGGGCTTTGATGGCCGTCTGAAGTCGGTAAATAAGGCAGTATAGGCTAATTTCAACGGACCAGGCTAGCATTCGTTCTGAAGTCTCTAGCTTGTGTAAGATTTCCTTCGGGGGTTGGCTAGTCATTACCACCCCTTGGTGGCTTTCTAATTGCATTATGAATTTCCTCACTACTAGCAACAAAGCAAATGCTAGCTTCTCAATATTCATGTATCTAATCTCGACGTCTCTGAGCACCTTGCTAACGTAAAAGATAGGCTTCTAGTTCCCTGCTTCTTCTCTCACCAATACGGCACTCACTGCTTGCTCGGATGCTGCCAAATAAATTAACAGTTCCTCTCCCACCAAGGGGCTACTAAGCACAAGCGAGGAGCTAAGGTACTCTTTGAGGTTTTTGAAGGCTTCCTTGCAATCCTCTGTCCATTCAAAGTTTGGGACCTTCCTCAGCTTCTTGAAGAAAGGTAGGCAACTTTCTGTTGATTTGGACATGAACCTGTTGAGTGCTACCACCCTTCCTGTAAGCCTCTACACATCTCTTACATAAGTTGGCTCAGGCATTGCCAATATAGCCTCTACTTTTTTCGGGTTCGACTCTATGCCCCTTCCACTGACCATATAGCCTAGAAATTTTTCCTCTGTGATGAAGAAAGCACACTCTGCCGAGTTCAACCTCATTCGATATCATTGTAATACCTCGAAGACCTTTTTCAAGTCGGCCAAATGTTGCTGAAAGGTCTAACTTTTAACTGCCATGTTGTCAACATAGACTTCCATGTTTCTCCCAATCTGATCCTTAAAAATCTTATTCATCAACCTCTGATACTTTGCCCCGACATTTTTCAACCCAAAAGGCATAGCCCTGTAGCAGTATGTCCCATCTTCAGTTATGAATGAGGTCTTTTCTTCGTCCGACCTATCTATAGGGATCTAGTGATACCCTGACATAGCATCTAGGGACGATAAGTAATCAAAACCGGCCATAGAGTCGACCATTTTATTAATATATGGGAGGGAATAACAATATTTAGGGCAGACCTGATTTAAATCGGTGAAGTCTATACATATTCTATATTTCCCATTAGCCTTTTTTGTTAACACAGGGTTGGCTAACCACTATAGGTACATTACTTTCCTAATAAACCTAACCTCCTCCAGCTTTTGCACCTCTTCCCTTGTGGCTTGTTGCTTCTCATTCCCAAGCACTCTCTTCTTCTGCTTCACCGGCTTGGTCCTAGGGAGAATGTTCAATTTGTGGGTCATCACCTCAGGATCAATCCCTGATATGTCTAAGGGCTTTCAGCCGAAGCTTGAGGCATGTCTTCTGATTAGAGCCATCACAACCTCCTTTTGGTCCTTTTTAAGATCTGAGTTGACGCTGAAGACCTTGTCGCTTTCTTCCTAGAACAATGGGAAGGTCTTCAGTTTATCTACCGGTTCAGTCCTGGCCTCTTTCTTCTCATCTCGGACCTCCATGACTTCAGGATTTACTTCTTCTGGCTGGGTGCTTGGTTCCTCCACCGTGGCCAGGTACATGGCTCTAGCCTCCTCCTGTCTTCCCCGGACTACCCTTACCCCTGCTTCCATCGGAAACTTCATAGTCAGATATCGGATACTAGTCACTGCTTCAAAGTTGTACAGCATCAGCCTTCCTGAGATGGCATTATAGTTTAGGGGTAGCTTCACCACGAGGAATACTGTGTAGTGAGTTCGAGATAGAGGTGGCTCCCCTAGGGTGAGAGCCACCTTTACTTTCCCTTCTACTGCCACTGGAGTTCCCCCTTATCCCTCTGATTGGAGCCTAGTCCCTGACCTGCTGTTCCTCGGGTATGTTCATCTACTGGAAAATTCGGTAGGGCAGCAAGTTCACCTTGTTGCCATTGTCTACTAAAACCTTTCAGACCTTGAAATTGTGGATGGCGACTTATATAACCAAAGCATCATCATGAGACATCTGCACCCCTTAGGCATCCTCCGGAGAAAAAGAGATGGCCATTAAGGAATGCTCCACAATTTGCATTACTTCGGTACTGCTTCCCTCCCTATTCCTACTTCTCTTCTTCCCTCTTCTACTCATATGGCCTCCAGTCCACAATCATGTTGATTGTCCCATTGGAGCCATCATTCACTGGTCCCCCCTGTCTGTATCCGGGGCCTAACCCTTGTTGCATTCTGCTGTGGTCTCTGACCTTCTGATTTTTTCATGAAGTGCTTGAGGTGTCCTTTCTTAATGAGCATATTTATCTTATTTATTAGCTTGTAGCAATCATTGGTATCATGGCCATAAGTCCGGTGGTACTGGCAGTACTTATTCAGGTCCCTCTCGTTTGCTTCTGCCTTCATCGGCTTGAGCCACTATATGAAGTCCTTATCTTAGACTACTATGAGCACTTTAGCTCTGGACGCATTCAGGGGAATGATTACCTCGGGAATCTGGGGTTGATAGGATCTCTGCTCCTTCCTCTCCTACTAATGTCTGTTCAATGCTTTAGGCCCCGCAGTCTTGCCTCCTTCCCTGCCTATCTAGCCACTTATCCTCCCCCTTCTTTCCTCTGTCTCCTGCTTCCTTAGCAAATCTGCTAGTGTTCAAGGCATCGTCTTGCCTTATGTATTTTTTCGCTCTCTTCATCAGCTCTGCTAAGGTGTTGGGTGGCTTTCTGCACAGTGATCCAAAAAACTCTAGGGAGGTAGCATCCTTCTGCATGGCTTCTACTACTCTGGCTTCATCGAGCTTTGAAATTTATAAAGCCTCAATTTGAACCTAGCCATATATTCCCTCAGAGATTCGTTCCTCCTCTGCCGAACTGTTTCTAGGTATCTCATTTTCCTTTCGGCTGGGACCGCAGCAATGCACCTACTAATAAACATGTTGGCTAGGTCCATAAAGCTTTTAATGCTCCCTGCCTCTAGGCTGTTGAACCACGCTTAAGCTAGCCTAGTAAGGGTGATGGGAAAAACTTTGCACATCAAAGTATCTGAATGGGTCTGCAGCTCCATGAACGTCTTATAATTCAAGATGTGCTCTCAGAGGTTCCCCATGCCATCATACACAGCCATTGTCGGCATCATGAATTTTTTGGAGATGGTTTCTTACTGTACCCATCTCACGAATGGGAATGAGATTGGTAGCAGGGGGTTGCTATTGTCTCGTTCCCCCAGCTCTACTAGCAATTACTCCTTGAGTCTCTCTAGCTTCTGATCTACATCTACCTCTTTTCTCCTCGGTCTTTTCTCCAGGTAGTAGTTTCTCTCCAACTCTTCACTTTCTGACCCTTTTGCTGGTTCAAAAGAATAATTTTCAGTCCCATCTTTCTCGATAAGCTCCCTTACTACTTGGCCTCTCACTTTGGCTACAGGCTCGTTCCTTCTGTTAGCTTCTCCGTCTCCATCGTCCGTCCTCCTGCTGCTTTGCTGAGGGGCTTGGTGGTTTAATGTGGGTTGTGGCTCATTAACGTTGAACCTTCGGTTACTGGTGGTATGCTCCATAGGATACTGAGTCCCTTTTGTTGCAATATCTGCCTTAGCCAATGAGCAGTGTTTTGAAGTTGGAGAGCTGTGTTTTGTAGCTCATAGTCAGATAGGGTGGTTCAAGGCATAGTCCCTGCTAAGCCTGACGAAGGGTTAAACAACATAGGTTGTTGATTTAGTGGGACGGTAGGGCTGAAAAATGGGAATTGTGGTCCTTCCTAAGCAGCGCTCAGATCATGTATGGTGTTTCCAGTATGGTTTTCGCTATGATTGGCCATGTGGATCTGAGTGGGTATGGTGAGGATGAGAATTTCAGTGACGAAAAAATCTCTTTCGTTTCTACAGACGGTGCCAATTGATATTCTGAGATCCAATAGAGTGTAGACTCAAGGTATGTATTTATGAACTTGGTGCGGATGGCTCATGCCTTCCTTCCTTTATTCTTTTCCCTTTTGTTCTCTAGTAATGTGTAACCGCCGTCCTGTTACAGTACAACCTGTCATTATCACGCAAAACTGTACGTATGGATGTACGGCGTCATTTCCCATCGTCAGGCAGCCATTTAATTTTCCCTGACGCCTTGCAGTCATGATCTCGGATATATGGGTCTATAGCCCTATTAACTCATCAAATCAATTGAGCTGGATCTCCCGTCGATGGGTCCGAGTCCTGCTTTGTCTAGCCTATTTGTACAAAATTAGGGTTACGTGTTAATGGATGAACCAGCGTAGCGAATTTTGGTGGGCTAGGGTCCAACCTTCCTACATGAGCTTAGTTGAGAATACCTTTCCACGAATATAAGCTTTATTTTTCATAAAAATTACTATCATTATTATGTTTTTGTCAAAGCTCATAGTAATATTACATTAAAAATAAAAGGCATCCAGGCCCAAATACAACTCAACTACGTATAGGTATTTTTTAACCCAGGTCTAAACATATAAAAAACCCAAGGCACAAGAAAAAGAAAATTCTAATTTGCTGGAAGGCTTCTATGATTATTCGCTTTCACTGCAATCTATGAGCAGGATATCGAAAATAGTCATCGATTGCTGTTGAATAAAGAGGATTTGCAGCACATGCAACCAAGCACGTAAAAACACCTTGAAAACCAAGGCTATAGAAAAAATCTAGAATCGAGAAAGTGTAATTGAGCCTTTGTCTAAACCAGGGAGGAGGATGCCGAGAGACCTTATCCGACATATATCTGTGCCTTGAGGATCTCTCACTTATGACAAGAGAAAAACAGTTCAACGATCAAATCTTGGCATTGAAAGACAATTCAGTCACCTCCATAGTTAAAAACGATAGAGCACATACTGTAGTTCACAAATGAAAAAGAAAGGGAAGGCTGAGAGAAGGAGCTCTCCTCTCGACGTCACAAGAACCGCCTCTCTTAGGCATGCAACAACACCATGATTAGAGCGAGGAGCCTCTGAGAATACTTGCATGCAAGTACAAAATAACCACAACCAAACACAACACATCTAGAAAACCATATTCAAAGGAGTCCTTCACAATAAAGCGTTGATCTAAAGAGAAGAAACAAATAAACAAGACAAAACTTTTATTTATCCATAAGCCTATCAGAGAAGAGAAGGGCCAACCCACCATTGGGCAGGGGAGGAACCGGTCATCCCCGCCCGGCAGCTACACTAAGAGCAGCAAAAGAAAGTTGACGAGATCCACAAAAAACCTGAGCTGTCGAGAGTCGAGATTCTCTCTAGTTTAAAAACAAGAAAGAGAGTATCAAGAACACATAATAAATTATTAAATTAAAAAAATATAATGTACACGAACTAAGTTAAAAGTATATTATCAAGCTTATTCTCATGTTAACTCTTCCCTCGAATGGGAAATGAATGCTTTATAGGCCTAGAAAACTCAGTTAAAGTTCTATACACTTTCTACTGTCAAAATTTTCAATATGCTTTTTTTTTACAGTACCTTAGTGGTAATTACATTAATATTGGCCTCTCTCTAGAAATTCTGGAGAGAGAATTTTCTCTCGAGTCTTATTTTTCTCTAGGAGCATTAGTCTTCTCTAGTCTGCCGCTCGTCAGTTCCCCATCTCCTGTTTGGACAAGAGGAATGCCCTTGTTCCTGCCACCCGGAGAATGGGTCTCTCTCCCTACCTCTGGGTGATTTTTTTAAAAATTTTGTTTCTTTTTTTTTTTGTTCCTTCTTGTTTTCTAGCATATCTATGGTTATTTGAGAGTGATTATTTGATCTGTTTCATCTCCTTGTTTTGTCTTTGTTGTGGATGCAGGTGAGAAGGCTCGTAGATCAATTTCCTACACTTGCTTTCCTCTGCTCTAGCGAAGAAAGGCATGAAGATGACTAGCGGAGCAGAGCTCGAAGAAAGGCGCAATTGGATTACCGAAGAGTGCATCCCCATCACTTTTTTGCTAGAGCCACTTGATCTGTGGAGTTGTAGTTGATCTGGATGGTTAAGATTTATGTGGTTACATCGTTCTATTATCTGGTTCTGGTGGTTATTTGTGTTTTTCAAGCTAAGTTTCTCCTCTTTGGTGGTTTTGGTTTGCTAAGTGTGGTATCATTTCCTTTGACTTCAGTTGGTCTGTTATGGTTGTTTCGGCTACGATAAGAGATCTTCCAAGCTCTATGGTTTCATTTTCTAGCAGCCAGTGCAACCAGGATGAGGAACAACGCAGCAAACATTTCTTCCACTGAATATGAGTTTCAGGTCGTCTGAATTGGGTATCTAGGTTCTCTGTTCTTGGGCCTAAAGGCCTATATTTTTATTACATTAGGGCCTTGACCTTTTATCATATTTACTGTTGTCAATGGAATCTATTATCTTTGTGATTAAAAAAAAAAACTACGTTAATGTTAAATTGAATCACGGAAATATTATGTTCAACTCTTTCGTTTTCCGCGTAATTATTGTTTTAACTAAAACACTTGTCACAATTCTTGTCTTTTAATTTTACAATTTTCTTTTGTTTTTTTCTTTTTTATTTGTGGCCTTTTTCTTATGGATGATGTTAACTTTGTTTTTTTTATCCAACAATTACCATACCAATTCGGCAATTCTTATCATCTTCATCTTGTACCATGCCATGATTTAGATGCACAATAGTCCAAAAGGGAACTCCAACTTCTATGTTCAGTGCACATTATCACTCTCTTAGTTACCCAATAACTAACAAATTTATTCATTCAACACTCTTCTCTCTGTACCAGTTGGACAGCAAAATTGGCATTTCATTTCGAAAATTTTATTATTTAGAAAAATTCCAAAAATAAAACAATTTATTTTACTGAAATATATAAATTAAATTAAATAGTCAATTCTCTTTTTATTTTTTATTTTCCTTTTTCGTTCAGTCGTCCTCTATATGCAAACAAAAACGGTTAGTGTCCTTTCTGTTTTATCTATCTACTGTAACCAACTCCAGCTTGGCCTTCAATTGAATTGAAGGCCTTCTCAATTTCCTTTTTTCTCTCCCCTCAAACTTCTGGGTCAAAAATTAAAAGAAAAAAAAAAGGAACAAATTTATTAGAAAAAAAAAACTGGGATTTTTTTTCTTCTTTTTTAAAAGTTCAAATTCAAAAAGGATTTTCCTTTGTCCATTCTCCTCCTCACATGAACAGAGCCCTTTACATATCAATTTGTTCCTCTGTACACTACCAAAATTATTATTTCTGTATAAAGCAACTATTAACCATTAAAGCAACTTAAATAAAGAAAATATCATTTTCTTTTTCCCGTTCATTTCCCTTAACAGTCTCTCCTCCGATTCCTCCCGAGTCGACTCACCAGCAAACTACTCTGTTTCTCTACTCGATTCCACTAATCCCATTTCAGCTAAATACCAGACATGTATCTTCCCACTTCCTTCCTTATCATCTCTTGCACCATTGCCAAAAACTCAGGCCTGAAGAATTGCTTCTCAAACCCAACTCCGTTCTGCTGTGTAGTTGCAGCTTGCTCCACTGGCACGGCAGTTGGCAGCACCAATTGTGTCTGTACAACATGTATCGGGGTCACCCCATGATTGAATCCGGATCCTGACCCGATTATAGATACCTGATTTGATGCTTCGAAAGAATCCGACCCAGGAAGAGATAGGCTCAAGGATGTCGGCGGATCGGTGGTGGAAGATGCAGCATCGATTGAAAGACCCGCTTGGAGGGAACCCGTTCTCGCAAGGGGCCTGTAAACAGGAGAAGAAGCCATACCGGGTAAGCTGGAATCGCTGACATCGGATCCGGATGGACTACTCGGGTTAAGTTGAAGACCCGAAACCGTAGCCGCACCAACGCTAGCGGATCTTTTGAGAGGCTGTTGGACTTGGGCATGTGCATCGTCGCTCAAGTCTTCAAAGAGGGAGGAGCATTTTCGCTTGAGAGTGGAGTTCCAATGGTTTTTTATGGCGTTATCTGTCCGGCCATTGAGAAGGCGAGCGATGGTCGCCCACTTGTTGCCGAAGCGAGCATGTGCCTGAATAATGGCCTCATCTTCTTCAGGTGAAAATGGTCTGTGTTCGACCTCAGGGGAGAGCTGGTTGCACCACCGCAACCGGCAAGATTTTCCCGATCGACCAGGAATCGATTTGCTTATCAAAGACCAGTTTCTCGCGCCATGGTTTTGGACCAATCTCTTTAACGCCTGGTCTTCTTCGGGGCTCCATGGACCTTTGATCCGGCCAATTTCTTCTCTATCAGTAGAAGCCATGGATTGAGAAAATCCCAACAACTTCCTAATCAACCCGAATTGCAAATTAAATAACGAAAAGGTTTAAATAAATTAACGGTGCGACGGAGGTCCGTATCTCGTTGGTGACGGTGGGAGAAGTGGCGTAGCCTGACCTTCGGTTTTTATGAGAGAACAGAGAGAGGGGGAGAATATAGGGGGTATATATATGGAAGGGATAAGGATGACTGGTTAAGCCGGTTACAGTGACCGGTGATAGCCGTTGAAGGTGGGGATTCTTCCAGGCGAAGGCAGTTACTAGTAAACAGCTGTCAAATTGACACGCGCCGACTCACAGTACCTCAAGCTTACACGTATGATCACTTGCACCCGTCTCAATAAAAAGATAGTTTTTATCTGCAGTTTTTCTCCAATACGACTCGTCAGGTTCGCACCAAATCACGGAACCCAGAAGCAATGATGAACGGTAGTGATTGCATGACATGGCACACAACTAATTGATTAACTGAGGTGAAGCGGTTAAAAAGGCAAGCCAGCTCATCTCGATATTTGACAGTACACGGCCGTTTTGGAAGTTATAAAAGAATTGGGGTTAAATTTATTTTGTTTAAAAGGAAAACGTGGAGATTAATGAATAAAAAAATAATTTAAATAAGATTCGAAAATGAAGATAAGAAAATATTGAGAAAAGAAGTGTACTATGGAAGTGGATGGGAGCCGGAGATGACTTTGACCGAGACAGGCTGGAGAGCATTTACGTTAATTTTTATTTTTTTTAAATAAAAAATTTATAATAATAAGAAAGGAGGAAAGAACCGAGAAGGATATGAGAGAGAGGAGGAGAGGAGGAGAGGAGAAAAGGACGCACGGAAAGTGATGAGGTGGCGCAGAAAACGACAAAAGTTGAGGAGCAGAATCGGGGGAAGAAGGGTACTACAGTTCTGTCAGTCCAGGCTGTCAACTGAGGCCCACTGAATTACCCACCCTCTTAACGGCCTACTCCCTCTCTGTACCTCCACGTGCCGGTCACCTTCCTTCCCTCTTCCTCAACTGCCCTCCACTCCCACCGTCTTACTCGCATCATTTTTATTTTGCTCTAACTAAAATTTTTTCATAGCATTTGGAACATCCACAAGGCACCTTACGACATGAAATACTCGATTATCTATATTATAATTTTACGTATTAAAAATTAATTTACCCTTATCATCAATAAATGAGATAAAATAATATTAATTTATTTTCCTTTATAAAAATTTTAAATTTAATTTAAATATGAAACATCTTTAAAATTGAAAAGTTATAATTTTAATTTTTTATAGAGTTATTAAAGATGAATTTATATTAATTAAATTAGTAAATTTAAAAATTCTATGATAATAACTAAAAAAAATAACAGTTTTTAGAGAGAAAAAAATAAAAAGTAAAAAAAAAACATTTTAACAATTTTTTATTTATTATTTGCACTTTTATAATTTGAATAAGAATAAAATTGAAATAATGTTATTTTCTCCTATTTAAAAAAGAAAGAGTGAATTTATAATTTATTGTGAAAAGTAACTTTTCTTTTTTTATTTATTTAGAGTGAAAATAACTAAAGGAATCCTTCTTTCTTTTTTTTTTTTTCAAAATAAGAAATAGTTACTTTCTCTTTATATTTTTCACAACTTATTTTTTTCTTTCCTTGTATTTTTTACCTATAATTTGAATTGTATTATAAGGCTGTTACAAGGAGCAAAGTTTTTGCATCATAACAAGGCACGCAATTCTTTCCTTATTTCTTACTCACCACTACGTGTCAGCATTTGGTTGGCCTTAAAATTAAATTAAATTAAATAAATTAAAAATTAAAATTTTAATATTTATAAAAATTAAATTAAATTAGTTTTAAATTAAAATTAATTTAAATTTATTTGATATGTTTTAATCATTTCAGTTTAATTTAATCGGTTGAATTTTTTATTTTTATATTTTATTTTTAGTATACTAAAATTAAATTTAATTATTTCAACTTTCAATATAATTTAATCTTTCAATATTATTAAAAATAATATATTATTATTCTTCGTTTAATTTTATTCATATTTTCCGATAAAATCAAGTCGGATTAAAATAATTAAATTTTTTAAAAATAACGAATCAAATCGAAAAGAATAAAAAATTAAATTAAAATTTTAAATTAATTTAATTTAATCAATTTTTTTTAATTTAAATCTGCACACTTTTACTCACCTCTAAATATATAATAATATTATATAATTTTATAATTTAGTAAAATAATTTCTTTTAAAAAATATTATTATTTTTTACTCTCATTCATTTTTATTTCACATTTAACATCTTTCATGGTGATTAAATAAGTAATTAAATCATCTTAATTATATATTAAAAACTCTTTAACTTTACTAATTTTTTTATTTATCTCACCTAATTACACCAATATCCATTATTCTTTCTTCATTTCTATAATTAAAAAAGTGAGGTAACCATGAGAGAGAAATAAAATAATAAAATAGATTCTAGAAAATTGAAAAATAGTTATAACGTTTTAATAGAGATACAGATATGCTCTATAAAAACTTTTCAATGCTCAACTTAGATTTAAAGAAATTGATAGCTAATGTAACTAAAATGAAACTATACCGCGATTGATTATTCTGCAAAAAAGTGAATGTGAGGTAAATAGCAAGTGTAATGTAATGTTTTGAATGTGCCGCGATTGATTATTCTGTAAGAAAGTGAACGTGAGGTAGATGACAAATGTAATGTAATATTTTGAATTCAATAATAGTTGTATAGGAATTACGTACTCTGGTACTATCATTAGTTTTTATATTGTAAAAAGATGGAGTTAATTATAACATATTTTGAAAATCTGGTTAGTATCGATTAATTGATAGGGGATTTCGTGATTACAGACGTAATAGAAATCTACTAGATTAACGATAATATTATGTAAAGACTCAACCTATTTAGGAGAGGGTGAGTCTTGACAAAGAGTCGGGTGCCACAATGTCCGGATCTTCTTTTCCACGGGTGGGACTACGTATTGGCTTATCAGACCTTTGCCACGTGGTTCTGTCTTATGGTAACAGCTCATGACTTATTTTGGGCGATTGTTATGTTACATCAGAGGTCCCCCGCCGATTTTCGATTCTTCATATTCGAAGATGACAGCTGCCTTCACGATCTTGGTCACATGATATATTCATATTGGCTTTCCACACTCGCGTTGCTCTGCCTGCCTCTGATCATAATGATGATTTTCTTATTCTTCGAGCCGCATTCAAAACTTGTCAGCAAAGTCATCGTATAAAAACTCTTCTTCTCCTTTGAAAATCACTTTTGCTTACAATAGACTTTGATGCTATTAGAAAAGACTCAACCACCTTTCTTAAGGTAACTCATATTCACTTTTTCCTCTCATAGTAATGAATAGGAACACTTTTTCTTCTGCTTCTGGTGGAAGTCTAGTCTCAAGCTCTTCCTCTGGCCGTCCTATTCACGCTCCTACTCCCATCGTCCTGTTGAGTGTGGTCCCTAATAATGAAAGCACCCTGGTAAATGACATCCCTTCCATGATGACCGAGAAAGATATAGACTGCCTTCACGATCACTATCAAATCTCTCGAAAGATCTTCTAGGTTTATGCTCCACCTCCAAACGTTTGCATGGATGACCAGATCCCTACGAAGGATACCATCATGGTCTATGAAGAACAGCTGAAGGCGGGTCTTCGGTTTTCCATGCACCAATTTTTTACTGAAGTCTTTTATTTTCACCAGCTGACGGTGAAACATCCCATATCTAAAAATTATGGAAAAATAAAATTGTATATAATAGCTAACAGGAAACTATTAAATAACTTGGATTAACCATTTTTGGTCAAGTGAAAAGTAGATTCAAAAGTTATTTGGATAAGTTTGGGCCGGATTGTTATAATTAGTATCAAAGTCACCTTGGGTCAGAAAAATTATGCGGAGTTAGTGGGCCTGCGAGGAAAGGGTTACCCATACGAGATGAGGTAGAACCACCCAAAGTACTAGTGAACCACAATACCCAAGGGTCCGATTCTGATTTAATAATTGTAGCCAAATCAGCACAACAAGATTGTGACGAGGACGTCACAAAATTAAGTGGGAGAGAGTGAAACATCCCACATCAAAAAATTACGAAAAAATAAAATTATATATAATAGTTAGCACAAAACTACTAAATAATTTGGGTTAACCATTTTGAACCAAGTGAAAAGTAGTTCCAAAAGTTATTTGGGTTAGTTTGGGTAGGGCTATTACAGTCGATCGCCCAACTGCACCCCAATAGTTGGAGGATTTTGGTGGCGTTCTGGTCTGTATGCTTTAATAATAATATTGAGCCAATTGTGGCGCTCTTCTCTCAACTGTACCAGCTGGGTAAGCGAAAGAATGAAGAGTTCTGGTTCTTTAGTGGAAAGAAACGCTAGGCACTCTTCGACCGGATACCCTCATCCTTGAAGCATTGGAAGAACAAGCTTTTTATCCTTTCTCACAAAGTGTTTGGGGATTTTGGTCCTCTCGGTGCTAGTTGGAACGTATATGTGGAGCTGAAAAAGATGGAGTCCAACTGTGAAAGGACAAGGAAGAGGCTTTGAACTTTCTCCAGAGGATGGCTTCAACCCAAAAGGTAGACATCAATGTGGTGGTGAGGAATACCGTCTTGTCCTAGCAAAGCCATTCTCAAGTGGAATAGGCTCAGGCTGCTCACCCACCTAGTCTTCATAGCCCTTAAGAAAACACTTCCTGTGCTTCAGAGTAGGGTGCTTTTTCTTTCCAACTTTCTTTGTTTTTAGGACTTCCTTACTCACGTTTTGTTCTGTACAAATATGGCTGGAAAGAAGAACAAGTTTGTCGAGGTGGCTCGTGCTACTTGCAAGGGCAAAATTGTTGTTGGAGCATTCGGTCTCACTCTTAAACGAACTCGCCGGGCAGAGGAGATAATCACGCTTTCTCCTCCCCCTCTTCTACCTACAACCGAGGAAATAATCCCCTCTCAGCCCGAGTCTAGGGATACTCCTACGGCAGTACCTGTTCATGAGGCTAGTGTTGAAGCATCATGGCCCCGAGCCATCCAACATCTAGCAATGGCTCTCACTTAGACTACCTCCTTTCTTGAAGAGCCCTGCCTATCTGTCCTTATTGCAAAGAATGCCCTGAGGCCTGGAGATCATAATCGGCTGAACGTTGTCGAGACAGACAATCTTTATGACAACATTATCCATTTTGTAATGGAGAGTGCCCTCTGTGCTTACATGGACAAGGAACATAACAAGGCTCTGAGATAAGAGTTTAGCGCCTAGGAGTCAGATAAAGGTTTTCTGCAAGAGGAATGCTCGAGGCTAAAGGCTCGGGTCGAGGAAGTGGAGGGTACAATAAAGGAGACATTGGAGTCGGTGGAAAAACTCTAGGCGGACCTGGACCAGGCAAATACTTCAAAGTCAGCCCTTGAGAATTAGACAAAAGAAGCCGAGGATCAAGTGGCCATACTTCAGCGCCAAGTCTTGGAGCTGCAGTATCAGGTTGAGGAGAACCAGACCGCCTCCAATAGAATTGTTGAACTAAAGGTCAAGCTTTAGGAGACAGTGACCTAGGGCGGGAAGATGTTCGTCGAGGGCTAAGAGTTGGTCAAGAAGGAGCTAGTGAAACGGTTCCCTTATAAAGAATTTACCTGGATGGATGACATATTTTCAGTAGAGGAGGATGAGGACGAGCAAGAGAAGGAGAGGATTGAAGACATCGATCTAGTCTCTGCAAAAAATGTAATAGACGTAGAGAATGTAAATGTAACAGAGACTCGAGAGGAGGAAACTGAAGATATCCCTCCTCCCATGTAATCTTTTGTGATATAATAAAAGTATCTTCTCTCATATCTTGCCATTATTTTTACCAAGTGTTTGTATGATCAGTACTCTTCTGTAACCCTTTTCCAATTATTGCCAAACAAGACTTGAATAATTTCTAAAAAATTGCTAAGTGAGGTTAACACTTGGTCTTTGAGCTTAGCAAATACCCATCTTGTGATGTCGGCATAAAATACCTTAGTTAACGGGACTAATACCTAGTTGTTGAGCCTGGTGGATATCTACCTTGTGGCTTGGGCATAAAATACCTTAGACTTGTTATGTATTGGGACTAACCCCTAGACATGTGCCTAACAAACACCCGCCTAGTGGCTTGGCATAAAATGTCTTAGAAATTTTTTATCTGGGATTAACACCTGGTCATTGAGCCTAGCGGATACCCCCTTGTGGCTTGGGCAAATGCCTTATAAATTTTTATATAGGACTAACGCCCGATCGTTGAGCCTGGCAGATACTCTCTTGTGGCTTAGGTAAATGCCTTAAAAAATTTTATATGGGACTAACATCTAGTTGTTGAGCCTGACGGATACCTGCCTTGTGGCCTTAGCATAAAATGCCGTTTAAACTTTTGTGAAGCAGGACTAACACTCGATATGTGGCCTGGTCGGTGGCTTTAGCATAAAATGCCTTAGTTAATCGGGACTAATACCTAGACATGTACCTGGAGGATTCTTGCCTTGTGGCTTGCCTGGAGGATACCCGCCTTGTGGCATCGGTATAAAATACCTTAGTTATTTTTATATGGGACTAACACTCGGTCGTTGAGTCTGGCGAATACCCGCCTTGTGGCCTTAGCATAAAATGCTTTTTAAACTTTTGTGAAACGGGACTAATACCTGGTCATATGGCCTGGTGAATATCCGCCTTTTGGCCTCGGTATAAAATGCCTTTTAAACTTTTTGTGAAGAGGGACTAACACCCAGTCATATGACCTGACGGATACCCGCCTTGTGGCCTCAGCGTAAAATGCCTTTTAAACTTTCTGTGAAGCAGGACTAACACCCGATCATATGGCCTGGCAGATACCCACCTTGTGGCTTTAGCATAAAGTGCCTTAGTTAGTCGGGACTAACACCCTGACATGTACCTGGCAGATTTTCGTCTTGTGGCATCGGCATAAAATGCCTTGTTAATTGGGACTAACACTTGGACATGTGCCTGGTAGATTCCCGCCTTGTGGCTCCCCTAGCGGATACTCGCTTTGTGGCATCGGCATAAAATACCTTAGTTAATCGGGACTAACACCCGAACATGTGCCTGGCGAATTCTCGCCTTATGGCTCACCTGGCGGATACCCGCCTTGTGGCGTTGTTCTTGTCTCTTTGCTTTCATCCATCCAACATTTCTGATTTACATAGCAAAAATGATCGAAGAATAAATCATAATTTTATTGATAACATTTCCATAAATTATAAGCATACTTTCAAGAATAATTAAAAGATTCAGTCATCTAACTTGACCAATTTTAAAACTCGGAGTTTGACTCCGGAGCTGAATATCCGTGACATTCTACTTCTATAGACCCTTATTGCCACTCGGTCCTCCTGCAATCATGTGAATAACCCCTATGGTTCATTTTCATCAGAATTGACTGGTGTTCTTACCTCAGATCCCGACCTCTTTTCTTCTCTGTATTTTATAACAAACTTTCGAAGTGTGTCATCATTTATTAACCTCTTGATCTTGTCCTTTAGCTATCGGCACTCCTCCATTGTATGTCTGTGATCTTCGTGAAAACGACAGTACGTGGTCCTATCTCGCCTTCCAGCTTTCTCAAGGTTGAGCTTGGAAGGCCATCTGACTTCCTTGTCATTTTTTCTAATCCACATTAAAATATTTGTTCATGAGTCATTTAATGGAGTATAATTCTTATTCTTACTTTGGTCATCTTTCATTCGGAAGACTGGGTAACTTCTATAGTCTCCTTCATATTCTCGCCTCTCTGACTTTTGGTTTTGCTTTTGACTCGTTCTTTTTTCCTCTCGTAATGTTTGGACTTCGTTATCCAACCTAATGTACTTCTGGGCTTTTTCCATTAGCTATTGGTATATAGCGGCTGGGTTCTTAATTAGGAAATCTATGAACTTGACGTTGCGTATTCCTTTCTTTAATGCTTCACATGCTATCTTATGATTTAATTCCTCTACCTGTATTTCTTCTACATTAAATCATGAGATATCATTAAAGACTTGCCCTTTCCTTGGCGGATCTTTCGCAAGTCAGAGGAGAGCTTTTCAAGAGATATACAAGTAGTAAACCTGAATTTAAATAATATAGTGAAATGCGTAAAGTTCTGAATTAAACCTGAACTCAGATGTTGGTACCATTTCTGAGCCAAACCTATGAGTGTTGATGGAAATACTTGACACAACACGAAATCGTTGACATCCTAAAGATGCATGGTTATCCTAAAGATCGTTAGGTGACTTCTGGGATCTGCTGTTCTATCATATTTGTCCAAACTTGGTAGCATGAACTTGGTTGGAAAAGTTTCTACTAAGATCTATTCTGATAGGGGCGAGACATCGTCCAAGCTATAGTCTTCCTCCTGCTCCTTCTGGTACCTTTGAACAGCCCATACCAGCTTCCAGTCGACGTCCTTTGGAGCATCATCCAATGGCTCTTCTTCATCGAACTTGGCCTTTCCTTTGGACCGCATCTGGATCACATCTTTTCGAGTCCTTAGGGAGAACGGTAACTTTATGTGAAGACTCGATCTATTTAGAAGAGAGCGAGTCTTGATAAATAGCCAAGTGTCACAATTTCAAGTCTTCATTTCCATGAGTAGGACCATGTATCGGCTTATCAGACCCTTATTACGCGGTCATGTATTATGCTGACAGCTAGTGACTTATTTTGAGCGATTGTTGTGTTATATCAATAATAAAAGTATGTCTTTAAAAAAGTGATAGAGAATTGGATTAAAGGATAGAGAGCATAGAGAAAAGAAGAGGAGAAAGAATTTAAAAGTGGCAGAGAATTGGATTGACGGATAGAGAGCGTAGAGAAGAGAAGAGGAGAAAGAATAAGAAAAGAAGGTAAGAAAAACGTAACCTCCATTTTGCCTTATCTAGTAAAACATAACTTCCATTTTACCTTATCTAGTATTTTCTTTATTAGGAGGTGTAAAAATATATTATGCATAATTTTAGAGAGTCAAATATATATTTACATCTCTAAATTTTACTAAATAATTCTTGTGATATTATAAGTTTTGAAAATATTCTATAACATATCTGAATTACTCAAAAATATAATTAAAATAATCTTATAAGTAACATGGACTACAAACATATTTGGATATATCATAAGACTCAAATTGTTTGGAATCCGAAAGAGCTTTTTTTTTTAGTACTTCCATTGTATTTTATAATTAGCCATGAATTAATCACCATAGATAGGCTAATTTCTTTGAGAATTTGAATCTAACTAATATTTAATTTCAAGTTTTCAAGTTTTCAATTCATAAGTTTTTTTTTTTTACTCTAAGAATTTTTCATAATTTTTTTTTTATGGAAGTTAAAATAAATCACAGCATTTAGATTTTAAGTTGTTTGTGATAAAAAAAATTATATATATTAAATTAATGTAAATTATATCAAAATTATTCCTTTTATTAATTTTGCTATATTATTAATATAAAATAATTATATAAAATGTGTATTTAACATTATTTTTCAAAAAATAATCTCATATTCATCGTTAGAGTAAATCAAGTATATAATAAAACTAAACTAAATAAGTTAAATTATTATTATTATACCATTTTAACAATTCTGGTTAAATTCAATCACCTATATATTTCTTTTATATACACTGTTGTTTCAATCTTATTGCTGTTGCCTCGTCTAATAATTGTTTCAATCATAATATTTTAATTTTAATTATAATTTAATCTCTATATTACCAAAAATAATATATTATTATTACTAATCAGTTCGGTTCAATTTTACCTATTTTTTTTAGTAAAATCAAATCAAATTAAAATAATTAAAATTTTTAAAAATAAAAATCAAATCGAAATGAATAAAAAAATCATACTTAATTTTTAAATTAATTCGATTTAATCGATTTTTTCGATTTAAACCGAATATTACTCACACCTACTCGATGATACTTTATTTCATTCATAAAAATTAAATTTTCAAATTCATTCCAAAAAAAATACACAACCACTCATCTAAATCAGTTCTATCACTTATATTTTGTGTTAAGTTTACATTTAAAATTTTGTTATTATAGTAGCTGATAATTTTTATTAATTTTATTTTTAATTTTTTTATTATAATAGCTTATAATTTTTTTATTTGGATAATATTATTTTTATAATATTATCAATTATATTTGGATAATATTATTCTTATAATATTATAAATTTGTAGTAGTTTTATCTTCATATTAATTTTATACATTAATAAATTGTTTGTAACGGTTAACATAGGTAAATCCACATTAACAAATTTAATTTAATAGTAAATATATCAGAATAAATTTAAAAAATTTTAGGTTTTACTCTTCAATCCACTTATAATTTCGATAAAAAAATATATATAAATCTAAAAATATTAAAAATAATTATTAAATAAATTTATAATATTTATTTATATAAATTAAATATTTTATAAGAATTATACTTTAAATTTTTATGAATATTATATAATAAATTATTAATTATATATATTTAATAAAAAATAAATAATATTAATATATACTATTATTAATTATTTTATATAGGGTGTTTTATGATTTTATTCTTGAATTTTGTGATTATTAACAGATCGGTCCATATATTTTTAAAAATTTATTAAAATGTCCATCTTTTTTAACTTCGTTAGCAATAAAGTCCTTCTATCCATTTCAAAATACTAAATAACCCTTATCTTTTTAAATTAATTCTCATCTTTGTTAACTCTTTTAACCTTTGAATTCTCTCACTCCCTCACTCTTTCATAGTTTCTTCTTCTTCAGCCACTCTTCTCTCTCTTATTGCTTTCTTCTTCTTTTTCTCTTCTTTGGCTATTCTTCTTCATAAGCCATTTGAGTTATGGTTGTCATCACCTTCTTCAATAGTAATGGAGAAAGATGCTACTGTAAAAGGAGTCTCAAAAGATTGGCATGGGTTGAATAAAGTCAAAGGATAGATTTTTTCCGATGGTGACAGTTGATTCAGAGATTATCTAATATAGACAAAGTCCAAAATGAAGCTGAAGCCAAGAAGAAGATAGTAAAGAATTAAGGTCGTGAATGAGACGACACTAGCTTTTACTATCTCATCTCTATTCACTGTCCACATATGAATATCAATGAAACTCAACTTTGTATTGTTTAATTCTTTATTAAGATTTAATTTTTGATTTTTGTTTTTGACTATACTTTAGATTTGCTAAGTTTCAAAATTTATTTGATGTGAGGATGTTATTATTGAGATTGTTTTCTTGATTTAAGTTTTCAATATATTAAGAACTGAACGTTATCAAACATTTACTATATGTACGTCGTTGTTTTCCAGGAAATAGTAAAGAAAAAAAAAATCATATTTAATAATCAATTATATTTGATCAGATTTCATTTCGTGGTTAAAAATATATATCAAATTTATTTTTTCATTTCTACTAAAAAAAATACAGCCGTTACGCGGTAGACAGCTGTGTAGAACACCTTCCTGCCATACACAAGCAGTGAACCACCCACACGCACCCAACTTCCACCTAACCATGTCGAGCGCCTCAAATTCCACGTGACTCGCTCTTCCGCACGAGTCCTTCTCACGTGACTTTAGCTTGCCTCTCATTTTGTTGGCCTCCTTCCAACCGTCTAAGCAAATTTCCTTATGAATTTCGTACAAATATGAGATTATATTATATTAATTTTTTCTATTAATTATCTTATTTATAAATAAAAATTTAATTTTTTAACTTAAAATATAATTTAAAAATTTATATTAATCATAATTTTATAAAAAAATATTTCAAATTCTTTTATTCTAAAATAAATTTTTACCAAAAAAAGACTTAGAGATCTAAGTGTTATACTGAAATGTCCATTAATAAGAAAATATTAATTAAGTTGACTCACATAAGTAATTCATTTAATTTCTAACACTTGATAAAATGGTGATTGTGGTTATTTGGTAAATAGCAATATTCAAAATATTATTTTTACAATTAATAGAATCTCTATTTATCTTTTTTTTTTTAATTTTTAAATGAAGTAATAAGAAAGAAAATTATAAATTTATCAATTTTCTTTGTTTTTTTCTCTAAATTGAAGTAAAATAAATTATAAATCCTTATTATTTTTGTATTAATTTTTTCTTAATTTTCAAACAAAATAAAATATATATTTTTAATTATAACTTCATAATTCTACTTTGTCCTTATTTCTCACGTTGCAAATAAAAGTTAAAGAAATTATATAACTCATAAAAATAAATCTTATTTTTAATAATTTAAAAACTGTTTGTTTATGAGAGAATGAGATCCAAAGGATACCAAGTGGGATTCATGGATGGTAAATCTATGAAAATATGATGAGTTAATTGGAGGGGCGGAGGGAAGGTACGGAAGGGGGCACGTACCGTACCGGCGATCGAAAAATGCTTTGAAAGGGGATGAAGGTGCCGCAGCGGCGCAATCGGTGGTACCGCAGCGTCGCAGCCGGTACCCTACCAAAAGGAAGCTACTGACTCCGCCACTGGTTAATTGGGATCGTTTTTGTCGATTTAAATTTTAGAGAGATTTAGATTTCAGAAATTTTGAAAACTTTAATTGGCTTAATTAGAAAACCGTGTTAGAGACTCTTATATAATCCTTCTAGTTTATGGGGTTAAATTCTAAAAAGTTTGTATTTTTCTAGGATCTTATTTTGGCAGGCGAAGTCTAAGTCACATAGCTTATGGATATGAAAGAGTTTACTAATTCAGATAGATGTTTTTTACAAAGGGGTCAAAAGGAATATAGGTGATGGTAGCAATACTCTTATATGGGATGATCCTTGATTATCTTATATTGATAATTTTAGATTGGTTGCTCATTTAATCCATTGTCAGACGATGGATTGGAATCATCACTTGGTATTTGAGTTATTTTCTCATAAGCAGGCTCAAGCCATTATCACCATACTAGTGGCTCCTTTAGAAACACCTGATACCCTTGTTTGGCATTAAGAAAAAAGTGGACAATGTTTTGTTACGTTAGGCTATAAGCTGGTTGTAAGGTTGGCCTCCTTGCGTGATGTTTCTATTAGATCCTGTTCTTTTTTTTAATGTCTCTCATGCAGTATGGAAAGGAGTTCATAATATGGAAAGAAATATGAACTCTTCTGGTTTCCTTTAAATATAAAATTTTTTTTCTAGTGACTTCTTCATAATACTTTATCTATCTCTTCTTCTTTGATTAGATGTGGTGTGCTGCCTGTTCTATTTGTCGTCATCAATATAAGACTTTAGAGCATATGTTGTTTTGATATGATCATATAAGGCTCAACTTTGATCTGATGGTTCTCAACTCGTAACTTTTGCGATCCTCATCTTGTGGCATGTCTAAAAAATATGAAATAGTAGTGTCTTTGAATTCATTGCATCTAATCCTCTTACTTCTGCATGACGAGTCTCTACTAACTTCTATTAGTCAGAGCATAACGGTGTTTTTGCTACTCCTTTCCTATCCTCTAGTCATCATTCTCTTTCCCATATGATATGGTGCCTTCCTCTTCCAAGAGGTTTTAAATTTAATAGTGATGTTATTTGAAAAGACCAATTTTCACCTGCATAATAGCAATTTTTATCACTAGTAGTATTGGACATGTTATTCATAGTGATAACTTGAGATCCAGAAAATAGGATTTACAATGGTTGAGTAAACTTGATCTGAGAGGAGGGTGCTCCTCTCCTTTTATTCTTTCATTTTGTCTTCTAGTGACATCCAACGGCCTTGCTGCTACTGGACCACCTGTCTCTGACATACGGATACGTACGTACAAAAGCGTCAGACATCCGTTCCATGCTGAACGGCCATTTAATTTTCCACCTGACGCGCGCGTGAGCAGATCTATTAGGTGAATGAGTCGGTTATTTCCTCTCCTGATAGGCCTCATGACCGAGCTGGAGGTGAAGAGACTGAGGCCCAAGGAAGGCCTGATTTAAAGGTCGAATGGTCCGGGCCGGCCCATTTAAGAGGCTTTATGAACCTTGGACTAGTGCTGTCATCATGGGTCCGCCCTCATATCGGATGGTGAAATCCAGCGGTTATCACATAGTATAGCTGAGAAAATTTAGTGTTTATCTCTTGCGATAGATAAGGCTTACATCAGATAAAGCTTGTAGGCTTCTCACTAGTATAAAGCTCGCGGCAACACTCGGCTTCTACTCTATTATTAGTGAAATGAATTTTATTGTTCTTTTTCAAAATCCTCCAACATTTTTTATCTTTTCATCTCTAGGATATTGCTGCAATATTAATAGGTATCAAAGTATTCAATTTTTGCATTCGAACGTCTCTTTCTTTTGGGTATCTCATTTGACAAATCTGTCTTGCAAACATTGTAATAAAATTGTGCCTTAAAAGGACATTATTAGTCTATTAATATTGTTATGATTAAATGGTTTAGTTGCCTTGTTGTAATTATTGTTTAATGCAATTACTATTGCATGGGAAAAAAAAAGAGAGAGAGAATGCGATCCCAAAGTGTTAAATTAGAGACATTGTCCAGTCCATGTTAGAGAGCAGAGATTGGTGGGAAAAGAGATGCACGCTTGTGGCTTGCCTTTTTACAACAACTATAATATACCTTTGATTCTCTGGTGCTCTGCTGCCACATGCAACAATAAGGTTTTTTTAAAAAAAATAAATATAAAATGGGAAAGGTTGAGGGTGTCTGTCCTTAGAAGGTTCTAGCTTTAAGTACAGAGAAATACGGATTAATTCCACAAATAGAAAATGATTAAAGGGATGTGATTGGCTTTGGGTAGTTGAACTGAGGCACATCACATGTTGTGAGAAAGAGGGAGGATGTTTCCTTTCACTATGCCTTATGAATTAATAAAGTAAATTTGTCCTTATAAACCCTGGATCTATTTAGCCCCCACAAAATCGGACATTTAGTTAGTCCAAGTGGCCGTTGCTGCTTTGCTTCAATCCACAACTGCAATTTGCATAAATTAACATTACTCTATCTGAGAGAAAAAAAAAATCAAACAGGTAATTTTAAAAAAATTCAATTCAATTTCGATTCGATTTATATATTTTTTGAATCGTAATATAAGATTTTAATTTTAAATTATAATTTAATTCATAAAAAATATATTCAAAATTTAAATAAAATGAAATGAGAGGAATGATAAATAAATAAATAAATAAAATCTCCCAAGATTATGTGCATGTGGAAGAGAAGAATAACCAAACATTAGCTACATCTTCATTATTAGAAAAGCACACTAGACAATAGAATATACTTAGATTGATATGTAAAGATATACTGGAGCATAGGCTCATAAACTAAATTATGACACACCAGGTTCATTGGTCATGACCTAAAGCATAGAAATGCATCTTCATTGGCTAGCACTTTAGTATGCACTCAAGGTGTTCGAAACAATTACACAGTATCTTTGAAGATTGAGCAGGATTCGGGAGTAGAAGTCATTTCAATCCATATAGTTGGTTGGGTTAATTGCACCAGATCAAGGATCTTAAATTGAAGAATATACTTTTTAACATCTTGAGAAATTTTAATTGGAATTTTAGATTTCTATATTATCTTATTGGTGTGGGAATTGGTCAGCTTCTCTAATGAATTATTGGTGTGGAGTGGCACGTGTAAACCCATGGACGGTCTATATCCTTAGCCTAGTCTTTGATTTGGCCAATGGTATAGTCTTTAATTAAATATCTAAAAACTTTCCCCTGAAATTCTCTTGAAAGTTACCCAACAGAGTAATGAATCAATGTATTATTTCAACCAAAGTTATTCCAATTCGTTGTTGATAAGTTTTATTATTTTATTGGTTAATTTATTTTTTTTAATTGGGTGATATGATTTTTTTTAATTGATTAATATATGTTACATATATTTAAATAAATTTATTTAGTAAAATTAAATTAATTAAAAGACATGTGACAATTTATAATTGGAATTTAAATTTTTTATTCTTACAAATGTCGTCTTGAAACTTATTTACTATTTTTTTTATTTAGTAAATTTATTTCAAAAATTTCAAATTTTATTTCGGCATAATATTTTTAAAAAAATAATTTAATTTATTTCTAAAAAATATTGATTTCAATCTTTTTATAACTAGAAAATAATATATACACATAACTTTAGTGCATATTATGTTTTAAATAGGAATATTTTCCTATTTGAAAATTTTCTAATCAATCTTAAATTTTGAGAAAATTGAAATATTTTCAGATTGGTTTCCTTTTAGCATGAGAATTTATATCCAAATAGAAATTCAATCTCATCATCCTGGATAATGAAGGCTCGCAAAAGAGTTCTATCCTTGTTGTGTACAAGCTTGCTATTAGTCTCTTTATTACTATATGGCCTACATCTGATGGACTACCTTATATACAAAGTTAGAGTTTGGAGGCACCACTCAAGATCTCTGGCTACAATCTTTCTACCATTCCTAGCTTTATGACAACCTTGCTACAATCTTTATTACACTCTAGTAAGTCTTTAGTTCATGATTTGATGCCTTTTTGCGATATTGCATTTGTGAAGAAAAATTTGCATGAAAGTCATTTTCTATTTTTTCTGGTGTGCCTTACTTCATGGAAGGCTATTGAGAATAGATCAAAGATGTACTAACAAACAACTAAGTATCTCTTGAAGAGTGGACGACTCTACCATGATATCTATACTTCACTCTTTACTTATAGTTGTTACCCAAACGTCATGTGAGCCTTTTACGAGTATTATAATGCTTAACTAATGCTCTTTGTACTCCTAGTGGGATGAATCTATATTACTTTGAGACTTAAAGAAAATAGGCATTCTTTCTATTTGTGATTCTTTGTATGATGAAGTCATTCCTTTGGTAAACGAATTGAAAGGTGATCAAAGTGGTAAGGTATATCTACTTCGCAGCTACAAGTATTTATTTCTTGTCTTCCACAAGAATTCTCACAAAACTGATAATCGCTATGAGATGCAATTCCCACTTGGATTTTTTTCATGTGACTAAATTTGAAAAAAAAATTCAAGCTGCCTACATACTTTCATGAGAAAGATCAAGTCAAAATGTAGTTCATGGCAAAGTTTTTTTTTTTTTTTTTTGTAAGGAGAGCAATTAACCATTTCAGCTCATGTGGACTAGGAGCAGTGTAAACTTCAAGCCTAGTTCTTCTTCAAGAATCTACCATTGGTGGATCCAACATGTACTCCATCCTCAAAATTATTTATTTCATTGGTATGATTGCATGGAAAGGTGATTAATTTAGGTTTAGGTTCATGTTCAATTAATACTTTTGACAGAAATTCCCTTAGAGTCACAGGGAAGCGTAGCTTTTGTGTGAAAACCATTATTCATCATGCGTTGATTCAGTTTCTTCTCTCCTTAAGACCGTGCTTTTTTTGTAGGCATCTTCACTATTTTGGATTTAGTTAGGATTTGCATTAGCAATGATTCTCTCTTCTTTTTACTCCTTTTGTGAGTAACAAGAGCTCATCCTTTATCAGATTCTACTTCCTTTTTATTGGCTCTTAGTCTGATGCTTCCAGCATGTGATTGGTTATTACTTGTTAGCCTCGAGTTGAGATGAGGTCCGAGATAGAGATGCACTACTCAAGATTTGAATCGATTCGAAAGTCTCAAATTTTAATATCATGATAGGAAGGCCCACATACGGATGGATATTCTCGATAATAGCCATATTTAAAATTGTAGTTTTTTTTTATCAAAAGTGACTTCCCCTCTTGCATGTAACTTTATAATCTTATCTTTCAAGATAAAGTATTTTTATACAGGATGACTAATCAATCGATGATACTTAAGTAGCTGAGATCATTCATGCAGTTAGCCTCTTCTAAATATTTCATCTTTGACAATTCGATGGGGTTAGCTTGTAGCAAATCATCTAACATCCTTAGTACATCAAAATCAGACAGAATACTATTTTTCCTGTCTTTCTTTCAAGGTGTCTTTCTTTCTATCATAACTCTTGGTAGGAGTACTATTTTTTTCTTTCCTCTTTTTTAATTTGACATTGATAAATAACCTGAATGACATTATTCTGACAACCATAGATTATATTTTTTTTCAACTTTTAAAGGTGTTTTGCGCCCTTTGCAAAACTCATACTTCTCCTTAGTTTTCTCACTTGAATTTTGTATAGCAGTTGGTGTATTTTCTTGTGAAACTATGGAGGTTGATTCTTGATTCTTTATAAAAAAAAAAAGATGATAAGTAGAGAGGTCCTAGTGGGCTTACTAGAAATTTGTACACACAAATTTCATATCTAAAATTAAAGACAAAGAAAATATGAAAAAATATCAATTTAATAAAAAACCGTAGTTTGATCTCTAATATGAATTTCTTACGATAAAGAAGTCTATTCTTTGATTTTTTTTTTTCTTTAACTCGTGTGATTCAAGAGTTTAAAAAATTTGTTCTTGAATCAACAAAGAAAATTTTTTCGGAAGTTTTCTATAACTAGTAACTTGTAATTTTCATAGAGTTTTATGTCTTTAGAGAAGGGTCTCTCTGTTTATAGAGGATTTTAGAGGATGGTCCAATTGATTATTGGCAAATATCATCATTTGACTTATCCTTTTTTAATTGGGGAATATGAGAGTTTTTAATTAATCAATTTATGTACAAACATTAAAATGAGTTTATTCAATAAAATTAATTTAATTAAAATTTACTAAATAAAATTTGTGGGTCCAAAAGACGCATGGCATTTTGTAATTGAAACTCTACAAATAGCTTGCTTAATTACATAATGCACTTTTTGGACCTAAATGATGAAGCCTACTTAGATAAATTTATACTTCTTGTTTAATATAATTGAGAAAAAAAATAAATGAATTCTTATAAAATTTTTATTTTTTAAAATAAAAATATTAGAAATTTAAAAAAATTATTTTTAAATAAAATAATTATTACAAAATAAATGTATTAAATTAAATTTTTATAAAATTATTGATTTCTAACAGAAGGGATAAAGTTTCAAAGTGGATGATATTACAAAATTACAATCTTTTGCTGAATGGATTAGTTGGACAAGAAAACAAAAAAGAGGGAGGAAAATTTTCTGAAAAAGGCAAAGGCAAGAATTTGTAATGGGCATTCAAATGCCAATAAAATTTTAACATGGTGCTGACTTGTTTTTCAACACATCAGCACTTGTATGCCACATCAGCACTTGTATGCCACATCAGCACTTGTATACCACATCAATACATGCCAAACCTTGTTATCACTTTTTGCCTTAATTGTATTTTACTACAAGTATATATATATAATTAATTAATTATGTTACTCATTATAATTTAGATTACTACTGCAAACTTGGCCTATTGAAGGAAAAAGTCTGCAATTTTCTATTTAATCATAATTATAATTAAAATTTTCAGCTTTGGACAAAATTTTAATTTTTAAATTTATTATAATTATAATTAATTTTTAAAATAACTTATAAATTAAATAAAAAAATATAAAATTTTACATTTAATTATAATTATAACTAAAATTTTTAATATTATACTTAATTTTTCTTTTACAATTATATTCAACTTTTAAAATAATTTTAATCAATTTTAATTTGGTACGAGTGTTATACAATGTATTACTTATTTACCTTTTAAAATATTTAATTAAATCTATTTAAGTAATTTTTCTAACTCTAATTAACTATATATCTTAAAAATATTTAACTATTTTTATTCCAATATTTTATAATCCTTATTATCTAATTAACCATATACTTTATAAATACTTCACTTATATTATTCTAATTCTTAATTTAGAATTTAAAAATCCTACTTTAAAACTAATTAGAGATTCATTCAAAATGGAGATCTCATATTTTAAAGTAGAGATTAGAATAATAAGAACGGAATATTTTTAAAATATTTGATTAATTAGAGTTAAAAATTGATTGTTTAAATTTAACTAAATATTAAAAAAAATAATAATAACGTTCACTAATTTAAATTTTATTAAAAAATTTTTAAGAATAGATAATAATTGTAAAAAAAATTAAAAATTTTATATATAATATCAAAAATTTTAGTTATAATTGTGATTAAATCTAAAATTTTAGACTGTTTTGTCTAATTTGATAAATTATATTAGAGTTGGTTATAATTATAATATATTTAAAAGTTAAGATGTTTTTTTCCAAATTTAAAAATTTTAACGAATTGTGATATTTTCTAGTTAATAGATTAATTTTGATTTTCAATTTAATATGAAATAAGTACTGATAATCGATATCGAGTATAATAACATATAAAAAATAAGATTCTCTGTGACTATAACACATGTTCATGGTCTGACTCTGATATTGAGTATAATGCTTGATAACATATAAAAATTAAGACTCTCTATAATTATAACATGTGTTTATGGTCCGATTAGAGATTGGCAATTGAAGAAAATCTATTTTGATAAGAATCGAGTAAACCGAGCACAATCTGATTTGACTAGGAGATAAATATAAACTTTCAACGTGATGGTTGGTTCCATTAATTCTCGTCGAGATCCTAAATATGTGTGTCGTGAATCAAACCGATGTGATACGAAAAACGAACATGATATGAATTAATCAATTTCGCATTTATTAGCCGATTACCCACTATTAATAATCCGCTTGACACACCTACTAAAAGATATTTCTGTCTGATCTAATGGAACGTGACGCAAGAGCTATTAGGACAATTCGCATGTATATACCCCTAAACTAATATGAATTCGATAGACTTAACGCTTATACCCCTAAACTAATATGAATTCAATAGACTTAACGCCCTAGTGAATTTTACACTTTAATCTTAATCTACCTGAATCAAAGCACACAAATTTATTAACTCTCCGACTATTAATTTTAATTTATTAATTTTTTCAAATAATCAAATCATTACCTAAATGTCTGAATCTAATAGATTATTTGATCTCAATCCATCAATATTAAGATTCATTATACTTTTAGAAAACTCAAATTTCCATTTTTAAAGGGATTATTGAAAATGTTAGCTACCAACTCAATTAAAATATCCAAGGACCTAAAGTGATACCTAATAATAATTATTATTGTTATTTGGTACTTAGAAATTGTCAAGAAAACAACACAAAGTGCCATAAAAAAATCTATTAAACCTAACTGATTTTTGTAGTTATTTGTATATTAGATAGGGACCCAAATGAAAAGAGTTGTAATATTATCATAACTGGACTTTGGGTTTATATGGTTAACGGAATCACAATCAAAACCGTCATTCTCCAACTACCAATCAACACCTTGGACATTTACAAATTATATTGTATATCCACCTTCGTAACTGTATCTCTTTTTGTTTTAAGAATTAAAAAAAAAAAACCATTAATTTTTATTTTCTATATACACCCTTAGTAATATTTAACTCATTTAATATTAATATATTAAAAAATATCATATAAAAAGTGTTTTAGAAAAATTATTTAAAAAATTTTAAAAAAAAAATTTCAATAAGGAATTTTCAATTCGACACGCTAATAATTGTGCAGCCTGGTCTGATGATAAGATTAAGATAAGAGCAAGGTGCAACCAGTTGGGCAAGATACATACAAAAATAAAGAGGAATGATATATGGTTCAATTCATATTCCAATTAGGACAAATGGGGAGGGGCCCATTGAGGACATTGACTAACCAAACAAAGCCAAAGACCCATCTGAAAATGGACTGATTGAAACCATTGGGTCTCCCTTTCAAGTCATCCAACTTGTTGATGTAAACTTTCATTTGTCTCCACTTAGTTTTATCATTACTCATAATAATGATGTTTGTTGTCTTATTGTAATACCAACTTTATTTTTACGTCGTACTGTTATATTAATCAGCAATGTGGTTTACAACTAACAATGGGTTCATGCTTGATGTTGATTTAATTATTAATAAAATCAATAATTAAATTATAATTTAAATGAATCTAAATTAGTTGAATTATATATAGTAAAAAATTCGACTAATCAAATTAGTCTCTATTCGGTAAGTTTAGTATTTGTAATGTTTTTTAATTTTTTAAAACATTAGTATTTTAAAAGTTGAGGTAGTTGGTTATAATAAAAAATACATTTTTAGTTAATTATTATAAAAATAATAATAATAATTAATTACTAAAACAATTAGTATGGTTGAATGGAAGATTAATGATTTGCTTAAATAAACAAAAGTCTAATGGGTCTCTATCAGTCTAAATATTCAAAATTTGCAACTATATATTATATGATTTATGGGTTAGAAAGCAAATGATGTTAAAGATAGGTGGAGGCACTAGCTATTGCTAGTTGCTTCCCTTGATGGCTACGACACTGAGGATCAAAGGGTTGGCAATGGAAAATTTGATGGGTTGACCTAATAGAAGATAAGACCAAACTAAATTTATCAAGTGTAAGCACAAGACTGGCAGTTGGGAGTTGGGATTTGGGATGTGGACGTGTGTGCGTTTTGGTTGTCTTCGGCATTAGCCAGGCCTGGCTTTGCTTTCTCCCTTCTTTGTGAAGAGACTTAAATGCTTGGGCCAGGCCTGGACTTTTTGAAAAACAAATAACTTAACCTACATACGGCATATAATATTATTATAAAAGTGTGTTTCTTTTTCTTGTGACTAAAAACTCATCAACAAATAAAACTAACAAAATTATTGTCAAATAGTTTTGTAAGCTTTAACTATTTTGCTTAATTCATAAAGATGTGTTTTCTTTTTATCTTTACATTTTATGATTTAATTAAATAATAAAATATATTTTATTGTAATATAATAAAATATATTTAATATTATATTATATATAACATAAAAATATTATATTTAATATTTAGTATTATTATCTATTATTAATATTTTAAAATGCACTAGATAGCCTGCCACTTACCAGACAAGTAACAAGTTATATGTTCTGATAGGCACCAAACAGAATCTACCAATTGAGACTTTTGTTTTAGTAGAGATTTTGGTTTAACGCCCTCACCTTATGGTTAGTTATATTAGTTTAAAGAAGAAACAAAATTCTCACTATAATTTCTTAAAGATATTTTCCTAGCCTACTACTTAATGGATGAGAAAATTGTTATTTGAATTTCAAAATCTATCCATTATTTTAAAAAATCTCTATAAGAATAATACTGTAAAAAAAATCAAATTATACAAATTACTTTTTTTATCCACTTTTTTTTTATTTAAATTGAACTATTAAATTTTTTCTTAGTGAAAAAATAATAAATTTGTCTTTCTATTTTTTTTTAATGAGAAAGTTTTATCTCTATGATGGAAGGTTGTGGAATAAAGTCTCTTATTTATTAATCCTTTTTACTTTATTATATGTCCTCTTATTACTCTAAGTATGATTTTTTTCTCCCTTTCAAGTAACTTTTTATTTATCGTTTTTCTTTATATTTGATTTTATTATTTCTCTCGATAAAACTATGATAAAAAAGTGAGCGACGTGATTGATTTGTCTTTTCATACTTTTTTTTAATTTTTTTTATTGAAACTTTATCGATGTGTTATATTTGGCGTGTTTTTTTATATACAAATAGAGTTTTTATAAATTGACTCTCTTTACCACTTAGATCCAACAATAGGACGATAATTGCTATTTATAGAGTATAATTTCAAAAAGTGCGAGTGGATCATTAAAAAATATATCTCCTCTTCTTTAACTGTCGACTATAAAATATGTCAAAACTCCCTTAACTTAGATGATAGTTAGTTTGGTTTCAAAACTTTATCATCTTATGTAATCTCCAATCTAGTGGTATCATCTTATGTAATCTCCAATCTAATGGCTAAGAGTTTTAATATGATACATTCGGTTTCTCTCCTCTTAAATTTTGTTAAATAAGTATTGTAAGCATTTTTCTGAATTTTAATTTGTTTTTATGAACTTAAAATAAGTTATGGACAAAATTTTACTATTTATCTTAATTATTAGTGATCAGTGTCATCAAAGAAGGTGGCATACTCTCTACGTAGAATAGTTTAAAACTTCCAAAGTAAGTTTTGAGTTATATTTGATTTTTTAACGTTTATTCCGATGAGTTTTTTATTTATATTAGACTCTAAAATATTTATTTTAAAAAAATAAAAATAAGAAGTACAATAAAATTTGCACAATATTTTTGGAGTAAAAAAGATTTTTTCATATTTATTTTTCTCCTCCTATACGGTTCAATTCCATCCAAATAGTATTGTTTATGGTAAAATGTCTCCCCACATTTTGATCATTGTCAAAGCCATTACAATTTTGGTCTACAATTGCACAGTAGCTTCAAGCCTAGCTAGACTCGGATATTCCATATCGGAGCAGAGTTAAACCTAATGGCTTTTAATAGATACCCTCATATATTTGCAAAATAAAAAAAAACTTTGAATATTGTTTAAATTCTAGCTAATATTCTTTTCGTTCAATAATTTTTATTTATTTTATTTTTTAATAAAAATATAATTTTTTATTAATTTTTCATTATATTTATTTTAAATATATTAAATTTTATTAAATATTAAAAGATATTTAAAAGAAAATTTTTAAAATAAAATAAAATAAATAAAATTATAATAATTTATTTATATGTTAGTATAAAAAAGAAATAATAATTTTAAAATAATAAAAAGTAAATAAAAATTATAAAATAAAGAAAGTAATTATTCACTTTCCAATAAAGTAGATCTGGGCAGTTGCACTGGGGAATCATTGGAAGGAAATGTTCAACTATGGGTCCCCTTTTTGGAACATAAGCCTAGCAGCTTATAGACCAAGTGCAGATTTTTTTTAAAAAAAATTTATAATATTACTTTGAAATTTAATAAGACTACAATTCAGTCTGTATAATTTTAATAAAAATAATTTAATTTTTAAAATATTATCATATTAATAAAATAGTCATGGTTAAAATTTACTATTAAATTATAATAATTTTGTATTTTTATTTTTATTTTCTGTAATGGCTTAATCATTTTAATTTTAATAATTTATAATAATTTAATTTTTATAGTTTTAGTATTTACAATAATTTATTTTTTTTAATTTAAATTGACTTATTTAATTAATTTAATTGATAATTAACTAATAATAAATTTAATAGAATGATTATTTCATTAATAAAATAAAAATTAAAGAATTAAATTATTTAATATTAAAAAATTAGATATTAAATTGGGAATATTATTAAATCCCATAAATTATACTGTAATTTTTTTAAAAATATTTTATAGATCACCCAATATTGGTTTGGGAATGCTTATAATTTTTGCCCCCTTCGGTGACGGGTGAGTTTTCATCCGACACCAAATTCAAATCTAAATTCCAATCAAATCCAAAGTCGGCGGACAATCCTCGCCCCACCCTGCTCGAGTGATGGGCCGAATTTTTGCCCCCTTCGATGACGGGTGAGTTTTCATCCGACACCAAATCCAAATCTAAATTCCAACCAAATCCAAAGTCGGTGGACAATCCTCGCCCCACCCTGCTCGAGTGATGGGCCGAAAATGATTTTAGACTTATCCTGCCTGTTTTATCAGCTTCGATTTCAATAAAAAAAAAAAATAATTTAATTAATTCAAATAATTCAAGCATTTTATCCGATTATATTTATATTTTTAATTTTTAGATAATTAAATTAAAATTTTAAAATTTATTATAATTTTATTTATAAATTCAAATTAAATTTGATAAATATGAGATTGTCCCTATAATTATTACTTGACATTTTTATAAATCCATGTTTATATTTTAATTTTTTTAATTTATTGAATAAAATAATTTAAATTTTTTAAAATTCATATTTATATTATAATATTTAATATTAAATAGTTATCAAAATAATTATCTAGACAGTTAGAAAATTAGTGATCGTATTCTTAGTTAAGATATCAGAAAAAAAAAATTAGTTAGTGGTTTTTTTTTTAAAGGTTGATGGAAATGGAGAGAATAGAAATTAAATGAATGATAATGAAAATAAAAATTAATGGGTAAAGAAGGTTAGTTTGGAAAATAAGACGGTTAGAAGAAGATAAATAATTATTTTATTCTCCAAACTAATATCTCTTATCTATTTTTTTTATTTATTGTTATATTATTTATTTAGATTTTATTCTCAAGTTACAAAGAAAGTTGTTGATCAATTTTTTTTTTTCTGTGATGCTTGGTTTATGATGCACGCGATCCTGATTTGATTATCTTATTTATTATTTTTTTTGAAATTATAAATAACTCAATCCTTAATGGAAAAGGAAACATATATCAGTCCCTTAATTTTTAATTTTTTAATAATTTAAAAATTAAATTATTTTTCACAATTTAAAAATTCAACACTTAAATAAAATGAACATAAAATTGATTAATAAGCAAAATGATTTTAATAAAAAAAAATGCATTTAGCCATTATAAAATAAAATAGTAATTCTTTACAAGATTTTCTACGCAAAACGATAATTTAATAAAATTTGTTTAGAGGACAAGGTAGGAGATAGAAGTTATAACGGCTGCAGTTTCCTATTAACAGATCTAGTGTATATGCTGAAGCCTCCCTAAAGACCAAATGGACAAATTCAGATGAACTAATCCACAAACTAACCAAAAGAAGCACACCATCAATAGCCATCAACAAGTAATAATGTATTGTTGCGGTGTTTTAAGAATTTGAAAATTGTAATGGTAAAAACTATATTAATTTTTATATTTAATGTTATTATATATTTTAAATAAAAATAATATATGATATTATGGATGTATGATATTATTTTAATGTTGAAATATAAGACTTGTTAGTTTAATATAAATAATATTAATAATATATTATAGGTATTTAATAATTTTAGTGATATAAATTTTATTATAGAAATTAAGGTTGGAATCATATTAGTAATTAAAATAAAAAATAAAATTAGAATAAAAAATAAATATAACCGAATTGAAATTGAATCCAATTTTGATTTTGGTCAGAGTCCAAAAAATAAAAGAAACTAATTTTTTATTCTAATTCTTATTTTTATAAAAAATCATCCCCGAACTAAAATGATCTACCTTTATTAAGAAGAGGTCTCTTTACTAGAAGAGGAAAAAAATGCTCCAAAAAGTAACTATATTCTATCTGGTGGTTCAAGGAAAATAAAAATAGTTAATTCTCAAAAAAATTTTATAGTTTATAATTTTATCATGTATTTTAAAAATAGTTAATTTAAATTTATACTTTTAACTTTTTAAAAATACATGTGTCTGTTAAAATTTTTATTAATTCACTAATAAAAATATTACATTAGCGCCACATCAATCATAATATAAAATAAAATAATTGTCAAAAAAATTCTATATTTTACAATTCTACTTTATAGTTTAAAAATAGTCAATTTAGTTTTATACTTTAAAACTTTCATTAATTACACTAAATTGTTAAAATAATCGTTAATCCACTAATATAAATATCGCGCATATTTTTCACATATGGAGATATCATGTTATTGTCATATTATCATATTATCATCATACGATTACACTCTAATGTGAGATGTTTATATCTATATGGTATTTTCATTTATGAAATAATTATTAAAATTGATGAAAGTCTAATTGGTAATTTTATAAGTTAAATTTGCCTCTAAAATTTATAGTGGATTAAAAATATTAAATTTATCTTTTAATTTAAATTTATCCATAAACTATCATTAAAATGTTAAATAAGACTAAATAGACAGAGGATAAAAAACAAATGTATAAGTGATGGTTTTATTTGACGTTTTAATAAAAGTTTAATGGTAAATTTAGATTGAAAAATGAAATTTAATATTTTAAAATTGCTATATAATTTGAGATTAAATTTCATTTTTTAACCAATTTTACAGCATGTGGCATGATTATATAGTATTTTCATTAATGACATAATAAAAAATTAGTGATTTTTTTAATGATTCGATATAATTGATGAAAATTTTATAAATATAAAATTAAATTGGCTATTTTTAAAGTATAGAGTAGGATTGCAAATAATTGTAAAATATAAATTTTTTTGGTAATTCTTTTATATCATATTGTGATGATGGCGATAATATAACAATAACATAATAGTCACACAATAATGATGTGTTATTTTTTTTGGTGGATTAACAGAAATTTTAACAGTTAAATGTAATTTTTAGAAAGTTAAAAATATAGATTTAAATTGATTATTTTTAAAATATATGGTGAAATTATAAAAAAAATTATAAAATATAAAATTTTTATGGCAATTAACCCAAATAAAAATTAGAGAACTTGAGAAGTATTCTTCTTGAGCAAATTAGAAAGAGAAGCCCATTAATAACATAAGAAAGTGGTAAAATGTATCTCCACATTTTAATCTCGTCAAAGCCATTACAATTATTATCCAAATCATGCCTTCAGTACTAACACAATTTCTTTCTCTTTAGTCATATAGAGATAAAAAAAATTTCACAATTTTTTTGATTGGTCATTATTTTCCTTCTCTCTGTGATTTTATTATTTCTTTCTGATCAGACGATCTCCCTTTCTTCTACCTAAAGAGTAGGTATCCTTCTTATTTTAGGTAATTTTATTTATTTTGTTTTATTTTGATTTTCTGGGAGATTGATTAAAAAACAAAAATGACTTTAGATTTTTTTACCCTTATTTTTTTTCTTCTATTGTTAATTTTTGATTAATTTGTACGCAATTTTTTGTGCTTCATTAGTTCAAATTTAGCTTTTTTTTTTTCTCTACTTGCTTGCATCAAGAGATTTAGAGATCATCAATGATGTTTACTCTTCTCTAGAGTTTAGACCATCTTTGTTTGCATATACTCCAATTTGTTATATAACTTATTCGGTTCTATGAATAGTTCTAATTTAGTATTTGATACTAAGAATCTCAAAGTTCATTAATCACTTCCTCATAATGTTAGAAAATATATCGTAAGATGGTTTTAGACGATTGGTGAGCTCTAACGAAGACTATAGCTTGATTTTCTATGTTTTTTGGCAACTAAGGTCCACGAAAAATTTGATGGATTCAAAAATAGGTTGGTTATGTGTTCAATGGTTTTTTCTTTTTTTCCGACAACTATCGCTAGCCTCTTCAGCTGGATCTAGTGAACGGAAACCAAACTATCCTCAACTCAGCAAAGTTAGGATTGTCTTTGTATGGGCCTTATATTGGTAGCTTGTATTTCTAGGCCTTGTAGCTTATTTTTATTTAGCTTTGATTGGTGTATTTACACTTTAGCCTTTGATTAATAAATTATTTCTTTTTTTTTATTCCAAAAAAGCCATTGTAATTTTGGTTTAAAATTGCATAATAACTATTGGCTTAGCTATCATAACAATTATTTAGAATTCCACTGACTTAATATATAATCTAGCAATCATCCCTTTTTCTTATCGGAATCTTTTCCGTTCTCATGGAGGCCAATCCCGCTCCCCCGATTGATTTGTATAATTTATGTCTTGTTGGTATGTTCTTGATATATGATAGAATCAATTTTAATGCCATGAAAAATATGTTGGTAGATGCTTGGCATCCGTTAGGTGGGATGGATATTCAAGAGTTGGATGCTTAACGTTTTTTGTTTCGATACTACAATCAAGTGGATTTAGATAGAGTACTTATAGGAGCACCATAGTTCTTCAATAAACATCTTCTTGTTTGGAAGCAAATTCAGAAACGAAAAAATCCCCTTGAAATAACTCTTTTGTTTGCCGATATTTGGGTCCAGGTTAGGGATTTGCCATTAGAAAGCATGGATGAAGGAACGGCCAAGGCGCTTGGTGATTTTCTTAGGAAGTTTATCGAATACGATTTTAAGACCTCTATGGAAAACAGTTTTGATTTTTCTAGAATTAAAGCGACATTGGATATTAGGAAGCCATTAAAATGTAAAAAGAAGCTGGTTGGACCTTCGTGTGACGTTTCCTATGTTTCAATTTCAATATGAGAAGGTGTTTACTATTTGCTTTCTCTATGGTTATCTTGGCCATACAGAATCCTTTTGTGATCTCCGATTGACTAAACCCAAGGAGGAACTAGTTCTAGCTTGGGATGATAGTATCCATGCTCCGGCGAGGTGATCGGTGAGGTGTCGGAGTTCATGGTTACGTTCTTTTGGGAAAGCAAAAATCTCGGTGAATTGGAAGGCAAATTCATAAGCTAATTTAAAGGAGCTTGTTATGGAAGGTGAAAAGGAATCGGGTATGGAAGGAGATACTAATGAGGTGCGCACATTCCATAATTCCTTTTATGGTGCAAATTCAAACTTTGAGAATGGCGATAATTTTGATAGAATAGAGGATGATTTTTTCGAAGTGGACTCAAATAAAGATATGGGCCTTAATGAGGAGTTGGAACTGGGTAAGCTAGATGATAAAAAGAAGAGACAAAGAATTATAACTAAAACCCACCCTACCTCTGTCGTTTCGAGTATTGTAGATTCAGCAGATGGTACAAATCGACTTTCACCAAGTCGAAGAAATAGATATCGGTCATTCCTGGAGTGCAAGATGGCTGGAAGCCATGAAGGTCCTCTCGTGGAACTACCGAGGGCTCGACAACTCTCGGATAGTAGAAGCACTTTGTGATTTTGTTTCTTCTTATCATCCTATAATTTTATTTCTTTGTGAGACTTTAGTTAATAAAACAAAGCTTGTTGAATTGTGTTCTTTGTTACGCTTTGATTCTTGTTTTTCGTTGACTGTGTTGGGAGAAGTGGTGGTTTGGGTTTTTTATGGAAAAATAGTGTGGATGTTGCTATTTCAGATTATTCAAATAACTATATTGATGCTATGGTTTCTTATTGTGGGGTGCCTTGGTGGTTTACTGGTTTTTACGGAGTTCTGGAAAGAAGCAGAAGACAAGATTCTTGAAATCTCTTGAAGGGTCTTTTTTGTAGGCATAATGGCCCTTAGTTATGTGTTGAGGGCTTTAACAATTTAATGGCTGATTCGGAAAAAGTGGGTGAAAATAAATATCCAAGATTCTTATTGAATGGCTTTCGTGAAACAATTGCAAAGTGTGAGTTGTGTGATTTTCCTTCTATGGGTTATAAATTTACTTGGTTTTTGAAGAAGTTTGGCCGCATTATTACTCGGGAGAAACTTGATAGAGCCATGGTTAATGGTTCATGGTCCCAGTTATTTCAAGATGCTTCTGCTACGACTCTGGTTTCGCCAACTTCTGACCATGATCCACTTTTGATTTCGACTGATGCTCAGGCGGTTTGTAAAAAGAAGAGGATGTTTAGGTTTGATAATGCCTGGTTACATGATAAGGAATTATTTTTAGTAGTTCGAAATAGTTGGCAAGCTTCTGTGGGTGTTGATTTAATGGCAAGAAAACAGTCCTGTATTGATGAGTTGCATTGGTGGGGTGCAGAAAGAAATTCTAGATTGTGGAAGAGGAAAAATAATTTGAGAAGAGCCATTGATCATGCAAAGGGAGGCCGATTCTTTTTATGATTGCTCATATTTAAATTAGGAGAGGAATAATATTCTGATGCAAGAGGATGCTAGAAGAAGACAAGTTGCTAAACAATTTTGGCTCCACCATGGTGACCGTAATAGCAAATATTTCCATGCTAAAATTAAAGCAGGGAAATGTAGGAAATCCATTGAGAAATTGAAGAAAGATGATGGGCAGTGGGCTGTTGAGGAATCAAATAAGCATACTTTATTTATTGAATATTTCAGTCACCTATTTGCACATAATGCTACAGATTTTGCCTTTATTTTACGTCTAGCCCGATGCAAAATTGGTAATAAAGAAAATGCTTTTTTGACAACGATGATTACAGTAGAGGAAGCTAAGGTGGTTGTTTTTCAAATGGGGCTAGACAAGGCGCCTGGTCCAAATGGCTTAAATTCGACGTTTTATAAAAAATTTTGGCGTTTGATTGGTGTGGATTTAGCGGCTGGGTGTAATTCTTGGCTATAGTAAGGTATTTTTCCAAATTCTCTTAATGAAACTCTAAGTGTTTTGATCCCCAAGAAAGACGGTCCGGAATCAGTTACTGATTTTAGGTCCATTTCTTTATGTAATGTGCTATATAAGATTGTGTCTAAAACTTTAGCTAATAGATTGAAAGTAGTGCTACGAAAGATTATTTCTTGCTATCAATATGCTTTTATACCCGAGAGGCTTATTACTGATAACATTCTTGTTCCTTTTGAGATGATGCATAATTTGAAAAAGTCAAGTAAAAGTAAATGTGGTAATTGTACTATGAAGATAGATATTAGTAAAGCTTATGACAGGGTATATTGGAAATATGTCTGTGCCATGCTGAAAAAATTGGGTTTTAATTCTACTTGGGTCCATTGGATGACAATGTGTATGTCTTCTGTGAAATATTCGCTTGTTAATGGTAATTCTGTGGGTTCTATTATTCCGAGAAGGGGTTTACAGCAGAGGGATCCTATATTACTGTATCTTTTCTTGATTTGTGCTAAGGGTCTGTCACTGTTATTCTCTGAAGCTGAAAGGCGAGGTAAGATTCATGGTGGTAAAGCTGGTCATAGTTACCCGAAAATATCCCATTTATTTTTTGCGAATGACTCGTTATTCTTTTTCAAAGCCTCCATTTCTGAAGCAAATAATGTTAAAGATAATCTAGCAGTTTATAAAAAAGCTTCTGGCCAGTCTATAAATTTTAGAAATCAGGGATTTCTTTTGGTCCCAATATGAGTAGTGAGGTTAAGGATGCTATCTGCAGTATTTTTGGAGTTTATGACTCTTTTGAGGCGGCATTTATTTGGGGCTTCCATCGTTGATTGGCAGAAATAAAAAGTAGGTGTTTGGTTTCCTTAAAGACAGAATGTGGAAGCGTATTAATAGCTGGTCTAACAGGTTTCTCTTTAGAGTTGATGGAGAGGTCCTTATTAAATCAGTGGTTCAAGCTTTACTTGCATATTGTATGAGTGTATTTGAGCTTCCTTTGTGTCTGTGCGACGAACTAAAAAAAATGATGAATAGCTTTTGGTGGGGTTCGAAGGAGGGTGAGAAAAAGTAACATTGGCTTGCATGGAATTGCATGTGTGTGAGGAAGAAGGATGGTGGGATGGGGTTCAGAGATCTTCGTAGTTTCAATTTAGCATTTTTAGCTAAGTAGGGGTGGCATTTGTTGACTGCACCTAATACTCTCTTTTTCAGAGTTTTCAAATCTAAATATTTTCGGAATGAGAATTTGCTTGATGCACAAACGGGTTTTAACCCTAGTTATGTTTGAAGAGGTATTTTGGCTTCTAACACGGTCTTGAAACATGGAGTTCGATGGAGGGTGGGTGATGGGAGTAAGATTAATGTAGTGCGAGATCCATGGTTACTTATAGATGGTGGTTTTTTTGTGAAGGATGGCAATCTTTTTGTAAATGATAGTGTTATGGTTAAAGATCTTATGGTGGAGGGGGAGCATAAATGGGATGTTAACAAGATAATTAATCTTTTTTCTTTGAGGGATATTCAAACTATTTTAGATATTCCTCTTAGTGTTCGAGATAGAGAAGATGAAATTATTTGGCATTATGAAAAAAAAAGGGTTTTTTTAGTATCAAATCTTGTTTGCATTGAAGGTGTTGGGTAAAGATGGTGACCGTGTAGATAGGGAGTGGTAGGATAGTATTTGGAAAATGAATGTAGTACCAAAGGTTGGAGATTTTGTTTGGAGAGCATTGCGAGATATTGTAATACCCGGCTAGAATCCGGCACCGGAATTTCTATTGTCTGGTGGAATCCGGGGTGTTGGGATTCTATATAAGGGTAGGAGTTATGGTTTCTAAGTGTTATGATGTGTTTTATAGTTTTACAGGTCAATAGTTTTGAGTTTTGAAGAGAAAATGGGTCATGGAGACTGAAGCCAAGTTCGGCCGCCGAAAGTGCCCAATGTTCGGCTTCCGAAGTTCAAGTTCGGCCCCCGAATGTTGCATGGTTTTGCATGCGATTCGGCAGCCGAAGCTGAGTTGCTTAGCCAGCAGTTTTGTATCCCTTAGTCAGCATTTTGGACAGGTGTTATCACCAGATCATGTCCAGAAGTTGGCCACGTCTCCCCTGGTTTATTTGCTGAGTTTGAGCAGCTCATGCAGAGTGTTTTGATCGCTCACAAGGGTTTGAATGTTTTGAAGCAAAAAGCTCCGTTTGTGCGAGTTTGAGAGTGTGAGGAGAGGTGATCCGTTTTCCTTAGTTCAGAGTGTTCAGCTTCTTGTTACAGGAGGTAAGTAATGCTCGTGAACATGTTTTTTTTATGTTTTCTGAAGGTGTTTTTATGGGATTTGTGGAAGGAGATGCATGTTTAGGTTATTAATGATAGTTTTGATGAGTTATGCATGTATACATGTTTCTGTGTTATGTTTGATTTGTTGTTTGGGGTTTGTAGATAGTTTTGGACCCCTGTGATCATATACGTGAGTATATGTGTGTTGAGGAGTTGGAGTATATATAGTTTGAGTGGTTGAAGGGAAGGAGAAGATGGTTTGCCGTTGAAGCTGAGTTCTGGATGAACTCAGGTTCGGCAGCCGAAGGTTCATTCGGCCGCCGAACCTCTTGCATGGTGGCTTGGCTGCCACAGCCTGTTTTGCATGTTCGGCTCTGTTTGGGGGATTCGGCCGCCGAAGGTGCCGCCGAAGGTGCTTGAGTTTCGTCTCTGGAGAGGACATTCGGCCGCCGAACCTGCCGCCGAAAGTGTCCTGTCCAGCTTTCTTTTGCATGCTTTGCATGGATAGTTGAGTGAGTTTAAGGGGATTCTTGGGGAGTTTAAGAGAGTTATTCTACGCTTGTTTGGTCCCTCATTTGAGTCCATCTGTATAGGTACAGACCAGAGGAACCAGAGAGAGCAGCAGTGAGTACTGCTCCAGAGGGTCAGAGCCTGCAGAGTCAGTCAGTCCAGATAGCCAAAGGTGAGTGGAACTAAACTTATGACTTTTAATTGAACCACAAACTGCTTTTAGCATATCTCATGCATCATGTTTATGCCATAGGTTGATTGCATTAGTATTCACGAATATGTTGCATTGCATCGTTATTTGGTGATGTGAGTGAATGCTGAATGATCCAATAGTCTCAGACAGGAAGTCCAGGAGCCTTTGACTACGCCCTGGCAGGTATAGCAAAGTCCAGGAGCCTTTGACTACGCCCTGGCAATGGTAAGTACAGAGGTGTTATATACACATATACATATATGACAGGAAGACCAGGTGCTCGATTCTACGCCCTGGCACAGAGTTACTGGGACTATGTGGTGACAGGTTTACTCTTGATGTGGCTTGTCTGTGATATGGTGCATTCCATGAGATCATATTTTACTAAGATGTTTTACCGTTCTACTCACTGGGCTATAGAGCTCATCCCACTCCCTTAACCCCAGTTTTGCAGGTTCAGTGTACAGTGTACAGGGACAGTCCAGCAGAGTACAGGAAAAGTAGAGCAAGCTCTAGTCAGGGATACAGAGTACAGAGTACATGAGTACAGAGTACAGAGACAGTGCATGCACAGGTTAAGCCTTGGGTCAGAAAAGAGTTTTATTTTCACAGAATATGTATGATCATGTATGAGGTTTACAGGTACACAGAGAGTATAGCAGGCTTGCTACGGGTTCTGGCGGCCTTAAGCCGACCTGAATCCTAGCGCCGGTGACGGTCCATTTTGGGGTCGTTACAGATATCTTACCAACTAGATTGAGATTGAGGAGGAGGGGTGTAAATGTTGAAGCTAAATGTCCTTATTGTGATGAGGAAGATGATCTTAACCATGCTTTACTATTGTGCAATAAGGTGATGGAGGTTTGGAGGGTGGGTAGGGTGGAAGAAGGTTTTACTAACAATACATTTAAGAATCTTTTTTTTTGCAGGTACAAAAACAAACAAATCAAGAAAAGCTTTCATTCCTAGCCTACGTTGCATGGTTTATATGGGACGCTAGGAATAAATTTGTATGGCAAGACAAAGATTGGACGGTTCTGGAAGTCGGTGCAAGAGCTTCCTCTTCATTTCTTGATTTCAAGCAAGCTATGGAGGATTTAACCACGGTGCCAGCTCTAGCGTCTCATGCAACAACATCTGTGACCGATTTGAGCGCCTGGACATGCCATGTTGATGCGGCCATTTTTTCTAGTACTAGATTAGCAGGTTTTGGTGCAGTTTTTGAAGACAACGAAGGACGTTTTTTGCGAGCTTATTCTGGTTATTATGAAGGTACTCCATCTCCACTTTTGGCTGAGGCACTAGCTTTGAGGTCTTCCCTATTATTTATTTAGGAGTATATGCAAACTGCAGGCACTATACTAATCGATTCACAATGTATTTTTTTAACTATTTCTTCCAATACTAGGGATTTGAGTGAGTTTGGTGTTGTCATTTCAAATTGTAAGTTGCTTTTAATTTCTACATCCCTTAGTTAAAATTAGGTGAATTAGACTTCACAATAATATAGGTACTCATTGTCTAGCAAGAGTGTCTTACCGTTATAATCGTGTTCACTTTTGGAATGTAACACCTGATTGTTTATTGGATTATTTTTTCCGAAATAATATAATGATGATTATTCTCTTAAAAAAAAAAAAACTATTTGGCCTATCTAGAATCGGATAATTTTGGATCCTAACTAATAATTAAGAGTGAGCATTCGGTCGGTTTGGTTCAAAATCAAAAGCAAACTGAATAAATTGAAAATCAAAATTTTAGTATTTATGAAAATTGAACCAAATTGATTTTAGTCAAAAATCAAATCGAACTGAACCGGTTTGATTCAGTTCGATTCGATTCGATTTGATCAGTTTGAATTTTTAATAAATTTTTTATTTTTTACACTTTATTTTTAGTATTTTAAAATTTAATTGAAATTGATGATCTGAGATCCAGAAAATAGGGTTTTACAAGACAAGAGTTCTGTAAACTTAGCAAAAGCCCCCTTTAGAGGAGAGCATTCCTCCTTTTATCTGTTTCCATTGTCTGTCAGTGACGTGTAACGGCCTAGCTTTCATTGGGCCACCTGTCTCTGTCAGTGACGTGTAACGGCCTAGCTTTCATTGGGCCACCTGTCTCTGCCATACTGATACGATCGTACGAGGATATCAGATTCCTGCCCCATGCGTAACGGCCTCTGATTCCCCCCGGGCGTGCATGCGGATGGACCCACAAGACAGATGGGTTGATCCCCTTCCTGATTCCGAGCTGGGCTTGAAGATATGATTAAAGCTGAGCTCAGATAAGACCTGTTTAATGGGCCGTATGGACTGGGTTGGCCTGATTGAGGAAGCTAACTGGAGCCCGGTCTTAAAGCTGAGCGGACCGGACTTGGTTCATGTGAGAGACTTGAATGCCTCAAAATAATGGGCTGGTACTATGGGCCGGGCCCCAGGCCGGGGTAAAGAAATCCAGCGGTCATCAGGAATATTTTAATCTTAATATGATTTAATCTCTCTATATTATTGAAAATAATATATTATTATTACTAAATCGGTTCGGTTTGATTTTTTTAATTTTTTCTGATCAAAATCGAATCGAACCAAATTGAAATAACTAAAATTTTTAAAATTAAAAATAAAAATAAAATTTCAAATTAATTTAATTGGATCGATTTTTTCGATTTAAACCGAATATTTCACCTCATCGCTAATAATTGTTTGCTTTCTTGGAAAGTTGGATTGAAATATTCAACTATGGGTCCTCTTGTTGAAACATAAGCCTAACATATAGCGAATTTATTGGCATAATTGATTGAAATTAAATTAATATTCACATCATTAAAAATTAATGTATTTTTAATAAATATTTTTTAAAAAATAAAACTCTTGATTTCATTTAAAAAAATTAAATTATTTATTTCAATAATTACTTTTATTCTTAATATATATGCACATGCATAGAAACTTATAAATGGTATTTATTAAAATAAATATTAAAAATTGCTAGTATGGTGATTCATTACATAAAAATATTATAATTATAAAAATTTGTATATATTTTTATATTTATTTGTTCACTTCTTACCTACCATTTCCTTTTAAAAGAACATTAAACAAACAACTTTGCTTTCAGAGGAGGCTGAGTCTCAGACTCGAGAAAGAGAAAGCTAGGAAGGAGACTCTCACTTTTGTGACATTACACCACAAAGTGAGAGATCCTCCATGATGCTCGCCTTCTTCATCTTGGCTCTTGTATCACAAGGCACCCGCTTGGTGGCGTCTCAACGACTTCCCGCTAACATATTTATCCTCGCCGGTCAGAGCAACATGGCCGGCCGTGGAGGCGTCATCAACAGCACCAAGAACGGCAATTTCACTTGGGATGGCATTGTTCCTCCACAGTGCCAACCAAACCCATCAATTTTACGGTTAAGTGCCAACCTCGAATGGGTCCTAGCCCAAGAGCCTCTCCACGCCGACATCGATTATAATAAAACCAATGGGATTGGACCAGGGATGCCATTCGCTAACGCAGTCCTGACCAGGGATCCAGCCATCGGGGTAATCGGTCTGGTGCCATGTGCAATCGGAGGGACAAATATAACTCACTGGGCGAAGGGAGGTTTCCTCTACGACCAGTTGGTGCGGAGGACTCAAGCAGCCTTGAAGAACGGCGGCGTTCTCAGAGCAATGCTATGGTATCAAGGCGAGAGTGATACGATAAACAGAGAAGATGCCGATGATTACAAAGGCAGATTAGAGAAATTTTTCAAAGAAGTCCGGGCCGATCTGAAACATCCTAGGCTCCCTATTATCCAGGTATGTGTTTTAATTTAAGATTAATAAATTGAAACAGATTGCTGTATCTTCAAGCCACTTGTTGTTCTTGCACAAGTTGGTAGAGACACCTGTTCTTGTCTTCTAATCTTCTAATCTTCATCGAAATATTCTGGGTCTGAAGCCAAACAGCCTGGAAAATCTTCGTAATGAATATCATCAATACAAGTTCAGTTAATTTTTGCAGGTGGCTCTGGCGTCAGGAGAGGGACGATTTGTGGAGACCGTTAGAGAAGCTCAACTGGGAACTAACCTTCTTGACGTGCAATGCATCGACGGTAAGGGACTGACTCTGGAGCCTGATCGGCTGCACCTGACGACGCCTGCTCAGGTTCAGCTTGGCCAGATGTTTGCTCATGCCTTTCTTCAATCTCTGCCTACCCCAATTCGCACGAGTAGTAATTCTGCTGCAACGCTTTCTTTTTTGGTTTCCGACCATTTCGTAGGTTTTTTATTTTATTCTACGTTTTTATTTGTAGGTCTTCAAATAATCTAGTATTCTTCTAAGGCAAGTGTATTGGGATTTGATTTTTGAGTTGTTATTCCTAATAATTAAATGAAACGTACACCTGTTCATTCTGGATATATATTTTTCTTTTTTTAACTTTTGTAATTTATTATTCCAAGTTGACCCGAAAGTTCATGTACTATTGCAAGATTCTCTTTCTTTTCAAGTTATGTTATTTCATTTTTAGGGAGAATTATGACTAAGCTCCTAAATTTTATTTAATAGTTTTAAGGAAATTATTATTTTTTAAAGGAAATTATTATTTCAAATAATGATTTTGATCGAGAGTTTTAAATTCGAGATTTCTGTTTTAAAATAATTATGAAATTAATAATGGGAGGCTTTCTTGATTTCTTTTATTTTTTTTTAAATTTAAATTTTTTCTATCTTTTAATTTGAGAAGAATCATATATGAAAGATTATTTTAGGAGTAGGAAGATATTTTGAGCTTAATAGAATTTTTTCTTTATTTATTTCCCTGTATTTTGTAATGGTTCTTTGTAACTAAATCAAAATTAATCTAGTTAAAATTTTCTTTAAATTGTGAAATTCAATTTTATTTTTTTATTTTTTTATATTTGAAAATATCATTTTAATTGTTGTCTTTTTAAGATATTAAGAATCCTATTAAATATTTTAATTAAATAGTATATTACTAATTAATTTAATTAATTATATAATTATTATATTTATTTATATTAATAAATTAAATGATTTGATTTAAATGATTTATTTATAATTATTATTTAAATATTTTAACTAAATAATAAAAAAACTGATCAAATCTTTTAACTTAGATTAACCGGTTGAATTTTTATTATTAATTGTTCATTTTATAATTATTATTTTTCTCTTGAATAAATTCTTAATTGCAATTTTATTGTTTCTGTTTTTCACCTTAAATTAATTTTTCTTCTCTTTTCTATTTAAAATAAATAAAATTTTCTTCTCATTTCTATTTAAAATAAATAAATTTTACAAGTATAAATCATACAACGTTACATAATTTTTAAATTAAGAAAAGAAAAATCTGTTATTTAAGGGATTTGACGTTCGCTATTGATCGATTATGGATTAAGAGATATTGAAGTGAAACTCAATTTTAAGTTAAAACTACTTCTATTTTATTATATAGGAATAATATTAGTAGATTAATAAAAATTATACTTTTAATTGAATGAAATCAAATGATATAAAATATTAGTTTGATTAATTAATTTTGAAATTTTAATGATTTTTAAAGTAAGTTTATAGTAAAATTAATATAATAAAATTAATTTAATTAATTAAATAACAACTTTAATTGATTAAAATATATATTAAAAAATAAAAATAATAATTAAATGGAATTTAAAAATTAATTTAATCAATTTTCATTAAAAGTGAATTATATTCATAAATTTATTATGATAATGGATTTATAAAATTAATAAAAACATATTAAAAATCATGATATGCACAACGAGATAAACATGTGCGATACACATTGAAAAAATTAATATATATAAATATGGAAAAGAGGGAGAAACACTTAAATTTACATAAATACCCATGATAATTTTATATTATTATAATGAAAAACTAATTTTATGGAGTTAAATAATACATGAACTTGGTTTATTAAATTAATAATTTTAATCGGTTGATTTACATATATTTATAAATATATTTCTTTATGTGCACATTAAGATATTAAGATATAGGATATTGGTGATAGTTTTCATTTATAGGTAAAAAGTCCTATCTATATATTCAACTTAATTTAGGAAAATAAAAATTAATATTTTGATAAAAATATATTAATATTTATATATTTTTTTAAGCAAAACTACTGATTGTATTAATAAAATTTTATCAAATAAAGAGGGATATCATTCCAAACAGAAAGACGATTATACCTAATAGATTTTCTAGCCAAAGTATGAGCAGGTAGAGTAGCATCAGTTCTAGAGTCTAACAAAAGATTTAGAATCATTCAAAATTAAACCCCTGCATAAGATAATTTGGCAAAGATGCTCCTCCTTCTTTCCCATCTCTCGAGCATAAATCATTAAAGTTCCCCGAATAAAGCCACGGAAGAGAGTTTCTACGAGATAAAACTCGAATAAGATTTCAAAACTGACGGGATGAGAGGAAGAAAAACTGTAACAACGTTATGTTTAGTGTTTCTAGATATCAAAACTGACGGGAGCAGAATTGCCGGAATCACGAAGTCACAGGCTTGTCGGTCTCTAGTTCCAACGAACAGGTGCTCTGAGGATATCACCCAACCAAACTTGATATCTTCTTTCTTCAACCTCAGCCGCAAGTCACAAAAAGCCTCCACATGACCTTGTATCTCCTTCCAAATAAGGAGAAATCGATTGTACAACCAAGGACTCTATTCACTATATTTTCAAAATCAACATTATTAAAAAGCCAAAACAAATATCTTTTTACCTCTAATTTCATAATAGATACCCTTCTAAAGGATGCCATAAATCTGCCAAGAAGATCTGCATATTCTGAAAATTGATTGGATTGTATGTGAGAAACATCCCCACCATACAGAAATCATAAGTGACGATCGGAATATCTCTGGAGTTCTTAATAGGGACAACAATCTCTTTTTCTTCCTCGATAGTCAATTGACACAGATGTCTTCCATGGGAAAAGGGAAAGAAGAAGTTACGCTTAAGGAAGAGAAAAATGCGAAAGTATCGAACTATAAAGGGACTATAAGAGAAACTTATTCAAGTTAAAAAGACTTTTAAGGCCTATTTCATATTAAAGTCTTACTGAAACTCAATTATGAAATTTAAATTTTATTAGGATAAGACTACAACAAACTATTTAAAGGGTTAACTTTTAGGTATGTGAGGTATCTGATTTTTCTCTAAATTTGTCTTGGATCTTTTACCGACTTAGACATTGGAGTTTTTGCCCATCAATTATAAAAAAGAACCAAAATAATATTAATTATATAAATTTAATGTATTGAATTAATAGAAGAGAGTTGCATATGAAATTTCCATAATTTTATTTTTGTAATCTATATTTGATTTTCTTGAGGAAAAGATAGATTTTAGTGATTTTAGTGAATTTTGTATAGAATTTGGATTTGAAGAAATGAATTTCTAGTAATTGAGAAGGAGATGGAGAATCGGCCAATGACACGAGCGATTGACGATACAAGCAACAAGTGACATGAGTGTTCAGAGACGCAAGCATGCAAGTAGATGGAGATGAGAGCAGTGAGTGACGCAACACAAGCAACGAGCGACGTGAGTTGTTAGTGATGCGATCAGTGAGCTGTACAAGTAGCCAAAGATGTAAAGAGTGAGTGATTCAAATGGGAGGTATATCGAGTGACAAGCAATGGAAACAACTACCAACTCGAGTAGTGGGCAACTGGAATATCAAATGGCGATCAGTGATCGACAGCGAACAGCATAACAAAATTAATTTCTATTGAGTTTTAATTTTTTATTTTTTATTATTTAAATTTTATATATTTTAATTTTTATTATATTTGATGAATTTGAATCTTGAATTTTATTGAAGTTTTATTTATACGTGGAGATTGAGTTTGACATTTTTTTTTCCATAAATTTTGATGGAATTAAAATCTCAGGACTAAAGCGTTCAATTTGGAAAAAAAAATGATAAATCTGTTAATAATATTCAATTTGCAAGTAGGGTTTTATTAATTCGATTTTTTAAGAGTGAAATCTATAAATTTACAGAAATTAAATTTCAGGAATTAAAATGTTAAGTTCTAAAAATGCAGTTTAATCATTTTTCCAGTCACTACCAACATTTGTAATGGAAGGACCTTTAATTTTAACAGAATCAAACTTTGACTAACATTTGTAACGGAAGGATCTCTAATTTTAACGGAATCAAACTTTAGGAAATGAAGTGTTGGATCTTAAAAATAAAAAATAAATCCATTAATTATATTATATTTTAAAAATGAAAAAGTAAATTTTCCTAATTTTTATTATTTCTACATGTATTTATATATCACTAACAGCAATTATAATAATGTTAATTATTATAATAGCAAAATTAATATCGATATAAAATTTTTTTTTCTTAATTTTAATATTCGTTGTAGAGGATATATTATTATTGTTATTATTATTATGTAATGTATTTGAATATTGTCACTTTTCTTAGAGTAAGAAGAGTGATTAATATGAAAGTGTTTTGATTTTCTTTAACCTAATCATCTTAGGCAATTAATAATATTTGAAAATAGATTATTATAGAAAATGACAATAAATAAGTTTTGATTTAATAGTATATATGGAAATAATTTTTCCAAGCATGAATTTTCTACGTTCAATTGTAGAAAGAAAATAAAATGACATATCTATAAATCTAGGACTTGTAGATATTTTCTTTATCACATAGGAGAAAGTATGGAGTGATTACATATTAAAGAAAAAGATGAAATCTCAGACCAGACTAGGGAATTGCTTATTTGCTCTTCTTTTTGTCTGTTTTAATTACTTTTTTTTTTATAATTGACTTTATTATTCCATTTGAAACTCTAGTACTAAAACTCATTGATTTTTCTTTTTATGTGGAAAAATTTACGGAGGAAATTATGGAAAACTACAAAAATTGGACTAAGCCAGGGCGAAAATTTTTGGCTTTTTCTGCTTTGATTGAATTTTTGGATTTTAAAATAAAGAATTTCAGACAGTTCCTACAGGAATTGGCAGTATTGTGAAGAAGAGTCAAATGAATTAAATGGTAGTGTTTGGTAGGATTTTGATTAGATTCAAATCATATCTACATTGATTTAATTTATTTGTTTTGAAAAAAGTAATTTAATTTGAATTAAATTAAATTAAATTATTTATTTCATACAAAATTTAAAAAAGAAAAAAAATTGAGATCGACCCTCTCTCAAAAATAATTAAATTCAATAATTATAATATATACGAATTTAAATTAATCAGTAAGTACATTTAATTAAATTTTGAAAGATATCAAATTAAATATCCTAATATTTCATCCTTATCAAGAAAAAAATTAATTGGATTATCAACTTTGACTAAGTCAATGGTTATTTAATTTCAAAATTATCTCCGTCTTGTTGCCATGTTTAGTTGTACATTCCAAAAGTCTTTAATATATAGGTAAATTAATTTATTGCAATTTATTCAAAAAATAAATATATATTTTTTCTTATTTTATTCATATAAATAATTAACTATAATATAAATTTTTTATATTATATATATTATATTATATATGAAATAAATAGAACTATTTTATAAATTATGTTCCTTATATATACATATTCGAATAACTAATTCAGTGTCCTCAATATCTATAATTTCCTAATAATTTCTAATTCCCAAATCTCAATATTAATTTTTTTTACTATTTTTAGTAAGTTTTCCTATTGCCACCAAATTATGAGAAATAAATAAAAACTAAAAACAAATCTATCAATAATAGATACGAATTTATTAGAAGTAAATAAAAAGAAAAAAGAGATGTAGGTATTTTTATTGAATTTAATTAATTTAAAATTTTGGTTCAATTTAAATTTTATTTTTAAAAATTTTAATTAAGTTTAGATTTAATTAGAAAAAATTAATAAAATCAAACTTAAAGAGCAATAATATATATTTTTGACATTATAAAAAATTAAATTATAATTAAAATTAAAATATTTTAATTTAATTTTAAAATACTAAAAATATAATGTAAAAAATAAAAACATCAATTAACTAAATTAAATCGAATCAAATCAGATCAGATCAATTCGATTTAAATCAATTTATATCTAAAATCATTTTAATTTGATTTTCATAAATAGTAAAATTTTAATTTTCAAATTATTTAGTTCAATTTAATATTCACTTTTAATTTTATCAATTAGATTACTTAATTAGCTGTTATTATTCTAATTAATTTTAATATATATGTTAAACTTTTAGAATATCAAAAATCCATTTGGGGGAAATTTTCCTCATTAAGGCACCCATTAAAATTATTTTTGTATTGTGAAAGAAAAAGCTTAGCTAATCCTTCCAATGTACAGAAGCTTTCCTTCTCATGGGATTGAAATCAAGGATTCCCAAAGCCTGCGAGAATTTAGCCAGTAAATTTCAAAAGCTATTGACGTCTCTTGCTAGGCTTTTGAGATTATAAAATGGCATCTCTATGTTAAAGTTAGCAATAGCACAGGTAATCATAACTAGAGGTTGAGGTATTACCCATAAATTAAAACGTTTGGTGTCATATATTTATGCTCTGTTTTTTTTTTTCAAAAAAATATTTATTTTTTATAATTTAGTTTTATTTTAAAATATTTGAAAATTTTTCTGTTTGGCTCGGACAACAGTGGACTCAAGACATTAAAGACTAAAATAGTTAAAAACCGTATATTTATAGCTTAGATTAGATATGGATTAGATAAATTTCTCTTTGCGTGCAAAAGAAATAACATTCTTGCTGAATAATAATAATAATAATAAATACACTGGCAACAGGGAGCTTTTCCATGTATAAATTTCTAGAGTTGCCAGCTAAACCCGCGCCGAAGCCTGTGCCGTGCATTTCACCCAGCGGTAGACTAACAGGCACTTTTTTCTGCAAGCAGTAAGAAAAAATAACATGGCGATTCCCAAGCTATTATGGCTACTCTTGGCGTTGCAAATAATCCATTCCTCTTCAGCAATCGATCTTCATCCTACGGATGTCTTCATTCTAGCAGGCCAAAGCAATATGGCCGGCAGAGGCGGTGTCGATAAACGCAAATGGAATGGCTTTATTCTGCCGGAGTGTAGGCCTAATCCATCAATCCTCAGGTTAAATGCTCAATTCAAATGGGAACTGGCGCGCGACCCTCTCCATGCAGACATCGATGTAGGCAAAACGTGTGGGGTTGGTCCAGGGATGGCATTTGCTAATGGGATCAAAGCCAATGAGTCGAGGATTGGTGTGGTGGGTCTGGTTCCTTGTGCCGTTGGTGGAACTAAAATCAGTAAGTGGGCTCAAGGAACGAGGCTGTACAACCAGTTGGTGAGTCGAGCTAACGAGTCAGTGAGATATGGTGGAAGAATTAGAGCGATTTTGTGGTATCAGGGAGAGAGTGATACGGTGTGGAGAAAAGATGCTGAGGCTTACAAGGGGAAAATGGAAGGGCTTATTGGGAGTTTGCGTCGTGATCTTAATATTCCAAATATTCCTGTAATCCAGGTTGGTAAATTTATTGAATTTTATCTATTGGGAATTCTTGGATTTATGAAGAGGAGACCGGCGGTGTTGTTCACAGGTGGCGCTTGCTTCAGGAGAAGGAAGATACACAGAGCTGGTGAGAAGAGGTCAGCTAGCAATCAAGCTGCCGAATGTGGAATTCGTTGATGCCAAGGGATTGTCGCTAAAAGCAGATAAACTGCACCTCGCCACCACGTCTGAGGTTCATCTTGGTCTCAAATTGGCTGATGCCTTCATTACTTCTTTCGGCCATATGCTCTCTAATTAAATGATAATGAGATACCATGTTCCTGGGCTCCAAATTTAACATTTTTAGGATTAAGAAATTTTAATTAGTTAAAGTATTTTATTATTTAATTGTTATGGTATGAAAAAATTTATTAGTTGATTTATTATTTTTATAAAAATATCTATTAAATTGTATTAAAAATAGTTTAATTTTTTTTATAATATTTAATAATTAAAATCAATAAAAAGATTAATTAATAAATTTTTTAATTAAAATTTCAGAATGTTTTAATATATTTTTTAAAATTAACTTGAAAAATTAATTAACAAATTTTTCATGCAACACAAATATCAAATAATAATAACTGTTTTTTCTTGTCAAGCACAGCATTTTGGGTTTTATTTATATATATATATATATATAGCTTTAGCCATTGTAGTAATTTACAGAAGAAAGATGATGAGGTTGAGTTGATATAGTTTGCAATTTGCAATCAATCTCAGGATGGATCCAATGAAGTATGTTGGTCATTTTCTAAATCAACTCAAATGAAACAGGGCAGCTTTATTGGTTTACTCTGCAACAAATTGGGTAGACCAAACTGCATGCCAAGTTGCGTGTTGATTGCCAATAATTTTCTTCTTTCACATGTTAAAAGTTTATAAGATCATACCCAAAAACTATTGCAAATTATACTGTACTAGGAAAGTGAAACAGAGATATGGCAGGTCGATGCACTTGTCAACTAACATCATGAATATGTGAAATTATGCCCTAGAGGAGATTCCCACTCTAATTTTTTTATTTTTTTTTTTAGGCAATTTTATTATTTAATCTCTTACTTTATAAAAAAATTTATTAGTTAATATTTTATTTTTAAAAAATATATTAAAATATTTTTAATATTTTAAAAATATATTAATTAATTTTTTATTATTTTTAATTATTAAGTATTACAAAATAAAATATTATTGATACGACGAGACTAAATAATAAACTCTTTAAAAATCGAAAACACCAACTAATAAATTCTTTTAAAATATTAATTTCCCTTATCACTGTGATTTAATCATTGATATTTAGTAAAATATATAGTTTAGCAGTTATATTTTTAAATTTAATACGTAAGCATTTATTTTATTAATAGAATAGTTATTTGATTTAAAACTTTAAAATTTTTAGTTACAATTTATCTTTATAATTTTATAAATTTATCCTTAATATAATATTTATTTACAAATAATCTCTTATATTTTTTATTTTTATAAATTAATCATTTATTATATTTCACTATTATATATTTGAAAAAAAATTAAATTTGGCAATTATTTTTGTCCTAAGTTAAATAAAAAAAATAAATCAATGACAATTGAGAATGAGGAAGTTGGACATGGAGGTGATTTTTTTAGCTTAAATTTGGATACATGTTAATTTTCTTAATTTAATTTTTATTTTATTATTTTTTAATATAAGCATTGAAATTTAATATATATGACTGATGAGTTTATAAAAAAGGGTTTATTTGTAAATAATGTATAACATTTAAATCAATTTTGTAAAAATACATGGAAATGTTTTTTTTTTGGCAAAATAATATATAGAAATAAGTTGTAAATATATGAGAAATTACCTTATCAACAAATAAAATATTAAGGATTAAATTAAAATAATAATAATTTTTATTAAATTTAAAAGTTAACTAGTAATAATTAATTTTTAATATTAATTGATGGTATTAATACTAAACGAATTGTTAAAATTTAATTAATAATTATATATATATATATATAAAGTATAAATTATAATAATTATTGAATACACTATCAAACATTGGTAAATCTATATCAAGTGTCGCAGTAATTAGTGATTCCTTTCCTTATTCAGTCAGATTACTGATTATCCGATCATTGCGCATAAATTTCTAAAAATTTTATTTGAACCATATTTGTATTTTTTTAGCAAAAATTAGTTTATATTTAAAAAATATTTTCTACTGTGAAAGATTGTTTTCGTGAAAATTTTTTTCAACAATATAATTTATTTTTTATTATTTAATATTAATTTAAAAATAAAATTTATTAACAAATTTATATATATAAATTTTAACAAAAATTTTACGGTGTAAAAAATGATTGACAGCCATCTCAGAAGCAACTGAACAGAAAAACCTTATATAAGGTGTGAAATTTGGAGTAGGTAGAACATATTATCACCTTCCCTTGATAATAATTCATGATGATAATTAATTTTTTAATTCAGCATTAAGACGTATTTACATTCACCTAATAAAATTTTATTATGATTTTTAATTAATAGGTCAATTTTTTTTTATTAACCCGTATATATAAAGAATTACTGTATAATAAAATAATAATTAATAAACGGATCAGTCAGATGCTTTCACTTCTGATTGGTTGGGTATGCTGATTGCCTGCCTATCCGATCTTTTATTGCTGACTTGGCAGCATATAAGTCCCTGCGAGAATTTCTCCATAGACGGGCGCTCCTCAGTGCTCCTACGCACAGCGAAACAGGTAAGAGAGAAGAGGAAGGAGAAGATCTGCACAGAGGCTTACTTGAAACTATGGCGGCTACTTCTTCATGGAACCTTGTCTTCACTTCAAACCAACCATCTCCTTCCTCTCTCTCATGGAAGCTCTCTTTCCCATCTCCGTTCACCTCTGTCCAATTTCAACGCCGCCAAACTACCACTGCACAAAGGTTCCTAGTTTTTGCCACTATGATGGGAGCCAAACCCACTATTCTCGTCTCTGAGAAGCTCGGAGATGCCGGCTTGGAGCTCCTTAAAACATTTGCAAATGTTGACTGTTCATACAACTTAAGCCTGGAGGAATTGTGTACTAAAATCTCACTGTGTGATGCGTTGATTGTAAGGAGTGGAACTAAGGTTACACGCGAAGTGTTTGAAAGTTCTAGTGGTAGACTTAAGGTTGTGGGTAGAGCTGGTGTTGGAATTGATAATGTTGATTTGTCCGCAGCGACTGAACATGGATGTCTGGTTGTCAATGCGCCTACGGCGAATACAATTGCTGCTGCGGAACATGGGATTGCGTTGCTTACTGCCATGGCAAGAAATATAGCGCAGGCTGATGCGTCCATTAAATCTGGTTTGTGTTTGTTGCTTCTTCTTCTTATATGTGTTCATCTCTTTCTTCTTTTACGCATTTATTCGAGCAGTAAACGTGCTTCTTTTTTGTTAATTTTTTCCCCATTAGATTTAATTTCAATCTTAAGGACAGCCAAAACATATCTCTTGTTATAATCTATTCAGGCAAGTGGGAGAGAAGTAAATATATAGGAGTGTCTCTTGTGGGGAAAATTCTTGCTGTGATAGGATTTGGAAAGGTTGGATCAGAGGTTGCTAGGCGTGCTAAGGGTCTTGGCATGAATGTGATTGCACATGATCCTTATGCCCCTGCAGACCGAGCTCATGCCATAGGTGTGGAGTTGGTGCGATTTGAAGAAGCCATATCATCTGCTGATTTCATATCCCTGCATATGCCCCTTACCCCTGCTACATCAAAAATGTTCAATGATGAGACTTTCTCAAAGATGAAGAAAGGAGTTCGAATTGTTAATGTTGCTCGTGGTGGAGTCATTGATGAGGATGCTCTAGTTAGAGCTTTGGATTCTGGGATTGTTGCTCAGGTGCCTTGTTCTGTAGACCCATTCGTTTCCTATATTCCTATTCCAAATGATTTTCCTTTTCTTTCAATAACTTCTGCATTTGTGCAGGCTGCTCTTGATGTCTTCACAGAGGAGCCCCCACCTAGAGATAGCAAGTTGGTGCAACATGAAAGTGTGATCGCTACTCCTCATCTTGGTGCTAGCACTACGGAGGCGCAGGTGTGTCAGACGATAAATTATACAGTGAAAACAGTTGTACCATTGACCTCAGGCCATTCTTTATTTATTTATGTTTTTATTTTGCTTGATGGTGCTTGGTTTTAATTAGGAAGGGGTGGCTATTGAAGTAGCAGAAGCTGTTCTTGGTGCTTTGAAAGGGGAGCTTGCAGCTACTGCAGTGAATGCACCTATGGTTCCTGCTGAGGTATATCATTCCCTGTTGCATCTATATGCAACAGCTTGTCATTGTACACCTGTAAGAAATCAAGAATTGCTCTGTGAATATTTTATGCACTTCCAGTGTAGTAGTATTAAATAATTTTATCAACTCTAGGGTTCATCCATTCACGAGCAAAACTTCATTAAGTCGCAGAAACATAAATGTACATGATTCTTGAGCCCTGTTTTTGTTCATGGAGCAGATGAGGGCTTATTTCATTTCAGTTATTTGATAGCGGTTCTAATGAACTGATTTGTATTTTTTCTTATCTCCCTACCAAAATTTTCATTTCCCCTGATGACAGGTTCTTTCAGAACTTGCACCATTTGTTGTACTAGCAGAAAAGCTTGGAAGGCTGGCTGTACAACTAGTTGCAGGTGGAAGTGGTGTGCAATCAGTGAAAGTGACTTACGCTTCAGCTAGAGGTCCGGATGATCTCGACACTCGCCTGCTCCGAGCTATGATTACCAAGGGCATAATTGAGCCTACCTCCAATGTTTTTGTAAACCTGGTAAATGCTGACTTCACAGCTAAACAGAGAGGAATAAGAATAACAGAAGAGCGCATTGTTTTGGATGGTTCACCTGAAAAGCCACTCGAGTTCATCCAGGTTCAAATTGCAAATGTGGAATCTAAATTTGCAAGTGCAATTTCTGAGTCTGGCGACATTAAAGTGGAAGGAAGAGTGAAAGATAGGAAACCTCATCTTACCATGATAGGATCATTTGGTGTTGATGTGAGCTTGGAAGGTAGCCTCATACTATGCCGGCAGGTTGATCAGCCAGGTATGATCGGAAAAGTAGGGACTATTCTCGGTGAGGAGAATGTAAATGTGAGCTTCATGACTGTTGGGAGGATAGCTCCACGAAAACAGGCAGTTATGACCATTGGTGTAGATGAGGAACCTAGCAAGGAAGCATTGAAGAGAATTGGAGAAATAACAGCCATTGAAGAATTTGTTTTCTTGAAGTTGTAGTATGGCAGTCAATATCAAGATTGATTGTGTTTTGTATTAAGTTTGTATGATCAACGGACAAGTTTCATGTTTTCATTTAGGCTTTTCATTTAGGTGGTGAAGCAAAAGCAGGCTTCCTAGGGACTCGTAGGTAGTTCGATGGATGATATTTTAAATGGTAGTTAAACAATCAGTAATTTATTTTATCAAATCATATTTTTTATAATTTAATTGATAAATTTTATTATTATTTTTTTATAATAATAAAAAATAAAAATTTTAAGAACATACCTTGCATATAATTGTGAAAGTTTTCTTTTATTGTAACTTTTAAAATTTAACAACAGAGGATTGTAATGAATTTATAATTATATATTTTTTTAATCAATTAAAATATATGAATTTATTATTTAATATTTAAAATTTTTAAAATAATTAACGTAAATATTTTAAAATAATGTCTATAAACTGAAAACTTGAGTTTATTTATTAATTATTTTTCAAAGATGCTGAGTTCTTTTAGGGAACAAAGAAGAAAAATTCTAAAACTGGTTAAATTTAGATGGTAATTAATCCAATTCAGAGATCCGCAAAACGCCTATATAAAGTGGAAACTAATTTCTACTGTGTACCCAAATTAAAAAACACACAAACGCACAAAAACAAAAGCCAAAGAAAGAGCGAGAGAGCCAGAGTGAGAAATGGGGAGGTGGGCGATAGCCGTGCATGGAGGCGCTGGTGTGGACCCAAATCTCCCGCTAGAGCGTCAGGAGGAGGCCAAGCAACTCCTAACTCGCTGCCTCAATCTGGGTATCTCTGCTCTTCGCTCCAATCTCCCCGCCATTGACGTCGTTGAACTCGTTGTATGTTTCTCTCCAATTTCCATTCTTTTTCTTACGTCTCTTATTCACGAAATATTTATGATCTTTAATCATTCTGATCACTAACTTCAAGCCTATGATTAGATTCATAACCGATGCGTTTTTTCTTTAATATAGGTGAGGGAACTAGAAAGCGATCCTCTTTTTAATTCTGGTCGAGGATCCGCCCTAACTGAGAATGGAACGGTGGAGATGGAAGCTAGCATTATGGATGGACCCAAGAGAAGATATGGCGCCGTATCAGGTTTAACCACCGTTAAGAACCCAATCTCTCTCGCCAAACTTGTGATGGAGAAGTCTCCTCATTCCTATCTCGCCTTTTCTGGAGCAGAGAAGTTTGCCAGACAACAGGTTTACACATCCTTTCCAGTTTTTCCTATTTTGATTTTATTGCATGTGGCAAAGAAATTATTGCTTGTGCAAATGTTTACACCTTAATCATGTAGAAATGGCAATTTCCTTAGAAAATGGAATTGAAATTGGTTTTGAATAGGGTGTGGAATTGGTGGAAAATGACTACTTCATCACCAAGGAAAATGTGGAGATGCTAAGATTGGCAAAGGAAGCCAATTCCATCGTGGTACGTGGAATCTCACTCTTTTAGTGATTAAATATATTTAGTTGACCCAATAATTCACTTGGCTTTCTTTGTGCAAATCTAGTTTGATTATAGGATCCCTTTGGAGACTTGCAGGGCTATTGCAACTACAACCATGGATAATCCTTTGCAAATGATGAATGGCCTCCCAATCAACGTATATGCGGCAGAGACAGTAGGATGTGTAGCTGTGGACAGCGAGAGCCGGTGTGCTGCCGCAACATCAACAGGTGGGCTAATGAACAAAAAGACAGGTCGTATAGGTGACTCACCCTTGATTGGTGCGGGGACCTATGCATGCGAGCTTTGTGGAGTTTCATGCACAGGGGAAGGTGAAGCCATCATCCGTGGGACCCTAGCCCGAGATGTGGCAGCTGTGATGGAATATAAAGGGTTGGGGCTACAAGAGGCAGCAGATTTTGTGATAAATGAGAGACTTGATGAAGGAATTGCAGGATTGATAGCGGTGTCTAAAAATGGAGAAGTGATTTGTAGGTTTAATTCGAATGGAATGTTCAGAGTATGTACTAATGAAGATGGGTTCATGGAGGTTGGCATTTGGTGATTAGCTAGTTTTCTTTTTATTCCTTTTTGCTTTGGTGATGCTTTGTGTGTGATAAAGCATACCTTTGTGCTAATTTAGTAGAAATAAAAATAGAAGTGTTATATATGCAATCATTAGAACTATGCATTTTGAAATAAAGATTGTCCATTATTTTTTGTCAGATTGCTCTACCACTTCATTGTTTTTGACTTTGATTTTCCATTAATCTTAGCCATTGATTTTTGTAAGGTTTTTACTCTAGCTGTTAGATTAAAAAGTGATAAAACAAGGATGTACACACTCATCCTAGTCCACCATTTTCTATTTAATTTTCCACCCTTAGATTAAGGGTTTAGAAGTCTATAAATCCAATGTTGTTATACGGTTGAAGGGAGAGATCATTAGAATTTAAAATTTTTTTGTACAAGAAATTTTTGGAAGCAAATTGAAATTCACCAAGTAATTTTCTTTTTCCTTCTATGCCTCCCTAATACGACAGCACCCTCTCTACCCAAATCCCAAAAACGACAACTAAAAGCTCATTTCTTCTCTTACCCCTCTCAAAATCGAGCCCTCCTAACTAGAACACTGGACCTCTCCTCATCTTGACCAGCACCACCAAGACCCAGACACATCTCCCCCATCTCCTCCATTACCTTACCCGGTGTCTGCATCCTCGATCTCGAGGAGTTAACACTAATCAATTCAAATTTAAAAAAAATTAACCGAATTGATTTAAAATTTTAATTTAATTTTTATTTATTTTAATTTTATTTAATTTTTAATTTTAAAAAATTTAATTATTTTAATTTGATTTAATTTTAATAAAAAAATTTAAACCAAACTTATTAGTGATAATATTAAGAGATTAAATTATAATTAAAATTGAAATATTTTAATTAAATTTTAAAATATTAAAAATAATAAATAAAATATCAAAAATTTATTAAAAAATTCAATCGATCAAACTAAATAAAATTAGATTAATTCAATTCAAATCGATTTTTATTTAAAATTTATTCAGTTTGATTTTCACAAATATTAAAATTTTAATTTTTGATTTAATTCAATTTTACACTGAATTAACCAAATCCTTACTCCATTAGTCTATTTAACTCTCCGATAAGAGTTTAAGATTTAATTAAAATCGAAACACGATATATTAAATAAATATTATAATATTAATTTTAATATTTTTATTATGACTAATACATCATACATTCTATAAATAATTACCAGAATAAGTTTAGTTAATTTTTAGTTTAATTTTAAGATCTTAAAAATAATTTTAAATAATAATATTCAATAGAAAAATATTTAAAATTAAATTTATAATTAAAAGTAGAAATAAATATTAATATATTAAAATTATATATTAGAAAAATACAAAAACTTATGTATTTTTTATTTTATAAAAAAATAATAAATAAGAAATATGTAATCTACTGCAAAATAATTTTTTAGAAACTTATACTTTAAGACAAATAATAAATTTATTATTGATATTATTATTTAAGTTAAAATTTTATTTATTTTTAAAAATTATTTTATTTATTTTTAATGATAAATTTTTTGAAATAAATAATTATTGGTCTCTAAAAACATATTAGTCTCTAAAATATTTTATTATTTATTTTTAATAGTGAATTTTTAAGATAATGATTAATTAGTCTTTAAATGTGTCTCTAATTTTTTAAAATTAATTTTATTGTATAAAAAATTTTAATCATTTTTAAATTTATTATTAAAATATTCATCATTCCCATATAAAAAAATATTGATAACTAATTAACGTATAAATGAATTAATTATACAATGTATTGAATATGCATATACTATAAAAAATTAAATAAGAAAAGTTTTCTTTTTTATTTTAAAAAATTAAATATGCAATGCAAATATATATATTTATATGCATATATCTATTTGTATGAGATTTTATTGGTATATATTAAAATAAATAATTATAATTAGTTTATAATCAAATTTATATTAATAAAGTTAATTTACAGTGTTAATAAATAAAATTTTAACTAACCAGATATATATACAATAATAAATTTAAAATTTTAAAATATTTTAGTTCTATTATATGATTACTTAAATTTATATTATAAAATAATATTTTTAATTACAATTATAATTAAAAATTAAAAATTATAATAAATTAAAAATAAAATTTGATATATCATTAATTTATTTTAAGAATTGAAATGTAAAATTATAAATTACAAATAAAAAATAATAAAAAGGGAAATTATGTGAGACCAAGTGGGATTGATGTCCCACATCGTTTCCAAAAGAAATAAGGAGGCATTTGCCTCGCTATAAATAATGAAAAAAAGGTTCCTTGTTTCCCCTTAAAAGGAAAAATGAAAGATTTTTTTACTTCATATTAAAAATTCTCAAGTGTCTCCTTTTTTAATAGGATATATTATTATTTTTTAATTTAAATAATATTTTAAGTAAATTCTAATTTAAGTTTTATTTAAATTTAATTTAATGATATAATAAAATAAAGATAAATAATTAATAATTTGAAGAAATTAATAATTTAATAAATTTATTTATATACAAATGTATTTATCTCTAAAAATTAAACTAGTGTTTTGCCATTAATTATATTTATATTTAAACACAGAAGTAAAAAGAATAAATATTTATTTCTCTAAATAAATATAAAAATAAATAATTTTTTTTGAAATAAAATTTTTTATTTTAATATAATAATTTTGGTATAGTACTAATTTAATTAACAAAACAAATTATGAATATTTTGATTATTTAAATTATTATTTTTAATTCTTCTTTATAATTGGTTATTAATATACTAATAATTATTATATCTCTATGTATGCATTAATTAAATGCAACAGTATTGAGTGTAGTTCGTACTGTAAAAAGTCATATTTATATTGAGATAGTATTCATGTTTGAATCTCTTGGCTGTTAGCGGTAGTTTTTTTATTAAAAATTAGCAGCTTGATTTGGAAAATCTCATTCAATCCACCTGAGTTGACGGTGCAACTTTTGTTTTTTTTTTTTTTGAACTGGTTACATAACTGCAACTTTTATTTATAGTACAATTCTTTCAGCCCTAAAAATAATTACAATATAAATAATCATTTAATTTTAATTTTACTTCTTTATAATAATCATATAAATTAAATATACTAATATTTATTTTTATCCATAGCTACCCTAGACAAAATTGGCAAAACATTATGTGGGGTTGTTCTCATGAATGTTGCGGTTGGAATTGGACATCTATAATGGCTCAAGAACTTTAGCCCAAAATTGCAAGCCCATCCCATCTCAGCCTAGTCTTCCAACATTCTTGGTTGAAATCGAACTAGGCAAGAGCAATACTAATATCTTCATCATCATCTTCCTCCCTGATGCCTAAACTCCAAAACAGAAAACATACAAATCTCTGAAAATTTGATAAATTTGGACATCCTAGACGCCTAGAATAGACCTAGATATGATGCCTATAAATGAGAACATCACTCGTGAAAACACTTAAATTCTCCTTTTTGACGCGATATATCACGTATAATTGAATTTGAAATGAATTCAAATCACGTATAATTAAATTTGAGATGAATTCAGATTTAAAAATAATTACGATAAAAAAATCAAATAAAATTCGCCTAATAATAATAAGGTTTGAACTGTTATTTTTAGCTAAAACATTCCCACTACAGGCATTCACAAATCGCTATAAGTACTGTGTGCTTGCTTTGTACAACAACAGAGCCCTTTTCAACCCCACCACTGGACCACTCTTTACAGTTGTTTCTGCAAAATTAACTGCTCTTTTTTGGCTTTTCCCTTGATGTTTTCCTAGTTCTGTTTTTTTCTCATTAATTCTTTTTTTTTTTTTTGCATATGGGTCTGAAGATATCTCCAATTTGAATACTGTTTCAATTCAGAGAATGTCTATTGTTAATTTCTGAAAATTTTCACAACACAAGCACACAAGGTATGGCATTGAATTAATCCACCTACTGCATTATTTGCAGGGATTTGGTCTTTGCTCACAAAATCTTATTATTATTATTATTATTTTTGGTTCTCAATTTTATTGAAGTTAGACCCATAACTTTTAGGACCAAGGGTGGTTGATGAAATGAAATGTTGTGTCCAAATGGACCACGTGAAGATGGGATTTTGGGTAGAAAATAATTAGTAAGAAGATGAACAAAAATGAAAATTCTGCATACTTAAATGCAGAGCTGTCCTTATATTGCAGAGGCTCAATGCTATATTTGGCATTACTTGAGATATTGACACCCTGCAGCCCAGCCCAACTCAGCCCATTGGATGCTCATCCTGTGGTGCTAAAACAACATTATCACCTTTTCTGCAAATTATATAATTAATATATTTATTTTAATAATAAATTACTTTTTCATCTTAAAGTTAGTAAATATAAGTTTTTTTTTTTGTTAAGTCAATAAAATACTGATAATTAAGTGACATAGAAACATTTTAAATTTAAAAATAAATTATTTTTAGTATTTGTATTATGTTAGAATTAACCCATAAATATTTATCAATTTATTTCTAAGTCAATAATTTTATTCATGAATTTTGATTAATTCAATATTTAATCAAGAATTCTATAAAGAGCTGAACTGAATTGATTTTGAAATAGAAATAAAATTAAAAAAATAAACTTTAAAAAAAATAAAACATTTTAAGTTTAAAAATAAAAAAAAATTCTTTTTTAAGATTTTTTTGAGTGAAACATCTTTTTTAATTTAGAATAGTTTTATTTTTAAAAAATAAAAATCTTAAATGTTTTTAAGAAAATAATCTAGGTTTCATTTTTGGGTATTTTAGTAATTCCTTAGATAATTAATGGAAAACTAAATAGAAGGATCGAAAGTTTAATAATTTTAAAATATAAAAATTAAATTATTGATTTTTTAAAAATTGAAAGATATTTACATCAGTTTTCATATAACTGAGATTTAAAATATATATATTTTTTTAAAAAATTATTATTTAATTTTATTATATAGTAAAATTAATTAGTTAATTATTAATTTTTTAAAAATTTATTAATTAATCTGTATGATTATAAAAACTTCACTAAAAAGTCTGTGCCGTTAAATTTTAATATTATTACCGTTAGATTCTCCATCACTAAATACTAAATGTAATTAACGCTAATTATATTAAAATTTAATAAAAAAATATTTTAATTAAATTCTTTAAAAATCACATAGACTATACTATATTTTAAAAACAATACAAAGATTAATTATTTAATTTTGCGTAAACTAAATACTTTTTCATCCCATCACTTTTGTTTAATTTTATTTTTTTATTATATTCATTTAAAAACATTAAATTTTATTAAATATTAAAAGATATTTTAATAATTATTAAGGGATTAATTTTAAAATAAAATAAAATTAAATAGAATTATAATAATTAATTTATATGTTAATTATATATAAAAAATAGATAATAATTTTAGAATAATAAAAAATAATAAAAATTAAGAGAGAGAATAGTAAATTTTTTATTTTTGAATGAGAAATAGGTTTGGATAAAAGAGTCCTTCGATAATATCATTCACGCATGGAATGTGCGTCTGCTGTGAAGCAGAAAGATCAAAGTCCCATCCATTTTCCAATTCTGTATTCCATCAAATTATATGCTTGTGGGTCCACTCCATAAATGATAAATCTTGCAGCTCAGCTTTTGTTTCTGTTCTTCATGTTCTTCTTTCTGTAATAATTCTTGCATCCTGCTGTGCTTTGTCTCTCCACTTCACCTCTAGTTTTCAGATATGATTAGGGTTTTATTTGTCTGGTTTCATTTAACTTTCATCCAAAAATGAGGTCCCAAAATTTAAGTTTGTCTTAATTTTTTTTCCTTAATAAATTTACCCAATACGAATTTGAATTACCCCAATGAATAGATTTTGAAATTCAGATGATTTATAAAGAAAGAAAGAAAGAAAAAGTGTGAAACTTTGAGGAGTTCAAAGATGGTAGACTAGTGTAGTATAGTGGCCACAAAAAGAGAAGAGAAGATATTCACTGGAAACCATCTCATGACTCATGATCATGATCATCAATTCAGATCTTATCATTGTCTTTTTCTTTTCTTTTCTTTTCTTTTCTTTTCTTTTCTTTTCCTCTCTTTTTGAGTTGAAATACTCCATAGCCATACTTGTAAGCAAAGAAAAAAGACACCTCACACTAAATCCAAAAGATTTTTGTTTCCCAACTTCAACATTCTCTTACCTTCCATCTTTTCCACCTTTTTTTGTGGCTAAAGTTGTTATAATTAGTGGATCTAATTACACCTAAATCTCCATTTTAATCTTCTCCTTTATGTGCTTAATGCCACTTTTAATTAATTTATCCACTTGTTTAATATTCTATAATTACACCAACCTCCCTGTATTTTCACAAATTAAGAAATTATCACCTTTAACTATGATGTTGTCGATATGAGCTGAAATGGAAGATATTACCCTAGACTCTTCTAATATGGATTTAAAAATAAATAAAAAATTTATTATTTAGTCTATATAGTATAGAAAAAATTTACTACCGGATCCTTCAGTTTTGAAAAATACATTAAAATGTTCTTGATATATTAAAAAGTCTACTTATTAGTCTCTTTACTAATTTTAACCTCTAAATATTACAAAAAATATTTTAAAATGTTCTTAATACGGATGGATTAATTAGTAAATTTTTTAAAAATTTAAGAGATTAACTAATAAAAATTTTCAAACCGTAAAGATTATACACTAAAATACTTAATTGATAAACTAATTAGTAGATTTTTAATACGTCAAAAATATTTTAATATATTTTACAAAACTGATAAATTAACTAGTAAATTTTAGCATACGACAAATGTCAAATGGTAATTTTTTAAAAAAAATGAATGTTGCATGCAAAATCTATAAATATTTTATGATAAATTATAGTTGTTATTAAAAAATAACAAAATAAATATTACTGCTAAAAATATTTTTTTATTAATAGAATTTTTTATAGTTATTATATTTCTTCATATATCATTAACAACAATAATTTATATTATTATTATATGTTAGTTTTTATCATAAAAAAATTAATATTGTTAATTTCTACTAATTTTAATATTTATTATAGTGATTTATGCTCTAAATTCATACTTTATAAGTGAGAATTTCTAAGTAAGAATTGTCTAATGGAATATATATATTAAAAAAAAAGCTCCGATATTCACGGTGCATATTAAAAAGAATTGGATTGAATAATTGAGTGAGTAGGTTAATGCAATTTAGTAAGAAATCTAGGAGGGTAAGTTATTTAAGATTATTGAAGAATAAAGCCAGCTCATGATTCCCTCTAGTTTAAAGTGGTAGAAAGCACATGCGACCTTCCCTTTACTTTGCATAAAAATTCCATGCTCTTCTGCTTATTGTATATCAAATCCTAATCACCCATTTATCTACCAATTTTTCTTCTTTAATGGCCTCATTGCATTTAATGCATATGGCCCTTTTACATATATATATATTTATAAATTTTTTATTTAAAATAAATATATAAAAAATAAGAAATAGTTTTTTTATTATAAAAATAAATATCTCATAATAAATAGTTAAAGAGACTCGAATCGGATATTTCATACTCGAATCGAATATTTCATCCGATTTTCACTTATGTGAACATAAATATAATATGTGTATTTTGAGTGTAGTTAAGCTTCTATATGCTATATTCTATGAGAAAAGGAGGGAGGAGGGTGGTATTGGAACAAAAAGACATAGCACATTATGTGGACAAGCTGGTTGTCCCTATCAAAGGGCTGTTCTCTATTGACTTAAACCTTGTTTGGTTGGACTCTATATCTATCTACATCTGGGTTTCACACTTGGAGCTTTTAGGTTTGAACTTCAATACCCTAAAATAATCTTCCATTAATTAATGTCACTCTCTACTTGTGTATTGATCGGCGTATGAGCAAGGGAACTACTACTAGCTGTTGTCTATTATATATTATTAATTAAACACAATTCCAAGTTTCTTTCATATGTTTGGAGAATGAAAATGAAAATGAAAGCTATAGGTGGTATAATACATACCAAAGCTTGTAGCTGTCTTAAATCTCGAATAAGACTTCAAATATGGTTTATTTTTTTCTAGTAAATCGAACCGATCATGCAGATATTTTATTTAGAATAGCATCCATCAGAACCAGAGAAGCATGTAGGTAGTTTTTGGGAGAAAGTATTCTATAGATATATTAGGTTTAAGTATGGAAAGTATCAAAATGGACGGTGTAGCCGAAGAAGGGTAGGTTACTAGTTTAGTCTCTTTCATTGGGGTAAACATTTCAAACATTAGTAACGCCAAGAAAAAAGAGCTCCCCCAACTAGGTCAAACACCAATATGAATATAATAATTAATCTCTCCGTTCAAAAAATTTATAAATAAATAAAAATAAGAAACACCCGATATTTTTCAGTGGCCGACAACTCGTTCCTCCCTTCACATGCAAACAAAAGAACAAGCTCTTGTTTATTTTTAATTTTTAACTGTGGATCTCTCCCTCCATAACCCATTAATTCTTTTTTCTCATGAAGCAGACATATGCATGCATAGACCAGACAACACTTCTATAGACACGTACACCTGTAGGTCTACATGAAAATGTGTAATAGTTCAATGAATAAGTTCATATATGATCTTTTTTTATGTATATTATAGAATATGGTACAAAATATTTTATGTTCATATGAGAGAAGGAACCTAAAGAAGTTGCTTTGTTTTTATGGTCTTTACTTCCGGATAAAATGCCAACTACCTCTGCTTCCAGCTGATCCCATTGCTTGAAAGAATGGTTCAGATTCTAGAAATTGAGGATGGGAGTGCAGTGAAGCAGAGATGGTAGGCAATTTAACTTGTCACATGATGAAAAAAGAACATAAAAATTATTCACCATACAGAGGTAGTCTATTGAAGGGAACAAAAGAGGAAATGTGATTAGGAATTAGCGAGGAATGCTCAGAAAATCTGCAGTTGCATGGTTTAAACTCTGCAGTGCTCTGCTCTTCTTGGACAAAGGCATTGGTGAAGAAGACACTGATGGTGCTACTGTCCATGAATCATTTGAGCTATCTGAGCTAAACGACACATCTATTACACCGTTTGGGCTGCCTGGAACGGAACTAAACTTGCGTTTGTTTGATTGGCTTCCAGGGTATCTTGATGCCATTTCTATTATGAGCTGGCTGCAATCATCCACCTTGTCCTGTTCGGACATTGTCGAAATTCAAGATTCAGTATACAATGAGATTTTCTTGTTCAAAATTGACAGAAAAGTTGGAAAAGGAACTCACCTTGTCGATTCCAAGAATACCCAATAGCTGGCTTTCGTATTCAGCTCTAAGACAGGGTTCTACGCCATTAATTACATGCAGCATTGTTGCAGCAGCAATGACAGAAGGTAGATAATGCATAGACCTAGAATCTGCATGCATTAAAGAAACATATATAGTGGTAAGAGAATAAAACCCAATAAACCAAGAAGCCTAAATTATCAGCAAGAGATGGAAAATTTCCGGTATCTTGCCTGAGATTATAGACAGAATTATGCGCTCACATCGCCGGAGAAATTCCGAGCAGAGATAGTCCTTCAAGCCAAGCCTCCTCGTAATGAAATCAAGAAATGATAATGGAGTTATAGGATTCATTCTCCATTGAAGAGTAGAGAGCACTAAAATCTCCATTCTCTGGATGGTTTTGGCCTCAAACACATACCTACTCTCCTCCACCTAGACAAATCGACGAACCCCACAGTAATAATCAGAGACAAGCATAATTAAACCCCACCATCTTGCAAAGCGCCAATGATTAAGGTTGATATTTAAAGAAAACACATGATTATGTACCTGAAGGTCCAATAGAAGAGGAACCTGTGTCTCCTCCACCTTAGCAGCAAGAGAGAGACAAGCCACAGCAGTGAGTTGGGTCATCCATGGCTTTTCTGTCTGAAAGTGGAAGCTAAACAAGAACCTATCAAGATAGTTGACGGCCAAAACTGCAGTTAAAGCAGTGAAAGAGTAGTGTGCATTGACCTTGAGCATCCAGTGTACAGCTTCACGGCGAGCCTCAGCTAAAGATGGGTTGATTTCTAGTTTATTAAACAAATGATTTTGCTCTTGTTTAGCAAACAAAGAAGAAAGTTCATCGTCTTCCCAATACAAGTCTGGTTCTGACAGAAGGACTGAAGAACTGTCTTGTTTCTTATTGATATTACAGCAATAGCTCTCCCCGCCTTCTTCTTCTTCTTCAAGAAAACAGTTCTCTCTAGCTTCTTCCACCCAATTCTCCTCAGAGCAATAGAGAGCATCATTAAGCAATGCAGCTGAGTGAGGATAATGTTTCGCCATCTTCTTACAAGAATAAGATGAGGTTTCAGATCTTGGTTCATTATAGGCCAGAAAAGAAGATAAATAATAAATAGAGACCCAAGGGCTCAGCCTGAGCCATCTCTTTCTCTCTCTGTCTCTCTCTGTGAGTGAAAGCAAGAAAGAAAGAGCAGGAAGAGAAGGGGCAATGACCAGTAAACCAAGAGATGTGAGAGAGGTGATTTTATTTGTGGGTTTGGAGGTGGTGGGTCAATTTTCTTCTTTATTTTCTTTTTTATTTAATTTGTTTCCCATTGGTCCCAGAGGTGAATCATGGGTCAGTTACTCGACACGTGACATTTGTACTGGGGTTTCTTTGACCCACAATTAATTTCAGCGGTGGGATCTATGTTCGGCTTCTCAATCTATGACTTTGAACCGCTAAGATTGGGCAAATTAAAAAAATGTCAAAAAACGGATCGGAGAATATAAAATATGGACTACCCTTGGCTTTTCTTGTATATAAGTGGACCATACCAGGGATGTTCCTTTTTTTATTATTTTTTTATAATATGGTTAATTTATTTATTAGTTTATTGATATATTTTTAATTAATACATATTAAAAAAATAAAATATATTTATTTCATTATAGTTGTTCGGCTAAAAAGAGGAAAATGGGTTAAGAAAAATTTAATAATATAAGTTTTTTTCAGTCCATTATATTGGATATAGTTGGAATTAACAAGGCTATAGAGCTATACATAAGAAAGTTACAGAAGAAAATCGAAAGTTCAAAATCAGCAAAATTAAATTAAAAATTAAACAAAAATCAAATCAAAGAACAAGTCAAACCAAACCATCTAAACCTAAAAGACCAAACAACATAGCCACCAACAACGCACACCGACTCCATCGATTCTTTTGTCACACCGATTGACTCCCATTGAAGCACTATTACAGAACAATCAACAAGAAGTCAAGCACAAAATAATCAATACCAAATTTAGAAAGAAAAAAATTTAAAAAAAAATTAATATATTATTTCATTACTAAATTATTTTTGAACAAATAAAATGTAATATATTAGAAAACTAATAAATAAATAATTAATTATTGTAAAAAATAAAATGACCTATAATTTAGTAGAAATGAAAAAGAAAAGTAAATTTATCTCTTAGAATGGAGGGGTGTATTTTATTAATTTATGAAAAAGTAAAATTAAATATATTTTTATGAAAGAGAGTAAGTAATTTTTAATAATGTAATATGAATAAAGAGTATATAAAAATTTAAATAAATTTATTATTCTAATTATATCAATTATATTTTTCTAATTTGTATAAGTAATTCAAATTAATTATTATAAATATTAAAATTTTAATTTATTTAATTTTAAATTAAATCTAGATGCTCGAAATAAGTAATAAAATTTAAAAAATAAAATTCGAATTTTAACCTGACATCTTTTTTAGTGAGAGAGGGCGTTACAGACATACACAGCCCGAAACTCGAAAATACAGCTTCCACCCATTAATTACACTTTATTAAATTTTATATTAAATAACTTTCTTTAAACAAACAAAAGAAAAGTCTGATCGATGCTCAAAGTTTTATAGTCAGAGCGTCTGTACTTACCCTGGTTTCTGTTTTTCTTGTTGTTTTAGCTCAAAAAACTCATCAATTTCAAATTAGAAAAATTCAAAATATAACTAATTATTATCTTTATTTATATGTGAATGCAAAGGACAAGACTTATATTATCTGTTTATTTAGTATTTGCATTTTTCCTTTTTTAAGAATTTTTTAATGTTTTATTTTTTTATTTTTTGTTGCACTAATAATTAATATTTTAAAATCAAATTAATAATTAATTATATTTACAATTAAAAATTCTATTCATATTAATTATATCATTTATAATATATATAAATATAAGAAGGGGAAATATTGAGATCGCTGATTTTACTCTTTTCTTTTTACATTATTTATCATTTTTATTTAATTTTTAATTTAATATAAAAAAATAAAAATAAAAATAAATATTAAATCTATTTAATATTTAATTTAATTTAATATAGAAAGAGTAAAAATTAAATACTAAAATTTTTTTCTAAATATGGTGATAGAATATTTTTTAAATATTAATTTAAAATTTTATAAAATTGTAAAGATTCATTTATCATTTTAAAATTTTTAAGCGTGCATTTATAATTATTTAAAACAGAAAATTAACGGCGCATGATTAATTAGTGAAGTTCTTTATTTCTTGACCATAGTTGATGATTCGCATACTATATGAATTTATTTGCTCAATAAAAAAAGTGACGTGGCTTGTATTTTTAAAAAGTTTGTAGCCATGATCAAGTTTCAATTTGAGAAAAATGTAAAAATTGTTAGAAGTGAGTTTGTATGTTTAAAGCAATACTTTGAAGACCTCGGAATATTGCATTAGACCTCTTGTGTAGGAACACCCCAACAAAATGGCCGAGTGGAGAGAAAGCATTGACATATTTTAAATATGGCAAGGGCCTTGCGTTTTCAAGTAAACTTGCACATAGAATTTTGGACAGATATGTACTAACAGTTAGATATTTAATTAACAGAACTCTATCTAAGTTATTATATAACAAAACTCCGTATGAGACTCTCTTCAGGTAAACTCCTTCTTACAGTCACCTTTGAATTTTTAGTTGTTTGTGTTATGCCCATAACATGCAATGAAATAAAGTCAAATTTGCCGGTGTATATTTTTATTGAGTATCTTTTTGGATGAAAAGGTTGAAAATTTTATGATTTGGACACTCGAGAGTACTTTGTATTAAGAGATATTGTATTTGCTGAAGCAGAAGTTCTATTTGCCAAGACCATTGATAATGTGGCCATTGATGCAAGAGTTGTGGACTTAGGGCATGCAGTTGATGACTCACACAGTGACATGGGAGAGGAGACACCCAGCCACATGGGCAGTTCCTATGCTGACCATCACAATGAAGACGACCTTCCCATATGCAATAAAGAGGTCGGAAGGAGTGATGAAGCTCCTGAGCAATTAGGGAGGGGACAGCGAATCAAGCAAGTTTCAGTTCATTTAAAAGACTTTATAACTCATGCGATCAGCGTAAGCCCCTCGACGTGCTCCTCCTCTAATCTAATTCTTCTTCAAGTACTCCTTATTCTATAGTATTTTATGTGAGTTATGATAACTTCTCTATACAGTATTGGTATTTCTTAAGAGCGATTACTGCAGGACATGAACTCACATCTTATACGGAAGCTTTTCAAAATGCACGGTGAAGGGAGGTCATGCACATGGAAATTCGGGCTTTGGAGAAAAATGTTACATGGACAATCGAAGGTTTACCTCCTAGGAAGCGAGCAATTGATAGCAAGTGGGTGTACAAAATCAAGTATAATTCTGATGAGAGTATTGCACAATACAAGACACTCCTTCCCCCTTGAGCTAGCTTTTGGGGTGAGTTAAGCTAGCTCAAATTTAACATAGTATCAAAACTTCACCACCGATATTGGACCTCTCATAAATATGTCACACTCTAGTGTAGTTCTGGACGTAAGAGGGGTGTGTTGAATCTCATATTGGTTTGGGATAGAGATAATATACCCCTTATAAGGGTTTTAGACACTCTCCCCTTTTGAGCTGACTTTTAGAGTGAGTTAGACTTATCCTAAATTTAATATTTAATTTTTTGATACTTCAGTTTAAATTTAATATGACTTTTGGGTTACTAATTTTGAATCATTACTATAAAACAACATGTATAATTTTTATAATAGAAAGCGGAACCTAAGTCACCATTTCAATTTTAATGTTAGTTTTTATGTGTCAATTTTTTTTTGTTTACTGAATTTTGATAAAAATAAAAAATAAAAACTAATCAAAATAGCATTATAATTGAGTTTAAAACTCATTTAGTTTAATTTGTATATTTTTTTTCTTTAATTCTAGTTTTAATTCAAATCAATTTTCAATTTAAAAACACTCATGAAGAATCTCAATATTCTTCTATAATTTTCTATTAAAAATATTCTTTTATAATTTTTTATTAAAAGAAGAGTTTCAATAACAACCTCAATCTAAAATTAAAAATATTCTTTTATAATTTTCTATTAAAAGAAGAGTTTCAATAACAACCTTAATCTAAAATTATCACAGTATATATAACAATTACAATTTTAGATCATCACATTTCACATAAAAAAATATTTGATATGACTGTTGTATATATAATAATTAAATATTTAAATATTGATTATTGATGATGTTGAAAATTATATAAAATTTATTATAATTAGTAGATATAATAAAGTAGTTATACATATGTCCAGAAAACCTGAATCATCCTTATTGTCCAAATCTAAGGAAGGTCCATCATGGGTGATAGAGAATAGGAAGGGCCCACATGATTTTCTTAATCTCTTAGTAACCATAATGGTGTTCAGTAATTACAGCAAATCTTTTTACATAATCTTTTTTTATTATTGATGAATCGTAAAAAGCCGGTAACAAACACCGATCATAATAAGGTTGAGCTTTTAGTGATTTTTATTTTCTCTCTCTCAAGTTTGAACTAGAGAGACATTTTCCTCTCGTTTTCATTTTCTTCTTTGAGGCTTTAGTCCTCTTTCTTGTCGAGCTTGCGGCTTTTCTTGCCCCTCCGAATAAGGGAGGCTCTCTCTTTCCTGTTTGTATTGTGGGTTTGCCCTCCTCCTTTGGGTGGGATTTCTTTTCCTTTTTTTTTTTTTTTTTTTTTTTTCCTTTTGTTTGTTGATTTTGGGTTCTATTTGCTTTTCTTTTTTTTTTTTTGAGGCGCAAGTGCACTTATCAATGAGGATCTCTTTATTCCTATTAGTCTAGTTCTCTTGGGGCTCAGATCATTGGGAGGACTTCAGTTTTTACGCAGTGGCTATCGACTGAGTCGATATGGGCTTGCATGTCTTTAAGGTGACCCTCAACACAAAATCTATGAAGATGCTCTGTCCACCATCCTCCCTTGGCAGCAGTTCAAAGACGTTACTTTTATAGCCGTTCTGATCCTTCTCCCCAGACCCAGTTTACTTGGTTGCATGAGCTCGATACCCTTTGTGCCTTTTTGAGTTTTTTTCTCAACATAAGGTTTTACTCTTTTTTTCTGTACTTTATTTGTGTTTCTCTTTTATTTTAATACTGAGCAACTGTGGGTTATGCTTTCTCGGTGGTTGTTCTGGCTGCTCTTTATTTTGAGATTCTTGGTTATTAGCCATGATCGCTTCTTCTTCCTTGGTTTTCTTCAATATGTCATCTTTGTATAGATGGCAGTCATGGATCGTCTATAGTCGAAAAGCAGAAGTTTTAAAGATGGCAGTAGTGGTGAAGCAATAGAAAACTTTTTAGTTTTAGAGTTTATGTTTGTTTTTTGGATTTTGTGCCCTTTCCTTTAGTGAGCTTGGGCTACAGAGTCTTTTTTTTTTTTTAACTTGAGCTTATATAATTTGGGTTGTATCTCTAGGCTTAACACTCTTTAATGAATCTCCATATCTTTAGATTAAAAAAAAAATCATAATAAGGTTGTGATATGATAATGAGGCTTTGACCTTTTCATAATCTACCTTCTTTTCTTTTTGCCTTACCAATCAATGTTTGCGAAATAAAAATTCATTACAACAAGGAACATAGATCTGATAATTGATATTGCTACCAATCCAGAGGTAATAAATTTCGTAGATAAAATTTACGTATCATATTTGCAACAGTATTTATCTGACGGAAAATCCATTGGAAGACAATATTTGAGATGTGAGAGAAAATATCAAGTGTCGCTATAATTGAAGCTCTAATATTCTACAGTATAGTAGACGACAAACTATAAAGAGTATTATAAATGATGACAAAATAGTTTCACATACAATAAATTAAAAACCTGTATCGTATGTCATTTTGACTGCTGCCAGTACAAGACGTGCATTTGCTGTCACAACAGAAAGAATACCATATTTACATAGCAATATCATATACAATCTTATCTGTAGTATCTCTAGCTACCACAACAATAGTAGTATGAGAAAACTGAACCAGCCAAATCACATTACTATTTAGCTTGACATATTCCAAAGGGAGGACATTAAGTAGTTGAACAAGACTTGTGTAGTTGAGGGAGAGAATCAGCAAAAAAAGCAATTCTTCTTGTGTTTTTAGATTATCAACTTTTTTTTATAGTATTTGACCTAATTTATTAGCTGATTAAAAAAATTATAGGAATGAAGCTTTTCAATTTAATTTTTATAAGTTGATTTGGTAATTTTACTTTATTATTTTAATTTATTTTAAAATATATAAGGGAGAAATTCTATTTATTATAAATTTAAAAAGTAAATAAATAAAAATAAATAAAAATTTATTAATTTTATTTTAAATTTATAATAAATCGAGTCTAAATAAAAGCCATGGGATATATAAACTGTTTATCTTTCTTATATTCAAGTTTGAAAATCTATTTTAATCATCAGGAGGTTTTTCAATGCTCATTTAAATAAATTAGTTACATTAATATTAATAAATTTAAAATATTTTTTATACTTTTATACAATGTTTATTCATTTAATTTAAAATTAAATAACATTATAATAATATAATGCTTTTTTAAAGTCATTTTGATAATATAAATATACTTATAAGGTTTCAACAAACATCTAAACAAATTAAACAACTTATAAATACTTTAACTAAAAATTGAAGTATTTAAGTTTTTAAATATTTCCAAGTTAATTTTTCATAAACTATACCAAGTACTTTCTTTTTTTCGTCCAGATGCATGACGTCAACTCTGTGATTTTGTAAATTATTTAATTTGGCATCATATTCTTATGAAATCAACTTTATTTGATCACATAACTATCATTACTTAAATTCTTAAACCCCTATGTAGAATAAAATTTTTATAAAAATATAAATTTTAAAAAAAATCATTTTAAAAGATTTTTTTTTATATAAATGATTTTACCAAACAAAGCCATAATTTTGATAATTACATGCACGTAATAAAGAATAGTAGAATACTGTACAAGCAGGTTATAGCAAACTCAACAAAATTATTCCAGCAACATTCTGGCAGGCCAGTGCTGGTGTACTTGGGCTTTGCTTTTACTGTTCCAATTAATTTCCCAAGGTAAAGCCCTCCATTAAATCGGAAATTGGGACGACGTAGAACTTAAAATCTCACTGGTTCACCTAACTATGCCCTCTCGTCTGGTGACCGCACTTAGAATCAAACAATACTTGTAAATAGGAGTCAACATTCGATTATTCTAACTGAAATATCATTAACTTTTAAAATATTAATTTAATCGAATCGAATTAAAATTAAAATAATTAAATTTAATTAAAATTAAAATATTTAATAAATTATCATTTATAACCGAATTAATTAAAATAAAATAAAAATTATTTTTAAAATTTTAATTAATTAAATATACAATAATAATTTTATTTTATAAAAATAATAAATATTATTAATTTTAATAAAATAATAATTATAAATTAATAATAGTAATAAAATTATAAAATAATTATTTTAAATAATATTTTATTGCTCCATCCGTTTCATAATTTTTATCCATTTTACATTTTCATCTCTAATAAAAAATATAATTTTCTTTATTAACTTTTTATTTATACCAATATTAAATAAATTAAATTTTATTAAATATTAAAAAATATCTTAGAAAATTTTTAAAAATAAAATAAAATTAAATAGAATTATAATAATCAATTTATATATTATCATAATTAAAAAATAAATAATAATTTTAAAATAATAAAAAAATAAAAGATAAATAAAAGTTATAAATGAAAAAAGTAATAAATAATAATTAAATATATTATTTAATAAAAAATTAGCTATTTTAATTATCAAATAAAAAATAACCGAACTGATAACCGAAAATAAAAAATTTCAAAAGTATTAACTAATAACTAAACTAAATTAAATTTACATTTATCAAAATAATCAAATCTCAACGGATCAAATAATGCAAACCCAACTTGTAAAGTTCCTCTCTCAAGATTGTTCTAACTCAATGAAATTGCAGGTGACATATGCAAATATCATTCACACCCTTTTAACTTCACAGATAAAAATCAATCCTTTTGGCAGGCACACTGCCAAGATTTGGATACTTCACTAGCGTGCTTTGACTGCTTGAAACCAAGCTGCAGAAAAGAGAGAGATCATTGTCTGCCAAAACAAGCACAGTGTTTACACATTTCAGAGATAGGCAATCATAGCTCCCAACCGTCTTTTGACCAATAGCAAGCCCAGACAAAACCCCATTGCCAATCTTGCCCTGATCCAGCTGGGCTTGACTTTTTTAGCACTCCATGTCTCCACCCTCAACCACTATGAAGATACTTTCCCTCTTCAAGACCTACTTAATTAAGGTTCTGTTCAATAATAGTAATAGCTATTGTAGTAGTTGTCAGATAGTTATTCAAATAATGGTTAATCAAATCGTTACTGGAAGTAATCTACCAATTCAACTATTAAATATTAGTTTGACCGAACAGAGCCTAAATATCAAAAGTTTTATTATTCACTTAGGCCCTATATGGGACTGGCTGTTGGTGGTTATAGGCAGCCAATTTTGTAGGCAACAAAGACTTCTAACAATCTGATGCGACACTTGAGAAGAAGGTCACAAGATCAGACGGTCAAAATAAACTTACAAGTCACCACCAAAAGAGACATCTAAAATTAAAAAGAACATCACATTAGAATGCCGTGTGTCTCGGGCTCTTATGGCTGTTGTTGACTATTACCTTGCCTAAACACAGTCTGAGTTGGATCCAGAATTTAACCAGAACAAACAGTTCACAGACTGAAACCACTGGTTCTTATCCAGAATCGGCATGTGGCTCTCTCTACAGTGGCCTTTTCAATAGTAGACATCTTTGGCTGTGAGCCTCATCTGCAGTCACATTCTCCTTTTCTCTAAACCTGCACATTCTTCTACAGGTGTGTAAACAAGTTCTTGACATGTTTGACACAAAAGTTCCCACAAATAAATAAAACAAGGGTCCTAGGATTTGGGAAAAGATTATTCCTGCCTAATAATCACTATAAGCAAAGACAAGAAAAAGAGATGCAAGTCAACAAAGTAGAGCTTCACTTCAATCATTTTCTTTGTCCTCGTTGCTAACAAAACTTGGAAGTGCTAGTCAAGGATTATCTACTACATTTGACATTTTGTTAGGATCTAGGATGCATATTGGACACAAATACCAAAAGAAAATTCTCTGCCCATATGCATATATTTAAAATATTTGTATGACAAACATCTCTACCAATACCAAAACTGTAACTTAGTTCAAATGTAGGCTTCTGTTTTAATACACATCATCCACTGCCACGCTTAAAATGCTCTCGAATAAATCTTTCTGCATGCGTTGGGTACTTATCCCGAATATATGCTCGCAGGCACTTCTGATAGGAGAAATCTATCCATCCACCATCAGTTCTTACAACAAACAGGCATCTTGAGTGTCTAAATTGGGGGTGGCGATCAACCTTGCAGAAGAGGAAGTAGTTAGGCGACCTACTAATTTTCTCATAGACCAAAGAGATAAACAAATTTGTCACCACATTACTGTTCATACAGAGCACAGTGTTCAAACATGCAAAAGAACAAGACTATAATGATTTAGATTCCAGTGGTAAACAGCTGTAATTTAAAGTTGACAACAAAGTTAGTTATCAGTTCTATTCACACAAATGCGTTATACCAACAAATCTAAGGAAGAGAAGGCAAAACAAAGAATAAAGAAAATATATTCCACTTAACAAAGATCAATGAGGGCAGCACCAGTCAAAAGATTTTATCTACTGATCTATATTCGAAGCATGTGTGGGCCAGAAACCCAACAAATCTCCCAGACAGGGTGCATGTGAAGGAAATCAACAAAATCTGTGAGAAAATGTATGATGTATCTGTCTATTTTGTCTGGTGCTTCATTTAAGTTGAAAGTATAAATAGGGGGATAAAATGAACAAGGCATGTCATGGGAAAATTCAAAAACAAAGAACCACCAAAGTCAAGTAAGAAGAACCAAACGAGTTATTAACTAGAAGTGCTAGCTGTCATGCAATTGCCTGAGGAATGCTGACCTGAAACGATTATCTCATAAGCCAATTCTAACTCCCAAAGTCCCAATGCTATGTTGACACATCCAACACACATATTTATGCTGAAATTGTGATTTTGACAAAGCAATTGTTTTGCTAATGATTTTTTGGTAGTGGTAAAACTAGCCAAGGTTGAGGCCCAGGAACCAAGAGGTCCCTGGCTTATGTCCACTAATGATGGTTTGATTGTATTTCCTTAATTATATTTTATAATTTTTGTTTACTTTTCATTGCAAATGTACTTTAGCTTGGGCAAGTTTCTAGTTGTAATTAGCATGATCATATTCCATTTTTTTACTCTTTATCTTTTGGCCAAAAGGAAAAACGAAAAAAAAAAAAGAGCAAACATTTTGAGAAAGCAAGTCATAATATTTAGCCGACATGAAATTGTATACAGAGTGACCTACCATTTAACATAATTATAAATTAGGAAGACAGTAGCAAAAATGGACTCAAGAGATCACCTTTTAGAAAAGCTTGCAGCATTTTAAGGGTCAAGGATATATAGAAGCAGGATTCAATTGAGGTCACATACAGACTCTGTTGACTCTTGCCTTTAGTCTAATTACTTGTGCAGCTTCAACTTCAAATTTGTAACATACATGTAGAATCGTAGATATAGATGCATATCTGATATGAAATTACAGGAAAAGGAAGAAAGCTACTAGAAAAACAAACTATATATGAAAGACATTTTTATGATTAACAGAACCCATAAATGCCTTAAAATTTACATGTATTGTGATGAAAATGGACTAATGAAAATTCTTTATATATTTGAAAATTATAAACCCATAAGTCAGATGATCAAGAAAAGAATATTGCTGATAATGCATAGTTGCATACTATCAAGCAATGTGAAAGTGTTAACACGCTAATCACAAATCACACCACTCAATTCCCATCCCCTTCCAATTTTGTACTTTCAACTATCAATTGGAAAATTTAAATTCAGAAATTTTAATAATTCAACAAAATGCCTTTGGATATTTAGCGTTGTTTTCCTAACTTTTAGCAGGAACAGATAAGACGCTCAACTCTTTGAACCATTTTGATGCGAGTTGGAAATATGTTGCGCGTGAGATCCTGCCATGCGGAAACTTTTGTACCTGAATACAAAAGAAAAGGATCTGGTATGGCGGAGTTTCCCTGTCAAGGGGCCTCACAATAATTAAGTCAGTAACTTGGTGGATAACATTATTGACTAAAAAGAGAGAGAGAGAGAGAGACAAAGATGGAGATAGGAGTGTGCAAAAAATAGGTTAAATTGAAAAACCAAACCAAACCAATCTGATTTTTTTTTCTATTCGGTTTTTTCAGTTATGACAATTTGGCCAAATCAATGATTTAAGAAATTTTCAATGTTCAGTGCAAAAAAAAATAAACCCGAACCAACCAAGTCTGCTATCTCTACTCTCCAAGTCCAATGGCCCAAGCAGCCAAGCCCTAGCCCTAGCCCATTTAGTTTCACCGTAAAACTACTTTCCTTTATCCTTTTTTCTGCTTCTATTACTCAATTAGTGGCCTTGTCATCATCTCCTTAACGTTGTTGCCTCGTAAACATCATTGCTATGCCTATGCCTCATCAATGTCATACCAATCCCCTATCCTGCATTCCCTTCTTCAATCGTTGTTGTGCTCTTTGTGGGCCTGTGACTCCTCAATTCTCTTGATTGCTAATGACATGAGTGTGCCTCCTTGCCTCAACCTCCTCCTTTACTATGAGCTGGTTCTACTAATTTGGTTTTAATTGACCAAACCAAACAGAATTGATTTGGTTTTCTTTTCTTTTGGCTCAATTCTTATACTTTTGTATTTCAGTTTTTCTTTTTATTTTTTCACATTCCAAAATGAGAGCCCCCTACCCTCCCCCACCCCCCCAAGGGTTCACTTTTGTTTGTTTGTATCGTTTGGTGTGGGAGAAGGTTGGATGCCTCTCATTTCCAAGGTGGGACCAACTAGTCTAAAACCATAGTTTTATATAAAGGCCATTACATTAATTAAATAAAAGCTGTTATTTATCGGTTTTTGCCTTATTGAGAAACCCGATATTTAAAGGCAGCTGAAGGTTTATTCCTATAATGGGTGTTACACTCGTTACTTATTGGTCTGAACCACAGCAATTCCTTTGTGGTTGTTCGCCATGAAGAGACCAATATGTGTCTCTCGTATGTCCTCCCTTGTCACAGTAGGTGCCATCCTTAAATTCTTTCCCTAGAAATGGACAGAAGTTTGGCAGAGACATCCTCTAAAGTGGGAATGGTCAAACTAGCAAGAATCTGATCCTGAACTAAACCAAGATCTTCTTGAAGTCCTAAGAACAACCTATCCCAATACGAAGAGGAGCATGATTTTGGATAAGTGATATATCAGTTGTTTCAGTTAAATGTTTATTTTTATACTCAGCTAGTTCATTTTCCTGAGGTGTGTGCGGAAGAAGACTAAAAGAATCCCTTGGAAAGACATAAAAGAGAAGAAAAAGAAGTTGAAAAAATATTGAGCATTATCACTGATTCTTGATAGATAAACCAAACTGGTTACGAATTTGACGAGCTTTATACTAATTACAAATCTAGAATAGGTAATAATATATACACAGGCTCTAATTATGCATCAATGTTATCAATGCGAGAGGCGACATTAAGATGACAAGGTCTCCAAGGCAAGGCCTTTTTGAAGTGGGGTGTCATACTGAAGGTATACATATATGTGTATGTGCGTGTGCGTGTGTGTGTGCGTGTGCGTGTGTGTGTGCGTGTGTGTGCGTGTATGTCTACATATATGTGTACACATACATGTATAGATATTATATTAATTCCTCCTTAATTAGTTAGCATAATTATAAGGATATATATTTCTAATTAGTTAGCTGAATTAGAGGCATATTTGTATATAAATATGTAATCTTTTCCAATACTGAAATATGCTTGAATATTAGAAATCCGCTATGTAGATATTATATTATTTCTTTATATATACACACATATATATTCTTAATTGATTGGTATAATTATGGGGGTATATCCTCTAATAAGTACCTAAAATTAATTCTCCAGTATGGATTAGAGTTTGGTCTTTAAAAAGAAAGGAAAAAAAAGTTATACATATTATTTTCAAGAGGCAACACCAAAGGCGCTAACCTCACTTCGCCCGGTGCCTTTTAGCGCCTTTAATAACACTGTTAGGCATAATGGAACCTTCCCAATTTCCTTATCTAAAAGCGTGACCATAGGCATAATTATATAGATATATCTTTATAATGTTGAACAACAGGTAATAATGCCTTTCAACCAGAATAGGCATTTCTCATTCATTATGGTTTCTTGCTGTCATGTTCTTAGGTGCCAAATCTGTTATTAATGCTCCAGCAATCCGAGCTCAAGATAGAATAATTTAGGCTTTCCTATGGATGGGGTAAAGTTCCCTAAGTGTAGGGTGGATCATTAAGGTAGACTTTTAAGAATCTAAGTCTAATATTTCTCAGCTTCTACCCGAGTTCTTGGTAAGCAAGTTGACTGGTTCTTCTTTCTCTCAAGTTGGATCTTCAATCGTTTTGAGAGGTCCCCAATTGGATACATGTGTCATCTTATCTTGGCTTGATTATTTATAACCATTTTATAATTGTTTGCATAGAATCCCAATTAATTCAAATATGATCAAATAAAAGGGTTTCACCTGAGAGCATTAGAAGTGACCTCCATACCCAACGTTCTTGTAACACTAATGGAAGCAACTAATAATACAATGAATTAACACATTTAATGGTGAACAATAGTCAGTTAAGACCAAATTGCCTAACAAAACATATTCAGTTCCGTTAAATTGGATTAACTAAGATTTTTCAAAATTAAAATTTTAATTCACTTTCTATAAATTAAAACCAAAAATAACTGAACTTATTAACAGAAATTATTTCTTAAGTTTTTTTACATAAAAGTTAGAGAGCCAAATGCCAATTATTTCAGGCCACAAAACTGGAAGCCAGCACAAACACACCTACATAAAAAAATAATACAAATTTTAAAAAATGGATTAATTCTACTCACAGTCACACAACTTAGATAGTTATATCAGTGGTGCCCCTCAATGTTATGAATAATGGATAGATTAAATCCATAACAAATAAATTATAGTTATCTATTATCTTATCTCTATTATCTTATCTCTATTATCTTATACATTTGTTATTAGATTTTTGTTATCTTATCTTAAAAGTTATTTATCTAATAATTATTTGTATTAAGACTTCTATTCTAATTAGAAATAAAATAAACAGAATTTATTCCTAAAATTATGAGATTTAAGACATTCTCATTAATAAGTCTGAGGTATTAAGAGCTCCCTCTAATGAAGTTCTTCCCCAACTATCATCCTATGATGAGGTCCACTACGGGAAACCATAACAATTTGGCATCAGAGCGATCGTCATGAGTGATTCAACAAATCTAAAAGAGAAGTTGAATTCCTTCATACAACGATTACGTTTGAATGACTTAGCTCAACAAATTTTTGAATTAGTTCGCACCTTCAATAGAGAGGCGAACCAGAACCAAGATATATCTAGTAGCCAACAAAATTTTGGTCAACAAATGTATGAGAGGATAGAAATAGTTGTGGTGCCCTAAAATAAAAAGGGACATAGAGTTATTGTATTTGGTCTAGACACCCGAATTTGGAAACTATTAATTAGTTAGCGAGGTTGTCCTAAATTAGAAGTTATGGGAGTCTATCAAAATTATTCTCAGACTGCACATTCTACCTTTGAGCTTGAGGATAAACTTTTTTTCTATAAGGGGAGTGATGTTATGACTAGCTTATAGATTAAATCCGTAACAAATAAAATATATATATCTATTATCTTATCTTATCTTATGTATTTGTTATTAGATTTCTGCTATCTTATTTTAGGAGTTTTTTATCTAATAATTACTTGTATTAGACTATTGTATGAACCTCCACTATGTAAGAGGTTTAATTTTATTCAATAAAACAAATAGAGTTATTCATAAAATTGTGAGATTTAAGACTCTGTTATTAACGAGTCTGAAGTATTAAGAGCTCCTCTAATGAACTTCTTCCCCAACTATCATCCCGGGACGCAATCTACCACGTGAGACTATAACACTCAACCTCAATTTGTACCATGAAAATCTCTAAACTCCAATTTCAGTATCGTTAGAATTCTTGTGACCGACTGTTATTGATTGACAGTTATAGTGACAAAATTTCACACACTGTCCTCCCTTAACTTAGATAAGCATATCATAAACATCCTTTGATTTTAATTTTTACCACAAAATCAATATACATCAATTTAGTATATAAATTTTTTTTTATATAAATTGTGCTCAATAATAATCTAAGATTAGATGCAATATTTTGGAAATATAAAAAGAGAAAAAAAAATACACATAATATCAACATCTATAAAAACAAAATAGAAAAGAAAAGAAAAGAAAAGAAAATCTTCCATGCTTAATTAAAGTTTGAGTGTGATTAAAATGAATGTAATATATATTATAAATTTTTTCTTCACATAAAAAGAAAAACAATAAAATTAAAATAAATTAGATGTGATGAATTTTTAGACATTAACCTCAAATCAAATTAAAAGCAATACAAGTAAAATGATATTACTAAATTTTCCTTAAAAAAATAATAATACTTATAATTATATAATTCTTAATAAGATGAATATATATATATACACACACTATTTCTAAAATTATAATTTTTAATTCTAATAACTAGAAAATAAATAAATAAAAACTTTAAGATTTTAAGCTAACTTTAAAGTTTGAAACAAAATTACATAATCATAATTTGTAATTTATTATAATTTTTTTATCAAAATTTAAAGAATATATATATTAAATTGTAATTTAGAAATTTTTGTTATGCATATTAAAGTCAAGGGTCAATTGTGATGCTTCGATCAAAGTTAAGGGACAATAAGCGAAATATAGATATAAGTTCAGGTCACAATGATTTTATTGATAATCAAGTTGACATTCAGGGATTTTCAAGATGCAAATAAAAGTTGAAGACCGATGATAGAACCACCTAAGATGAAAGACAAGGGACAAAATTAACCCTAAAAATTGCAGCCAAGAAACCTAAGTAGGTCACAATGATTTTATTGATAATCAAGTTGAAATTCAGGGAATTTCAAGACAAATAAAAGTTGAAGGCCGCTGATACCACCACCTAAGTTGAAGGACGAGGGAAGAAAATTAACCCTAAAAATGCAATCCAAGCAACCTAAAAGCTAAATAAACCAGTCAGTATGAACCAGATAAAAGCTGGTTCAGTTTGTTTCACATCTGTGGTATGTTAATTATACTTAAGAAATTCAGTTAACTTATTTGTGCAGAGAATTTCAGACTGCACCAACCGAATACTCATCCCTAAATGCATGCCATTTCCAGCACAATAACAAAAAAAAAACGTAACTAGAAGCCAAAACCTTAAATTCAACAGCCTATGCAAGGAAAAAAAGGCTCAAGTATTACGACCAATAAATATGTACTTGGACGTTTCAATGATGCTAGAATGACAAAATCTTCATTTTTAAGAAGCAAGTAAATCAGCCTACATCACTTGCATACACATGGAGATGTGCGTGTGTGCATAAACAAATTCTACATGGAAATTCTAAAAAGCCAAAGTTTTAATTGGGAGACTCAATTGGACATCATATCTTCACGAAGTTTGTATATTGATCTAAAAGCAGGCAAAATTATGTATAATTCCAGATAACAGCTGCAAGGAGAAATGCTCAATAACACAAAAAACCAAGTGAAGCAGATTGAAACAAAGTGTCGAACACTGAGAAGTCCAATAAAAATAATACAAACTTACCATGATTGAGTCAAGCCCACATCCAATTTTATCTTCAGAATTTGGATGGTAAATGAGAAGGTTCTCTACCACAGCTTTCTCATCTTCAGCTGTCAGACTTTCTCCATCCAAATACCTGGAAGCAAGAGAATCGGCCAAATGGAAATAAATTATTATAGCCCTTGAAATGGACTACTAAACAGCCAAAATCTCACACAGGTATTTCATTTGTTGCAGTAAGGAATAGGCCATTTCATCATGCGGACATAATTAACACCTTAGATTTTGTTGAATGCACTTCAATTGATGTATAAAGGCCGAGCATCCAATCCCATAACACAAACTTAAGCCCATAAAAGACCTTTCCCGTTATGAAAGAACTTGAAAGGCATTAAGTGAAGATTCCAATGGTGGACTTAGAATGCTCTGCTCTGCTATTACCATTGAGCTTTACCTTGCTTTTATATGTACTACAGCGGTGCCTAAAACCATATCTACCAAAATGATGGAGGTTAAAACTTAAAAACTAGAATAGAAAACATACGATAATAAAAGATGGGAAAAATCCCCAAAATGTTATTAATAGTTTGTTACCAAGCCTTTGCAGGTATATGCACGTCAAGGAACCAGAACCAAGAGTCCAAGCCCACAAATTGAAATTATGAACTAGTCAAAGTTCTGTTATGTTTTGTTATTTCTGTTTTTAAATGATTCCTGTTTTGTAGGAGGGGGTTCCTCCACTTTCTTTATTGTTAATTAGTTAGAGAGGGTGTTCCTCCATGATTGAGGTAATGCTCCTATGATGTAGGAAGCAGTAGTTAACACTTCCTGTATTTAAACAATAATCATCAATAGAATGGGCATGCTTCCAAAACCCAATTCCGTTCTTGAGTACTTTAACTCAAAAGAAAAGGTTTTAGCTCCCTTATGAGCTGAGTTTGTTCATGACCCGTGGAAACAAGAAAAACACCCAAACACCATCTACACCCCTCACCCATAAACCCCAAACCAGACAACAAACTAGGGACCCTAACAATTTGGTATCAGAGCCAGTTGTTATGGGTGAATCAGTTCAGGAACAGCTTTCAAAGCTCTTTGAGTTACTTCTAGCTGAACAGCAAGCTAACAAAGATCGCAATGATCAGATGGCTCAAGTTCACGCTAAACTGGCTGCCATGTCTGCTGAATTAGACGCAACAAAGCAGGGGTTACATTCTGCCAGTGCAGAGAGTCAAGCTAAATCACGGAGAGATAAGGGAATTTCAGGTACTTCGACTTCTGAACAGTCGGGAGGAAGTTCGTTTGTGCCTAAATTCACGAAGCTTGATTTTCCGCGCTATGATGGCCTGGAGGATCCTTTGGGCTGGCTTAGCCGTTGTCAGCATTTCTTCCGTCATCAACAAACCCCTGATGAGGAGAAGGTGAGCCTTGCTTCCTATCACTTAGAGGGCATTGCTCAATTATGGTACCTCCAGTTGCTGGATGATTTTCCAGACCCCAACTGGGATGAGTTCAGTCAACAATGTAACCTCCGTTTCGGCCCTCCAATTCGCAGCAATAAATTAGGCGAGTTGGCTAAGCTTCGTCAAACAGGAACTGTGGCAGATTACCAGAATCAATTTGAAGTATTGGTATCTCGCGCAGGTACTTTAACACAGCAGCAGAAGGTTCAATTATATCTCAGCGGATTACAAGATTCTATCTCAGTAGAAGTCGAACTACATCAGCCCAAGGATCTAGTAACCGCGATGAGTATTTCTCGGCTGTATGAACGCAAGCTGTTTCCCCGTTCAGCAGCAGTGAAAGACCTTCGTCGCAACACATTTCCATCTGATTTCCGTTCCAATCGGTCAGTTAAACGGCTGTCTAGAGACGAGATGGATGAGCGCCGGAAAAAGGGCCTGTGTTTTAACTGTGATGAGCAATTTGTTCGCGGCCATCAATGTAAGAAGCTTTTCTGGATTGATTTGGAAGAACCAGATGAGAATGGTGATACTTTCCCAGACCTCAATCTAAATCAGCCAGAAATATCTTTGCACGCCATCACTGGTGTTCGAGGGCCCAGTCCATGCAATTGTATGGCAGCTGGAAAGGTGGTCGGGTTCTAATTCTTATCGACTCCGGCAGCACCCATAGTTTCGTATCTGCATCAAAAGTTGAAGAGTTACATGCCGAGGTTAATGAAAAGAATGGCTTAAAGGTTCACGTTGCAAACGGCGACCAACTTACCAGTCCAGGAATCTGTAAGGACACCCCGATTCTACTCGAATCAAACTCCTTTATGGTTGATCTGTTTGTTCTTCCTCTAACTGATTTTGATGTCGTCCTGGGAGTAAACTGGCTATGCACTTTGGGACCCATTTTATGGGATTTTTCAGTCATGAGTATGAGTTTCTTCCAACAGGGGCATCGGGTTGACCTTCAGGGGCTGACTTCTTCATTTAATACAACAAGGTCAGATCTGCACAGTTTGCTCGGTTCCACCGCTTCTGATATACAAATGCAGCAATTATTGGCAGAATTTGCTCCTTTATTCAATGCTCCAACAGGGTTGCCACCTAGTAGAGCGTGTGACCACCGTATTCCTCTTGAGCCAGGAGCAAAACCAGTGGTGGTCCGGCCCTACCGTTATCCGCATGGCCAAAAAGATGAGATTGAACAGCAGTGTGCAGCCATGTTGAAACAGGGTATAATTCGGCCGAGCAGATCTCCATTCTCCTCCCCAGTGATCTTGGTTCCAAAAGCAGATGGGTCTTGGCGATTATGCGTCGACTACAGGGAATTAAATGCAATAACCATCAAGGATAAGTTCCCAATTCCGGTTATAGATGAGTTGTTGGAAGAACTAGGAGGTGCAAAGTATTTCACCAAGCTGGACTTGTTATCTGGATATTTTCAAGTGGGCATGCACCCTACTGATGTGGAAAAGACAGCTTTCCGGACTCACCATGGCCACTTTGAATTCTTGGTGATGCCGTTTGGATTGTCCAACGCCCCTTCGACTTTCCAGGCCTTGATGAACGAGGTATTCCAACCCTTCTTGAGAAAATTTGTGCTCGTTTTTTTTGATGATATCCTGGTTTTCAGTAAGTCTTGGGAGGAGCATCTCCACCATCTTCAGCTGGTATTTCAATTGCTGGCATCAAATAAATTGTTCCTCAAGCGGTCGAAGTGTGTTTTTGGCCAAACTCAGATTTCCTATTTAGGTCATATTATTTCACAGCATGGGGTTCAAGTTGATCAGACCAAAATTTCAGCAATAATGGAATGGCCCAAGCCCACCACAATTCGGGCTTTGCGGGGATTTTTAGGGCTTACAGGATACTATCGTAAGTTCGTCCAGAATTATGGTTTAATCGCAGCACCGCTTACAGCTATGTTGCGCAAGAATGGGTTCGTCTGGAATGCAGAATCGTTGGCTGCCTTTGAAAAATTGAAATCGGCAATGACAAATACTCCTATCCTAGTCTTGCCGAATTTTGATTTGTCATTTGTTGTTGAGTGCGATGCTTCTGGTATTGGAATAGGGGCTGTCCTGCTTCAGCAAAACAAACCAATCGCCTACTTCAGCCGTTCTTTCGCAGCGCGCCACCTCAATCTTCCGGCGTATGAACGAGAGCTGATTGGGTTAGTGAAAGCCATTAAACACTGGCGATCATATCTGTGGGGCCGTGAATTTCTGGTTCGCACAGACCATTATACACTCAAATATCTCTTGGAGCAACGCCACTTATCATCCACGCAACAACATTGGGTCAGTAAACTAATGGGTTTTTCTTTTACAGTGGAATACAAAGCAGGGAAATCCAATATTGTGGCTGATGCTCTGTCTCGCCGAGATACTGACAGTGCTGCTCTAATGGCGGTTTCTATGCCGCAATTAAGTTTATTTGATGATATTAGGAAAGAGCAGACAGAATCAGCAGAAGTTCAGAAAAAAATTGCGGCTATTCTTGAGGGTACTTCTTCAGCCAACTGGAGTTTTCGGAATGATTTACTCTTCTACAAAAACAGAGTTTACATTCCGCAGAAATCTCCAACCATTCAGCTGGTTGTCAGTGCTCTTCATAATCAAACTCATGAAGGTTACCAGAAGACTCTTTACCGGATCACTCGTGATTTTTTTTGGACTGGTATGAAAAAAATTGTCCGGGATTTTGTACAGGCCTGTGATACTTGCCAGAGGCATAAAACTGAAAGTCTACAACCAGCCGGCCTGCTTCATCCTCTACCGATTCCATGCCAGATTTGGGCTGACATATCTATTGATTTCGTTGAAGGGATTCCTGCTTCTCGGGGTAAAAATGTTTTACTGGTCGTGGTCGACAGATTTTCCAAATACGGACACTTCTTGGCACTGTCCCACCCATATTCCGCTGTAAGTGTTGCACGATCTTTCTTTGACAACATCTTTAAGCTGCATGGCCTGCCAGAAACTATTGTAAGTGATAGGGATGTGACTTTCACTAGTTCTTTTTGGAAAGAACTGTTCCGTTTGTGTGGAACGAAGCTCTGTTTCAGTTCATCTTATCACCCCCAATCGGATGGACAAACGGAGGTGGTCAACCGAACCATCGAAATGTCAACCGAACCATCGAAATGTACCTTCGCTGTTTCACAAGTTCTACACCCACTAAGTGGATTGACTGGTTGTCTTGGGCTGAATTCTGCTACAACACCAGCTACCATTCTTCCCTCAAATCCACTCCTTTTGAAACAGTGTATGGTCGCCCTCCTCCAAGATTGTTATCTTACTTACCTGGGAGCTCTTCCATTGACGCAGTTGATACTGTTTTACAATCAAGGGATCGGATGTTGAGTTCCCTTCGTGAAAATCTGCAACATGCTCAACAACGCATGAAACGTTCCTATGATCTTTCCCACAGGCCTTTGGAATTTCAGGTGGGAGATAAGGTTTTGTTGCGCCTTCGACCATATCGCCAATCTTCAGTCGCTAACAGGAGCAATCAGAAGCTTTCGGCAAGGTTCTATGGCCCCTTTGCCATTATGGAACGTGTTGGTTCCATGGCGTACAAGCTGGATCTTCCTCCAACTTCAAAGATCCATCCTGTATTTCATGTGTCCAACCTTAAACGGTATCATGAGAACCAGTCCACCACAATTCCACTACTGCCGCCCTTTCCTCTAGATCCACCTATTCATCCTTTAGCTATTCTTGATCATCGTATCAAGAGGGGCAATCCTGAAGTTCTAGTCCACTGGAGTAATTCCTCTCCTGCTGATGCTTCTTGGGAGCCGGCTCAATCTTTGGTCGACAGATTCCCAGATTTTAAGCTTGCGGACAAGCTTCCTGTGGGGCAGGGAAGTAATGTTACCAAGCCTTTGCAGGTATATGCACGTCAAGGAACCAGAACCAAGAGTCCAAGCCCACAAATTGAAATTATGAACTAGTCAAAGTTCTGTTATGTTTTGTTATTTCTGTTTTTAAATGATTCCTGTTTTGTAGGAGGGGGTTCCTCCACTTTCTTTATTGTTAATTAGTTAGAGAGGGTGTTCCTCCATGATTGAGGTAATGCTCCTATGATGTAGGAAGCAGTAGTTAACACTTCCTGTATTTAAACAATAATCATCAATAGAATGGGCATGCTTCCAAAACCCAATTCCGTTCTTGAGTACTTTAACTCAAAAGAAAAGGTTTTAGCTCCCTTATGAGCTGAGTTTGTTCATGACCCGTGGAAACAAGAAAAACACCCAAACACCATCTACACCCCTCACCCATAAACCCCAAACCAGACAACAAACTAGGGACCCTAACATAGTTCTCTATCCTCCATCTGTAAGAAATCCCAAGAGACCTACCACAGTCTTATTTGACTGTTAGATCAGGTCTATGCATAAAAATTTTAATCTCTTGACAACTGGTTTTACATATTGAACGAATTTCAAAAGGTTAAAGTAAAATCTTCAATTTCATTATACTTAGGGTTGCGCTCTAACAACACTCTTAGCATATGGTGATAACTTTGTTGTGCCTTTTCAACACTAAAAAACGAATGGTAAATATGATAAGGAATTAAAAAAAACTCACTTGGCTTCTAAGCAAGGTCTTACCATCATCTAACTAATGATCCCAAAAAGTTCTTTCCTTGATTATGAGGTTAAAATCTCAAAAGAGAGAGTTTCCCTCAAGTTTCTCTCCATAAAGACTCATTCTCCCTCATGTTTTTCATTCCCCACTATTTCTTCTTCCATTGACTAAATTTCCTGACTATCACTTCTTTCTTATAGACTTAGTGGCTGTAAAGATATATTAATGACACCAATCACATATACACTCTGAAATGAACTACTACCAAGCAGGATGAATGGTTAATGTGATGACTTTCAAGAATATCACAACTATCTTCTAGTCTTAGCTCAGTGAGTAAGTGTGCACACGGACGCTTGCCCATGAACTAATACATGTATTGTGCAGAAATAATTTGGTGAATCCATCATTCCACCAAGTAAATTTTAAAAAGGTAGAACTCATCGATACAATACAAATCTTAAAACCAAAAAAGACGTTTCCTCTATGCAATTACTTTGTAAGAACATTCATTTGACACTAGACAAGAGTGAAGATTGTAATGAGGAGCCAGATTCCCTCTACTTTGCTATGACCTTTGAGCTTCCCTCGCTTTTATAAATATTACAACTTACAACATTGAACTGCTAATACAAACAACAAACTGAATGAAGAGTCTAAAACTATATCTGCTAAAATGAAGGATGTTAAAAGCCAAAAAGAACACATCCCGAAATAAAAGGTGGGACAATCCCCAATATGCTATTAAATAGTTAGCACTAGAGTCATCCATCTGCAGGAAATCCAATGTGACCTACTACTATCTTATTCGACTACTAGTTCGAGTCTATGCATAACAGCTGTGATCATTAGTCAGCTGGTTTCTGAAAATGAATGAAGCTCCAAACACTAGAAGTAAAATCTTCAATCCATTAATCTTGGTGTTGGGCTCTAACAGCATTCTTAGCCCATGGTGATAACTTCATCATGCTTTTTTCAACACATAAAAATGACTGAAAACTAGATTAAAAAAAGGAAGCTCATTTAGCTTCTAAAGTTTTACTGGCATCTAATTTATGATCTCAAAGTTTTCTTCTTTGCTTATGAGGTTAAAATATCAAACAAGACGGTTTCCCTTGAGTTTCTCTCTATAAAAATTCACCCTCCCTCAAATTTTTCATTCCTTAACAATTTCTACTTGCAAAGATTAAATTTTCTTATTATCATAACAATAATAATAATAATAATAATAAAGTGTGATGAGTGATTAATGTGATAATTTTTAAGAATATCACAATTCTCTTCTAATCTTAAGCTCAGTGCGTGGTGCACAACATGCATGTTTCACATGAACACATTTGTTGTACATCCATAATTTGGTGAATCCATCATCTCAGCAATTAGACTTAAAAAGGAAGCACTCGTCATGCAATGAAATACTACTGCTGGGTTTCCTAAAACGACAGCACTTTCTTCCCTTTTTCCTAGCAGGGCAGGCTACTACACCTTCCCTTGTAGAACCAGAGCAACACTTCTCCACTCAGCAGAAACGTGAAATTAGCGCCTCGGAAGGAAAAACAAATGCTTGAAAGTAACTAGAGAAGGCTCTAAACAATAGAAATACAATATGTTTATGGCCACTAAGCCGAAATTTGCATTTGACTATCAATTTAAGCAAAATGCAGAGCGAAGAAACCTGTCAGAGTGGAGAATTTCTTTAGTGAGGGAAGTAATGGCCTCTATATCTCTCAGAATCTCTCCTTCCATTTCTTTCCACCTCCCATGATCAGGATCATCCCACCTTGGGTACGAGGGGGGGTCCCGAGCGCTCAACACTGCCGTGGTCTTTTCCGCAGTGGATACATCCTCGTCCAGTCGAGTCGGGTCGGCCGTGGTGCTCCAAGGGTGCCGAAGTGGAGAGACTGTTCTGGCGGCTAGGCGGTTCCGGCCAAGCTGGAGGCGAAGGAACGGAAAGCGCCTGAGAAGCAGAGGCGCAGCCATTTTGATTCACAACCTATGTCTATCGTTGGTCGCGCAGGCTCCGTAGGCAGGGTTAAGAAAACGGTTGGTTCTGTATGGAACCTAACCGAATTAATTGAATATTGCAAATAGCTGGGTTGTGCCGAGCGAGTTTTGAAGAAGTTTAGTTTGTTAAATTTTTTTTCAAACTCCGATTCAAATTTAAATCTAATTTATTTCAAATTTAAGCAAAATATCAATAAGATCATATTTAGTTAATTTAGTAAATAAAAATAAAATAAGTTGAATTTTTATTAAATTAAATCTTAAATAGCTCCTAAAAAATCTACTTCATTCACAGTTTTAATAATTTTTTCTGTTTAAAAATAATAAATTTAGAATTAAAAAAATAGTTATATGAATTTATTAAATAGGTGACTTCAGAATTCTTAATAAGCTGAATATATGTAAATTCGAGAGTTTTGCTTATTTGCTAAACAAACTTAAAAATTAAGGCTCTAATTTGATTAATTTAGAAAATAAATTAAAATATTTTGAATTTTATCAAATTAGTCTGAAATAATTAATAAACAATTTAAATCATTTACTAACAATAGTAGAATAATATTGAAGCCAATAATAGTTAGAGTTATCCAATTTTTTATAGATTTCAAGTTAAAAAAATATTTGAATTATAAAAAAAATATTTTACCAGTGAGTTTCTTACTGAAATTTATGAGTGATATTTTTAAATATTTTATAATTTTAACAGTGATTTTTCGTTGTAATTTCTACCTATTATAAAAAAATAAAATCATACTTTATACTATATAAATGGATGCAAATGTAAATATCTTGAATCATTACCTTTAATTTATAATTGTAATTTAAGTATATATAATAATAATTTACAACTTATTATTTTAGATTTAATATATAGCAATGAGTCTTCTCTAAATTTACCTTCATATATTCTCTTTTTTGCATGATTTATTTTATAAATAAAATTTAAATGGATTCTTATAAAATTATATATAATTCTAATTTTTTAAAAAAATAAAAAGTTTGTAAGTTAAAAAAAAAATTAAATTCTTATATTTCAAATAAGAAATTTGATATAGAGAAATAAATTAAATTAAATTTTTGTGAAAATTTTAATTTCAAACAAGAAAATTGTATTCTTTCTCAATTTCAATCTTCCTTCACTTATCCAAATCGCCTCACTCTTATTAAACCACAAATTCCTAGTTGAATTCATTCCTTGGGTTCTCTATCCTTGGAATAATCTCCTAATTTTGTACTTGAAAAGGAGGAGAAATGGCTTAGAGAAGAAAGGTAAAATATGACAATTCTGATGATTCCAAAAAGCTTTGACCCAAGGAAGATAAGTCATGTATTCATTTCCCCTCCCTTAAAGACATGATTAGAATAAAGGAAGTATTCTTTACTTTTGGTTTAACAATTGTCTTACTACTAAATCCTTCTTCTTCCTAACTTATTTCATCAACACACATACTCGTCTTGTTCATTTTGTTTTGCATATGCATTTGCTATTATTATTTATTCTTTAAAGAGCATAACAAAGTTTGCCATTGAGTTAGCAAAGTAAATTCCCTATCAAATTTGATGTTCAACTAGAGTAGCCCCATAGCTTAGACATTCAAGGTGTTATAATCTTTTCCTTTAATAAAATTTGTACAAAGTTTGGTGTTATGAGATCTCAACTTATGAGATTGTTAAAGTTCTAAACACTTTTCTCATATCCATGTCACTTGGATTATACCACTTCCCTTAAAGTGCTCTTTTCTTCCTCAATTCTTTGACCTAAAAGACTAGAATCTTTACTAACATTTTCTCACATCCTAGTTAGGGTTTTGCTTACTATAAAAGCAATAATTTTTCTTCCTCTCTTAAGGACATTGTCTATGTTAATCTGGAAACCAACCATCCAACTTACCTTAACACTATAGCTTGCAATTTATTAATGGGTCATAAACAAGTTGTGTCGAATGTTACATATAATACAAAAATGATTAATTTGTTTAGTTAATGGTGTCTGTTAAAAATCGCAATGCATCATCTCTATAAATTAATACAATTCCATTAAAAGATATATTCTTACTAAAAAAACATGTTTTTAGGCTAAATTTAGAGAGTCGCAACCTTTCAATATAATTCTTAAACTCTCTATATATATGTTTAAGTTATTATTCTCTTCAACATGAGTAAGTGCATTAAAATACAACCACACATAATACCAAATGGGTAAACTGGTAGTAAAGAGAATCGAGAGGCTTTAATAATCAAGTGGAGAGTATTTTGGTTTTCCAAATAAAGTATACATTTATACTATGACAATTCTAATATAATTCAGATCAAATACATATGATTATATTAGATACTAATGATATAAATGATAATCTAAAGTACAGGAGTGACTATCAAACGGTTAAAACGGAAAAATTAATCTAATTTTTTAATTTGGTTCGATTTTTTAGTTTAGCAATTTGGTTTTAATTTTTATTTTTAAAAAAAATTGATTATTTGATTTAGTTAAGTTATTATGGTTAAAAAATTGAAAAAACTAAACCCAGCTGAAATTGTCACTCCCTTAAAATGCATGTTTTGCTTTTCACATATATACGTACATGTATAAAACAAAAGACTGCTCCTCCCTTCAAGTTTGCACCGTCCTTAAATATTCTCCTTGCTAATCTCCATCTCTCAGATTTGCGTCGTCCTCCTTCACTTTATCTCATCTGCCAACTGTTTATTCTTTCCCTGAGAGAAGGTTGGACCACAAGTGCCTCCCTTCAAGTTGAGAACTGAAGGTTGGAGGCTAAGTTGTGGTTATCGATAAACTGCTCAGCATCAAATTCCTAAAGGTTGAAGGCTAGAGTAGAAGTGTCTCCTTGTCTCCCATCCAGATCTACGTGAGCTTTGCCAATTCTCATCGAAAGGAACTATTGATACCAACAACTTTTTCTGTGTAGTAGGTTCATAACTTAATGTGCTTCATCTTCGCTCTTAATTTCTTGGAATGGATTTGTCTTGATTTTCTTTTTACCATGGATTTTGGTGCTTTTAATTTCTTATGATGGATTTTTCTCGATTCTGTTTGGCCATTAAGAACACGCATTTTTTTTATTTTTTGTTTGATTGTAGGTAATTATGAAAAATAAGTAAATAAATTTCACATTTTTTAATGATTGTTGAAATTTGATATATTATTTTTTAATAGAAACTTAAATTTGAGAAAATTATTTTGGAATTGTTATATAACCTTTGCTACATCTATAATTGAAAATTGAATGCGAGAATGTGAGGTGTTCTATTTAGATTAATTGGTGAGTATTTGTGAATAACCGACCGAAATCTAACTAAATTAAATTGATATGGTTTGATTTTTTTTAATTTAATTTCAGTTTATATTTTTTTATAAATCAATTTTTTAATTTTTAATACCACTTCAATTCGAAATTAACATAAATTGCTATTTATACATTTAAATTTATTTGTTAGATAATTTATATTTTTTTTATTGTCAAAATAATCAACCTAATACAAACCTATTTGGGAATCGATAGATGCAATTTCTTTAAATATTAACCATTATAATGTCATATGACAATACATTTAACCTATTTAAATAAAATATGTCACTATACAATTTAACCTATTAACACATATATTAAAATTAAATAACATCATGTGAATATTCAAACGTCATTAAAATATTATCCCATGTTAAGTAACATCATTTACTAAAATATTTAAAATTATATTTTTATTTTTAGTAATTTTTAGTATCTTCATTCATATATATTAATATTTATAATTAAATTAAGTTTAAATTAGTAACTTTTTGTATTGTTTTGATTTGTTATTTAAAATAATACAATGGTTAAATATTTTAATTTACGGATATTAGTGGTTAGGGGTGAGCAGTATTCGGTTCAAATCGAAAAAACCGACCGAATCGAATCGATTTGAAAATTTGGTTTAGTTTTTTATATATTTCGGTTCGGTTCGGTTTTCAATTTCAAAAATTTTGGTTATTTTGGTTCGGTTCGGTTTTGATCAGAAAAAAACCGAAAAAAACCGAACCGAACCGATTAGTAATAATAATATGTTTTTTCAATAATATATAGAAATTAAATCATATTAAAATTAAAATATTTTAATTAAATTTTAAAATATTAAAAATAAAGTGTAAAAAATAAAAAAAATTATTAAAAATCGAAACCGATCAAACCGAACCGAACCGAATCAGACCGGTTCGGTTCGGTTCGATTTCTGACCAAAATCGATTCGGTTCGATTTTCATAAACACTCAAATTTCGGTTTTCGGTTTATTTGGTTCGGTTCGGTTCAAAACCGAACCGACCGAATGCTCACCCCTATTAGTGGTATATTAAAATAAAATAAACATTAACCTACTAATAATAGAAATAATAGATAATAATGAGAATACGAGAGATTGAATAAAATATTAATTTTAAATTTAACTAAATATATCAACTTTTATCCATCACTTATAAAGCTTAAATTAAGATATAAACACCAATAATGGCATTTAAGGTAATGGGATACTTGCAAAAATATAATTCCACGTAAATATAAATTCGATTATTATTTTTAATATTTGAATAAATTTTAAATTATAAACCAGTTAGTTTTAAATCTATTATTATTATAAACAAAAATTTTTAATTTAGAAATTCTAGAAGCGGAATAGCTTGCAGCAACATGAGTCGCCTAAAATGATCACCAATCTAGCCATCACTACTACCATTGGGAAAGGCCTCACCCACTCCAGTCAAGCTACATGCATCAGTGATCAAAACCAAACACTACAGAGAGAACCAAAGCAACATCAAGTTTGTATCTAATAAGCATGTCTCACTAGAAGGTGACAAGGAGAATCTAAATTAGAAAGATAGAAACTGCCAGCGAAGGGGTTCATTCCAAATATACACCCATTATAAACATACAAAAGCCTCTCAATTGAAATACCAACAAATCTTTTGAAGATTCAAGTGCAACATCCAAATTAAATAACCATTTTTCATATAATCTCAATTTTTAAAGTCTGCACCAAAGAAAACACAACAAACACACAAATGAAAAGAGGGAGCTATTGGCAGCGTGAATCAAAATAACACAAAATCAAGCCATGCAAGCATTTTCCTCACCCAGAAAGTAGGAAAAATCACAGTAAAATAACAATTGGTAACCCAAAGCAAAACTAGTAACATACTTTTTCCTTCCTTTCCGTCCTCTTTCCCTTTCCCTTGTCACCTCTTTCTTAACCAAAATGCACCACTTCAAATCAACTATACATCACTTCTACTAAGAGCCATATAAGGAAATTTGAGAAACAAATTATATAATTTTCGAATGAAATTTTAATGAGAAAAGCAAAGATGTAACGACCCGGGAACTGAACCGCTACCGGCGCTAGAATTCAGATTGACTAAAGGTTACCGGAACCCATAGCAAACTTGCTATACATTCTGAGTACCTGATAAAATCTCATACATGATCATACAAAATGATAAAAATATGAACATTTCATGAATCAAAACTCAACCTGTATATGTATCAAACTGGAAACATAAACCCATACTAGAGCCCTCATCAAATGCTCTAGTATGGTAAATATCTCATGCCTCAAACTTGGTTCAAACATAACTCATAATTAAAACTTTTACATAAGGATCATGTTAACAGGGATTACAAGAATAAAAATTAGGGCAAAGCACAATTCTAATTCATTAAACAATACATGTCCACAATTATTCTATTACATTAGACTATACAAGCAACTATGCCGACTTCCTCGATCTATCTCTGACCCTGCAAACCTGGGATTTGGGGAAAGGGATAAGTTACAAGAGCCTAGTGAGCAGAACATAAAAACAATTTAATAAACATATGCTTGTATGGAATGCATCACAACACAAACAATTCACATCAAGATGGACTTGTCACCAGTAAGCCTCTACATATTCCAATAGTATCTGGCCCTCGACGGAACTCCTCAGAACTTCCTCTTAAACATAACATAGCATATCCATAATGTCAAGGGCGTAGAATGGGTCTCGATCTGAACTTCCGTATCATATCATATCATAATATACTCGATAGCTAGTGGGTCATCCAATATCCATCCACATCAACAGTAAATTATGCAGTGCATCATATTCGTGAATTTTAATACAAAATAACCTAATACATATACATGGCATTCGTGATGCATGAATATGCTTAAAAAGTTTGATTACTTTAAAACAGTATATTAGTTCAGTTCTACTCACCTCTGGCTGACGCTCGCTTAATACTGAGACAGTTATTTCACTGCAGGCCTTTACGGTCTCTCAGGTCCGATCCTACACAGATAGACTCAAATGAGGAACCAAACATAACTATTACAAGACTCTAACCAACTCCCCAAAAACCCCCTAAAATATAACAAAGTATGCATACAAAACAAGCAAAAGAAGATTGGGCAGGAGACTTTCGGCGGCAAGTTCGGTGGCCGAAGGTCCCTCACAGATCCGAAAGTCAGGGAATTTCGAGGGCAGGTTCGTCGGCCTAAACTCCACACAGATCCGAAAGTCAGGGACTTTCGAGAGCAGGTTCGGCGGCCTAAACTCCACACAGATCCGAAGGTTGGAACCTTCGGAGGCGGGTTAAGCCGCCAAAAGGCTGCCTCTACAAGCAGGTTTGGCGGCCGAACCTGGATTCTCTAGCAAGGTAGAACCCGATTCTGCTCTATGCACAAAGCCACCAAACACTTTGATCCTCACACCCAACTACTCATAAATTTTCATACTCACTCAATATGCATAAGAGATATAAAAACTAGCATAATCCCCCAATCAAGCAACAACAAAAACAACACAATAGAAAACATTCAAAATCAACCTAACTCAAACCCTTAAAACTTTAGATTTAACCATCTCATGATTAACAACCCTTAACCCCTTCTTAAAACTTATTTAAAACATAGGAAAAGTAAAGATCTAAACTTACCTCTCGGAGATCTAAAGGTAGTAGCAATCCAAACTTAGAGGTGAGAGAAAATCAATCTCCGGAGATCTCCAAAGTTTAAAACTTAGATTTAAATTCAAATCTTCAAAAATAAGGAAAAACTCATGAATTTTCTGAGAAAAACTCATGAATTTTCTGAGAAAATTGAAAGAAAAATAACAAAAACATCAAAGGGAGGGCATGGACTTACCTCTGCTCGAGAATAGAGAGAAAGTTCTCTCATTTTCGGGCTGAAGGCCTCTTATAGGTGGCTGGAGAAATCACTTTCGGCGGCTGAACAGAAATCACCTTCAGCGGCCTGAAGAAACTTCATTGGACAACGGAAATTGAAAGTTCGACAGCCGAACCTGGAGTTTGCTCAAAAAAATTTTTCTTCTTTTCTCCTTTCCTTAATCCAAAATTTAAAAAATTCAAATTCATTTTATAAAAATCTCAATTTTACTCTTCTAATATATTACAGCCTTGAGATTCTGAATTTCAACGAAAATTCTATTGAAATATTTAAAATTTCAACGTTAGAATTTAGCTGGTATTTCAAAAGAAATTGAAAATATCTCACATGTCATTGAAAGATAAAACTTAATTAATGGAAAGTCAAGGTTTTGTCCAATCCTCCTCCTGGTATTGAGCTAGTCTTTTTAATTTTATTTGTATAGAAAATAATGAACGACCAAAATAATGATATTTTTTATATTTACAATGGTGAACGAGTGTTATATATATTCTAGTATGATTAAATAAAAAATATCATATTATTCTAAATTATAATAAAATAATATTATTTTAATTTTCTATTCCTCGTGTGTATAAGTTGGATTCGTATAAGAACATTTCGTGGGAGATAACCGTGGAGAGACTCAAAATAAAAGATTATTCCAAAAGATTACGTGGAAGAAAATGGAAAGATCAAAATTGTTAAATGGTACAAGAAAAAAAAAATGACGCAAGAAAAGAAAGAATTGTAGGAGGTCGATGCTATACTTAAATCCTAAGTCTAACTCGGTCTACATCACGGACGATTACTTACGAGCCGCTTTGTTTGAAAATCTAAAATTAAAGAGACGGCGGTAGATAAGCACTCCACGGTAAACACGTGAGAACCCTCGCTTTATATATTAACTCAGAGTGCTGGATGCTATTCCTATAAATCCATTCAAAAGGGGGAAAACATAAAAAGAAAAAAAACTAAAACTGCCAAAAAGGGGTAAAAAGGGGAAATGAAATCCGGTTTCAGGTCCGTCGTTGAACATCTCGAAGAAGAAAGGCCAATCAACGTTCCTGAGAAAATAGCAGATCCAAGCTCTGTTAAGGAGGCGGTAAGGGCCAGAAGTTAAAACCCCAATTTCTCTCCTCATCCTGGATGGGCCAGTCATATTCGACGGCTGCAGTATTGAGCCGCCGCGAGTCTAACCACAGCCACATTTACAAAGCCAAATCAACGGCTCTGATCTCCGCTATGCAAGATGAAGAATCAAGCGATTGTCTAATAATTGATGGAGAACCTGACTACATCAACGATCTACCTGACGAGTGCTTGGCTTTCATTTTTCAGTCTCTTAGCTCCGGCGATCGCAAACGTTGCTCTTTGGTATGCCACCGATGGCTAAGAATCGAGGGACAGAGCCGCCACAGGCTTTCTCTGAACGCTCAATCGGATCTCCTACCTATGATACCTGCTCTCTTCTCACGCTTCGACGCTGTGACAAAACTCGCTCTCAAATGTGACCGTAGATCCGCGAGCATAGGCGATGAAGCGCTTCAAGCGATCTCGTTCCGGTGTCGGAATCTCACGCGCTTTAAGCTTCGCTCTTGCCGTGATGTTACCGACGCCGGGGTGGCTGCTTTTGCAAAGAATTGTAAAGGTTTAAAGAAGCTCTCATGTGGATCATGCACGTTTGGAGCCAAAGGTATGAACGCAATCCTCGATAATTGTGCATCTCTTGAAGAGTTGTCAGTGAAGCGGCTTCGCGGAATCACCGATGGAGCAGCGGCTGAGCCGATTGGACCGGGTTTGGCCGCATCTTCGCTCAAAACGATATGTTTAAAGGAGCTTTACAATGGACAGTGTTTTGGTCCGCTTATTATCGGGTCAAAGAATCTCAGAACTTTGAAGCTTTTTAGATGCTCTGGTGATTGGGACAAGCTTCTTCAAGTCATTGCGGATAGAGTAACCTGTATGATGGAGATCCATCTCGAGAGGCTCCAGGTAAGCGATGTTGGCCTCTCGGCCATCTCTAATTGTTTGGATCTAGAGATTTTGCATCTCGTCAAAACGCCAGAATGCACCAATTTAGGGCTAGTGTCTGTCGCTGAGCGTTGTAAGCTCTTAAGAAAGCTTCATATTGATGGATGGAAGGCGAATCGGATAGGCGACGATGGATTAATTGCAGTAGCGAAGAATTGCCCTAATTTACAAGAACTGGTGCTGATTGGAGTAAATCCTACTAAAAGTAGCCTTGAAATGTTGGCTTCGAATTGTCAAAATTTAGAGCGATTAGCGCTCTGCGGTAGCGATACTGTCGGTGATGCAGAGATTTCTTGCATCGCTGCTAAATGTATAGCGTTGAAAAAACTTTGTATTAAAAGTTGCCCTGTTTCAAATCTTGGAATGGAAGCGCTTGCTAGTGGATGCCCAAATTTGATTAAAGTGAAGGTGAAGAAGTGTCGAGGGGTAACTGGTGAGATTGCTGATTGGTTAAGAGCTAGTAGGGAATCGCTAGCGGTGAATTTAGATAGCGGCGAAACTGAGCAGCCGGATGCGAGTGCTAGTGATGGCGGTGCACAAGAAAATGTAGTTGAATTTCCTCCTGTGCCTACCCAAATATCGGTACCAGCTATTGCTTCAAGCAGCGCTGGGCGATCAACGTCTTTCAAATCAAGATTAGGGCTTTTGAGTGGAAGAAGTTTGGTTGCGTGCACTCTGAGAAGGTGGTCTAACGGTAATAGCAGTTCTCGAAATTAATTAGATTAAGGACTGATAGAAGTTGCAGATGAGAAAAATGGATCCTGAAGTCTTGGTCTGTTTGCGTCATTTTCCATCGTCTCTGATTCCATATTTAATGTACTGCTGAATTTGATATTGGGTGCTATTTATTGCCTTTTTCAACTGAATCTTATTTGTCAAAAGCTGATCATTTCTGCTTGCCTATATTGCTGTTCAGTCCAGTTTGTATTTATTTGCAAGTTCCACATTATCTAAAAATAGGCGCATAGAAGGTTTCTTATCTGTTAAATCCACAGAACTTTGAAATACAATGTATGCATTATGATTTCTTTGATATATGCAATTCATGGCTGGTATAATTGCTGTTTCAATCTCCCTTTGTTCTCGAATTCTTTAAGGTGCCATGGATACCTTCTAGTTGTAAAGGGAAAACGTTGTGTTTTGTGTGGGAATTGAGAATTCAACTGATATGGGTATGGTGATGAGATTTTGTTTTTTGCCGGAGTTTGGTGATTTTATGAGATTGTGGAATCTGGCATATTAGAAACAAAATTCAACTGGATAGTTGGCATGCCAACCTTTGGACTCAGCATGCTGAAACACTTATGGTAGAGGTCAAATGAGCTTTATATTGGTTTGATCATTGAGAGCAGCTTTTGAAGTTGCTGATACTGAGTCATCCAGCATCCTTGTATGTTCGATTGCTTTCTTAATCGATATCCAGTTGAATTGTTAACTTTTTATCTTAGTGTCGTATTACTGACAGACAATATGGGAAGTTCACATGGCCATCATGTGCATATGTTCCAAATTCCAGAGACGTAAAAGCACATGAAACATGATAGTAATTCCGCTCACTTTATAGAAGATTCTGATGATTATTCCTGGTCTGACGTTACTCTGCATCTAAACTGGATTATTCTGACTGGTTAACTTTGTTACCATCTTCATTTCCCAGTGGCATTGTTTTATTTTATATTTTTTTCTGTTTAATTTTTTAGCCAATTCTTGAAATCACTATTTGTTTAGCCAATCCTTTAGTTCTCATTGTCAGATAATTCAATACTCAAAAGGCGTTACTGGTGGCAGTTTCCGTAGTTGCACCATCTGATCTGTAGGTATGTTCCATAATAACCACCAAGCTGGTAAGGATCGATGGCCCAGATATTGGGTTGATGATCCAGCAGTCTCATGTATGCAGTGAAGTGAAAGAATTGCTTACAGAGTTGCTTCTACCATTTGGTGCGAGCAAGTACTCTGCATATGCTATCTTATCACTTTGGTTGGTGTCAATACCAAACTTCAACCGCTTGAGAAGCTATAACAACGGTGAGGGACAAATGCCTTTGCTTGGTCGATATATACTATTTTACACTATTCATTGTGGGGAATGTAAAGGTGATGACGATTCAGCATTCTTTATGAAGCCAAGTGGCAACCCAGCTGTTATCTCCTTACGCCAACATAGAAACTCACACTCCAAGGAAACTCTTTTGTCCCTTTCGAAAGTAATGTCGCTTTCTTCTTGCTAATTGGTGAAGAGATTGCTGGCCGTCAGTGTCTCAGAATGGTAGCCACTGAAGGTATCCTATCAAATTCCTCGATTATGCTGTGGAAATGGATGGTGGCTGTCAATTGAAAACTTGTAGTTTCCCTTTTGGCATAATATGTGAACGATTTCAATGGTAGAAAATTAGAAAATAGAAATCACGATTCATTGCACTCCTGGCGTTTCGGCGTTTAAAATGGGAAAAAAAAAAAAAAAACTTATACAAGACAGATATACGAGAGAATTCTCGAAAAAAAAAAAGAAAAAGAAAAATAAAAAGAACAAGAAATTCATGCATTTATTTCTTAAATTCATAATCAACCGTGTTAAAAAAATTGCTCTTTTAAATGGTCCCTTGTGCTCATCCGTCTCGCTTTACTTCCTCGGTGGCTTATTTTTCCTTTAAACTATTCTTTTGCCCTTTTCAGATCAATATTTGAACCTATATTACAAAATTTTACCCTAAATTCAAGGTATTTAAATATAAAAAAAAAACAATCACAAAATTTTGAATTACTTATCAATGAGAAAGTAAAATCATACTTTAAAAAATTACATTCGATTCCATATTCTAATGCAGTATATATTCAATTTTAAAAGCACTAAGCATTGTTAATACTAATAGATCACACAAGTAATATGTAATTTTAAGAAGGAAAAAAACCAAAAAAAGATAAAAAACAATGTTATCTAAGCTATGCTTAAAAGGCGTTCCACTCGATGGAATCTCAAGTCAAGATACAATAATAACCAATCCAGGCGATCTGGCAAAAAAAAAAAGAGAGAGAGAGAGAAAAAGAAGAAGAAGAGAGAACATTCTTGAGTACTGTTGATAAATTAAAAATAAAATCTTGTTTATGCAGCCATGACTAAAGCAATCTGGCCAGTATAAACCTAAACTCACTACTTTTGAACTGTTTTATGGAGAGAGTATAATCAACTTCAAATGCCAAAGCTTGCTATTCTCTGATCTCCTTTCACATTTCTTTCTTCTCTTTTTTGGCTTCCTGCTTTTGGTATAAAAGGATCTGACTCAGGATGGTACCATTGGTGATGACACCAATGGTGGAGCCCAAAACAACTAAACAATAATTAAGGACACCAACTGAACAATAATAATAATAATAAATTTACTATTTAGTCCATATAATATGAGAAAACTTATTAGTTAGTCCTTCGATTTTGAAAAATACACTAAAACAACGATTTCAATGATAATAAAATAGTAATGAGTTTCCCTATACTATAGGGACCAAATTGTAATTTTCTTTAATAATAATAATAAAGCAGCTTGTATGGCTTAGAAGCATACAGCAATACTCGATGATATACACGTAAATAAAGCTGTTAAAATGACTTGCATATCGCTTAGAAGGGAAGGAGTGAGGGGCCTATGGTGAAAGCACATGTTGTTTATCAATGATACAGCACCCTGATTTCCTGATTAATTACGATGCTTATAATTAACTTAGCTACTGATGGTGTTTTTCCTAAACTTGATGTGCACTTCAGCATTCAATAACATACTAGATATGCATCAACAAAAGTAAATAAGGAAGAAGATGAAGGAAATTGTCAAGGATACCACTACTTGGTGCTTTTTCTTGCATGCTAGTAAAAACTCTCACTACAAAAAAAAAAAAAAAGAGAGAGAAACAATCATAATATTATACGTTTAAACTTCTACATGTATATCAAGACTAGTGAACTAACAACTCACCCAAAGAACCCGCAAAATTCAGAAAACATGTTAAGAAGCTGAGCTCCCCTGTGCTTTTATTCTGCAAAAAGAAAAGTTTTTATTAGTTACAGGGAAAAATCCATTGATGTATTGCTTTCTCACCTAAAACCAACAACAACAAGAGTCCTATTTTATTTTCTCCTTCTTCATGTTGTTTCTTCTCCTTGCATCGCTTCTCCTTCTTCTTCCTGAATAGCTGGTTCTTCTTATGATTCTCTGATTATCTTTCTTTTTCTGTTTCTCGTTCTTCCTAGGGACCACTGTTTGAGCAAACTGGAACACTGCTCCAGAATGGTGACTACTATGTTTTGGGACGTGATTACCAGAACAAGGTAGTAGGCACGACAAGGAGAGTACTAAATTAGGATACTATTTTAAAGGCAATTGAGGAATCAAGAAACGAGAAACTAATAAGAATACTGATTACTCTATTGTCCCAATCCGACATGCTTAATTCTTCTGATGCTTAAGAGGACAAGGCTGATTTCACAATTCAGTCACCCCATACTTAGATTCCATATCCAAATTTCATGTCACTCAATCACTCACTCGTGAAAAATCAGTATAAAGAGTTAAAAACCCTCTAGCACATGGATTCTGTTAAGAGCTCTAAATATCTATTTCTATAGTAATTGTATGATAGTTTCCTTAGATAGCCTCTCAGGAACATTTTATGTGTCAACATGATGCGCTATGCATGATAAATGAGCTTGGAAAGAACTACATTTTCAAAGTTCAGAGAGAACCAGGCCCCTAAAATATAGTCATTCCTCATTGCCACCAAACCAATTATAAGCCACATGTTCTCCCCAAGAAGGAAAGCCTAACTAACCATATAAGCATTGCAAGAACTATGCCTCTATATTTTCAAAATACAAAAACTTGTTGAGAGAATAATCGATAAAGATCCAAGGGCAGATGGTAAAATATTATACTTGAGAAAGGAGTGAAAAATTTCCTTCCACATAAAGTGATTTAGACTAAAGAATTCTCAAGTTCCTGCAGTATTGAAAGGTGAAACCCAGATATGCAGTTAACAATTTCAAAGTGAGCTCTTTTGAAATATCCTAAAGTTAACAGCAGAAGGTAATCCCGAAGTTCCAACTTACAGAAAAATTTTTCCATATCTGAGGTATCCTAGCAAAAAGAAAGACTGCATGCTGGGATGCCTGTAACAAATTGTTGTAATATTAGATACATATATTCTGAACACATGCTAAAAGGAAAGAGATCATGAAACAAAAAGGGAAGGGAGAACTATGTAAATAATAATTTAGACTGGATATAAGCAGCTACTTACATACAGAGCTTCAAAAAGAATGGGATCAATTTGACCACCTAAAATAGTTGGCGCTACAGCACAATATCTGAAACACTAATGTAAGGACAATTTTGACCGCATTATATAATTCTTGTACTATATACTTTTGAGAACAAGAAGCATCCAGGATACAGTAATGGCCTGATCCATGTCACCGTAGGCACAGGTTGTGAGAAGTAGTAGATAATAGCAACCAAAATTATAGCTGCAAGACAAGCAAAACAACAAGTGCATAAGGCGTTCTTAAGATACCCTGCAACTTTCAACAATTCAGTTTAAACTCATCGAATACTCAACTATCCTTAAGCAAGCAGAACTTATGTAAAGCTAATTTACAAGGAAATTCTGAATTTCAACAAGTGCTTTAACATTGAACTGGTTGATTAATCAATTTTATCATCAAACTAACCTTGCAGGCTCAATCATTGAACATATGGAATGCTTACCAAAAATGGAGATGCATTAAGTGATATGAGCTAGACTAATCCATTCATTTTTAACCATATCCGCTCCAACAATCAATACTAATAAGTGGAGACCAATCAGACTCTTAAAGCCACTTACTTACATCAAGAGTAGAAATTAGAAGTGAAAAGAAAATGGAAATAAACAAACCTTGAATCAAAAGGAACGCCAATTCTCCATAAGCCGAAAAGGGAAGGCCTTTGTGGAGACAATATGCGAGAGCTATAGTATAACCTACAGCTTCAAGCTCAAAGGCGACAACACTAAGCCCTCTAACACTTCTGTGCCTTAAAATTTTCATTATCTACAAGGGAAAATTAAATCAAATTACTAACAATTGACCCATAATCCGAGGCACAATTATCAAGAAACAATAGGGGTTTAGAGATGGAGGTGAATTATTGAACCTGAGGGACTTTGACGGTGGTGGAGGCGGCGACTATGCAATAGCCGAGAAGTTTAGATATGAGAGGAAGCAAACAATCCTTGTCAGGGAACTTGCCATTGAGGAGAGATCCGAATGCGCAGCTGAAATCAATCCCTAAAAACTCCATTGTTGTATTCCCTCTTCAGCTTCAGTTGTGCCCTGGGAGATCTGGGTTATATTTCAAACAGGAATGGATTTTTAGCTGCAAGAGATGGGAACAAGGAAGATAGAAGCCAGGATTTTCTCGCCTGGATCCTTCAGAATTTCAGTGGAATGAATACTTGGAGTAAGCAGAGGACTATTTTCCTAAGTTTTGAATATCTCTTTTAATTTTGACAAAAAAATGTATTTCCTAAATTTTTGAATTTCTCTTTTTTAATTTAAAAAATACCAGATTCTTAAAAAAATGCATTAATTTATTCTATTTTAAAATTACTAAATTAAAATATTATAAAATCAAATTTTTTAAATTTTTTAAAAAAAAATTAATCAATTTATTTTAGTAATTAATGATTGATTATATCTTATTTAATAATAGTTAATTTATAGGTTCCAAAATGGACAATATTTTAAAACATATAAAAATAAAAAAAGGCAAAAATTATAGGACAAATAAAATAAATATTTAAAATAACTAATGATTTTTTAATATAATGACTAAAAAATTAAATTTTACAAAATATATAAATATTTTAATTAAATTTTTGAAAAAATCTTATAACTCTTAATGAGATTTTTAATCTAAACAAGCGAATTAAGAAGGAAAAGAGATGTATTGAACCCAATCACAAAACATTAGTTGAGCAAGGCAATGAGCAGTGCTGTTTATTGACTATCTGAATTGGTTTTACCCTCGAAAGCTAACAATCATGGGCCAGGCGAACCGCAAGGGACAGTGCATCGACTTCTCCCACGAATGGGGAAGAATAATAACCTTTCTGCATGACGCCATGCATAAAGCACGTCCCAAAGAGTCTCTCACCAGAACTGCCATAGCACAGAGGCTTATTGAGACTTGTAATCAACATTATTCAGCGCAAGGAAACCTTATGCGCATAAGAATGGCTAAAGGGTTAGGCATCTGCTTCTCAAAAACTGCATAGTTGCTTCTTTGTATTACTCCTAGCATCTCGTTTCCAGAAAATTCATAATGCCACAAAATTTGATCCTCTCACCGCCTCGTGGTGCTACTGGAATGGATGTCAGCAGGGAAAAGAGAAGCAACCAATCTGTGTATTGGGTATCGGGCTTCAGCTGTGCTCTGTTTGTGGGTAGGCTATTATTCTGTTGTCCAGGCCTTGGGCCTTTATTTTACTTCTCGCCCATTTCAGATTTTAAAACAATTAATCTACAATTACAAAAATAAAAAGGTAAGACAGGGATAGGAGTATCCAATGAGAGGACGGGTTAAGGGGTAAGGAGTTAGAAGTTGCCCCAATGGAAGGTTATTATTTAATGAAGGATGTTGAATCAAAAGAGATAAGGAAATGAAGGGAAAATGATAATGGTGGGCGGTGAAGGGCTAAGGCAATGTCCCTTTAAGAAAGAATGGGTTGCTCTTTTGCCTTACTATTTGTAGCTGTCAATAAATTGACATGTCCCCATTATGGCCCCACCATATCCCTATCTACTATGCACTCTCTAATGTTGATGTTGATTTCACCCTTCCCTTGGGACCATGCCATTTTACATCCTTAATTTTATCATTATATTTTACAATTCTATATGATATTTCCTCCCTTGTACAAGAGATGATCACTTTAAAAAAATCTACTCTTTTCAGCATATATTATAGAAGAATATATATGAAAAAATAATAAATAATAATTATTAAAATACCATTGACGGTCGAATTTTTCATATTTAAAATAAAATTAAATTTTAAAAAAGAATGCATATCTAAAATCCATTAGAGTTTTTATTCAAGCGAATGAGTCCGAACAAGATAAGTTCGATAACATAACAAGAGAAAAAAGAGCTGGTCAAGTCACCTCGCAATTCTATTTGCATGCACGCCGGTGAAATTAAATGGTCATCTGATATAGAGAGATATTCTAACACATCTATACATATAAATATGATTGATAAATACAAGTGACACTATAATAAAAAAATAGTTAAATATCACTGACAAATTAAAAAAAAAATAAAGGAGATAGAAAGTTTTTTTTCTCTATTTAAATTTATACATTATGTTAATTATATTTAAAAATAAATAAATTTATTTTTTGAAAAGAAAGTAATAATTTCTTTGTATATAGAAATCTAAATATCTTTGTCGAATTAATGACTCCGTAGAATGAGTTGGTGAGCACACCCTTTGGTCATTAATTTTGAATAGACAGATGATGTGTGTGTCTGTGTGTTTTTGGGCGTCAACTTTTGTGCACAATTAACATTAACTTAATTTAGTTTATAATTTGAAAAATCAAAAGAAAAAAATTATTATTTAGGTATTATAGTATAAAAAATTTATTAATTATTTTTTAAAAAAAATTAAAATTTATTAATTAATTTTATTATTAATTTTAATTATTAAATATTAATTAATAAAATTTTTATATTATAAAGAATAAATAATAATTTTTTTATATTTATATAAATTTATGAGTTAGACATTTCAGTATGCTGATATAATGATTGTGTTGCGTATTTAAGTCTTATAACAGGGACTTTAGTTCAATTTTAAAAGGAGATGTTTGTTAAATTTTCAATATGGAAAGTGAAGTTTATGATTATTTCTTTAATTAATAATTTATTAATTAATTTCCTAATATATCCTTATTTAACATATAGTGAAAAAGTGAAATTTATTAATTTTAAAGGTAATTTACCATATAATTTTTTAAATTTAGAAAAATTCATAATTTAGTTTATTTTTTTAATAATAAATAATTTAATCTCTAAATTTATATTGTATTAGTAAAATATTTATTTTATTAAATATATCATTTATAAAGTGTTAATTGAAAAAATCAATTTAAATTAAAGAAATTAAATTATTATAAATTATTAAACTTAAAAGAATTAAATAATTAGAAAAAATAAAATTTAAAAGACTAAATTATCATAATTTAACAGTAAATTTTAATAAAATATTTATTTTGTTAACAAAATGAAATTTTACTGATATTTATTATTAAAATAATAGAGATTAAATAGTGGATTTATTAAATGGATTAAATTATAAATTAATTTAATTTTGTGAACGAAATAAAAAATAAAAAATAAAAAAAAATTGAGGACGGTAAATGATTTCAAAGATAAATATTCAGTTTTTAAATTTTATATTAAATAGATTTCATATTTATAATTAAAATTTTTTTAATTATAATTATTACCGATAAATATTAATAGTGTTAAATTAAAAATCCTTCATTTATTAACAGAGACCTATTTTATTATAAACTTAATCAGTCTCTGATCTGAACAAAGCATTAAATCACGAAATAGCTTTTTGTATTTTCCTTAAAAAAAATCATAATTGTACGAGCTAGTGGGTTAGTTGGAGTGTGTCTGTTAGTTTTATCATCATTGCACTTTGGTTTTCATTTGTGGCTCATGACAAATTTTTTTTTTTCTCATAAATAAATAGATAATATTTATTTAAATTTGATTTATATTAATTAATATATAAATAAAAAAATATATAATTCATTTTAATAGATATTAAATAAAAAAATAAATATTATTTGATGATATAAAATAATTAATTTTAAATTTTATGATAAATTTGGATTGATCTCATTATTAGGTATGATAAGTTTTTTAAAAAGTGTAACGGGAGTAGGGGAGAGCATTTTTCGGTTTAAACCGAAAAACCGAACCGAATCGATTAATTTCGGTTTTTCGGTTCGGTTAATCGGATTGATCGGTTTGGTTCGGTTAGTATATTTAAAATTATTCGGTTTTCGGTTCGGTTCGGTTTAAACGTGTTAAATAACCGATCAAACCGAAAAACCGATTTAGTTGATGCCCGAGCCGTCCCTGAGCCTGGCCTATCGTACCCAATCCAACCCAGCACCCCAACCCAGAATGTAATGAAGTCCATCCCTTTCGCAGAAACCCTCATTCTCCTCCAAGAAACCCTCCATCCCGTTCTGGCGTTCTCCAACATTCTCCTCCAAGAAACCCTCCATCCGTTCTGGCGTTCTCCAACATTCTCCTCCAATCTCCCGATTCCCCCCCCCCGAACCCCTATTCTCCCAAATCCCGATTCGTCCCCCTGACCTCTCCACACTCTCATAGTCAAATCTGAATCCCTAACAAATCAATCATCAAATCCCATTAATCTCTCTCTCTTTCACGTCGATCGTCAATCTTTTTCTCGTCGACCGCCGACCGTCGACCATCAACCTCTTTCCCGTCGATTTGCTGAGTTTCGCCGCCGACCATGGACTGATCTCTTGAGAGCAGAGGTACTACCGCTTTTGGCAATTTGTGTTACTTTTAATATTTGTTTGTCTTGGGTTGGGTATAGGTTTCTGGTATGGGTTCATGTATATTTGGGAAGGAAATTAATTCCAGGCATTTGCCTCAACCAATTATGCAACATGTTTACTATTGATATTCGTCCAAAGGTGAATAGTTGATCTTTTGAAATTATAGTTTTTGCTTCTTGAATTATGTTTAATTTATATCATCAGTTAAGCCACAAGATTATGAGGAACGAAGGTGTTTGGGAAGCTAGAAACAGAGGGAAAGTGAGGAACGAAAGAGGGAAAAAAAAAAAAAAAAAAGCAAAGTGAGGAACGAAAGGGGCAGCTGCAACTCCGCCATTTCGACAGATTTTGGTTTATTAAATTATTTTGTTGAAATTAGAAATAAAAAATTAAAAAAAAATACAGATTTCGGTTTAAACCGAACCGAACCGAACCGATTTTTATCGGTTTGATTCGGTTCGATTATACCTTCATAATCGGTTTATTCGGTTTTATAAATTTTAACAAATCGGTTTTCGGTTTTATCGGTTCGGTTCGGTTCGAAACCGAACCGACCGATTGCACAGCCCTAAACGGGAGGCATAAAAATTTGGTATGAAAATTTTATTATTAAAGAATTAATTTTATATTTTAATTATATTTTAAAATATTTTTATAATTTTATATATTAATTTTTTTATTATAAATAGTCTTAATTATTTAAAAATTTATTTAAAAATTTATTTAAAAATTTCAATAAAATTTTTTATTTTTCTAAACTTTTGAGGTAGAGTAAATAGTCATTTATGATTTATCGTAGGACTCTTTCTCTATTTCTGTGCATTATCTAGCTAACTGCAGGCTCATTCCTCCTCCTCTCTCTCTCTGTCTGTGTGCGTGTGACTATGGATGGTGGACTCCCCATGCTAAACTGTCTCTTGCAGCAAACATTGAGGAGTCTGTGTTCATCTTCAGATTCTTCTAATTCTTCCAAATGGGTTTACGCTGTCTTTTGGAGGATATTGCCTAGAAATTACCCTCCACCAAAGTAAGATCAAATTTGAATTCCACCCAAAATTTTCCACTAAAAAATCCCAGGAACAAGCATGTGGTTTAGTTTAATAGAGTGAAAGTTACTAGCTAGAGGATGATTTTGTCCATGTTCATTGCTGGGTTGATCACATTGCTTTGTTGCAGGTGGGATTATGGAGGCACTACCCTAGATCGATCTAAAGGAAATAAAAGAAATTGGTAATTAATTCGGCTAAATAAAGAAAGTCCAAGTTCATTTTACTTAATTTTTAAGATTCACAAGTTACTTTCCTTTCCCTTTTCAGGATCCTTGTTTGGGAGGATGGATTCTGTGATTTCTATGAATGCGAGAGAACAGGAAGTGGGTATATGAAAGGAAAGTTTGGAGCAGATATTTTCTTTAAAATGTCTCACGAGGTCTACAATTATGGAGAGGGGTGAGATTTTTAACTCGTTGAAATCATTCTTTTCGTTGTTGAGAATTGAGATAACTACTGCTAAGTTGATGGATATTGCCTGCCAACTGTTTGTAGATTAGTCGGGAAAGTTGCAGCAGATAACAGCCACAAATGGGTGTTTAGAGAAACTCCAAGTGAGAGTGATCCTAACTTCATCTCCTCTTGGAATATGTCTATTGAACCTGTAAGACGATTGCTATAAATTTTCTCTCCAAGTAAACCATTCCTTCTACCATGACCTGGAAAAATTTCTCTGTGTACAGCAACCAAGAGCTTGGGAATTTCAGTTCAATTCAGGCATTCAGGTTTGATCATTCACAAACTCATTCAAGATTAACAAGAAATAGAAAATTCAGTAAAGCTTATTGGGACATTGCTTGATTCGCAGACAATTGCCATTATTGCAGTTAGAGAAGGCATCATTCAATTGGGTTCATTTGAAAAGGTCTTTCTTTTTCTTTTTCCACTCAGTTTCGTTTCCTTTCAGCTTTCTCAATTCTGTGTACTAACTCTGACGATTTCCTTTTGATTTTTTTTTTTTTCAGATTCTGGAAGATCTCAATCTAGTGATTAATGTACAGAGGAAATTCAGCTATCTCCAGAGCATACCAGGAGTGTTTGCAATGCAAAGACCATATCTGCCCATCCAACACCCGTACATGCTGAAACCTAACACCCGTTTGATAGAGAGCCAAGAAGGAGCTTTCTCAATTGATGATAAGCGTCAAATATCAGGAGTAAAGAGATTGTTCGATGAAAGATTTGATGATTTTGCCATCAAGTCCATCAACTTAGGCTGGAACAGCCCACAAATTGGCATTAGAGGACCACCCATTTGGTCAATTCCACCTCTTCTTCCTGCCATGTCTTGCAGCCTTGGAGCTTTGCTATCAAAGCTACCTTCTGTCATCCCATCCTATGATACCACTGAAGCCATTGATACAAATCTGCTTGTCAGCAGTAATAACAAGAGTACATCACAGGTAGCCAAGGTTAATAATCATGGTCTGGTAAGTCAAGGACATGTTGCTAGTACTACAAAAGTTGAGTCCTCTTGCCAGTTAGATGCTGGTAAACCCATTTCTTTAAACCCTAATTCTGAGTTAGAAAACGAGACTGTTGGCTTTGGAAATCCGAGCAAGAGAGAAAGTTCACTGAACCTGAGTTGATTAGGAGAAACAAATTGAATTTATTATTGGCTCACCTTCTTTTAATAAATTGTTGCATTATGAGATTAGTGTACATTTTTGTAATAAAAAGAAACAACTGAAAAAAAAAAAATAGTGCTGTTGTCTTTCTTTTTCAGTCCTTTTCTTCCAATATTTATATATGGCTGAGTTTTTTCTTTCCTTTTTTTTTTCTGGTTGGTATTTTCCATCTTTTTTTTTTCACTTGATACATACATTTAAGATAATGACCTCCTGTTTTGAAAAACTCACTCAATTTCATAGATAATTACTTAATATTGAAAAATTAGTGTTTATACAAGCAGATATTTTCCTTAATATCAACCTTTTCTTTTCTTTTTTTTTCCTCTATTTGATGTAAGAAAAATTCCTGACAATGCATCACCAGCATTTAGACAAATATCAAATTTAGCCCAATCACCTAACTGTGTCTGAAGAGATTGAGTACAACGTTAAGTTTTTAAATTATTCAAAACTAATAAAATACATAATTATCAAAAAATAACGAATATTAGCTACTATTTGATAAAATTATAATTTACAAAATTTTTTTATTAATTATAATAATTATATAATATTTAACTGTTACACTTTCCACTTGAAATCTTGTGTCCCTCTCAGTGCAAAAGGGTTTAAATTATCAATTTAATTAATGACCCAAATGACTTTCAAAAGCAACAACAGTGACCAAACTTGACAGAGCCAATCTCATTCTCAACTAATGATTAAATAAAATTCAAGAGATGAATGATTGTGAGGAGAGTTGTAAAGAGAAACAGCAGTCTGCAAGACAATTAAGACGAAGCTTTATGGTGATAGAATTGAGGAAATTTTTTCAAACATTTGGGTTCATGATATGTAATTTAAAAATTAAAAAAAAATCATTTAAAATATAATGAAATTCACATATTAATATAAAATTTTAAGAAATTAACTTGTATATCCTATGGTACAAGATTTTTGAGAGAATTCTGTGAAGTGCAGGCAAGAATGGGGTGAGGCTATCCTTTTGGGTGAATGGTGGTGTCTCTCTCTAGTCTACTCAAAGCATATGCAATTGTCCCCTCCAACATCAAAATCTGGACAATTAAAATTAGGACAAAAGAAAGAGATGATTGATTTGTTTCGTGGGACATTTGTTAGACACTACGGATGGTCCCCCAGCCTCTGCTTTCGATTTTATCAAACACTTTGTTGTTTCTTTTAATGACTTCTTTAAATACTAATTATTCTCACATTCAATTTGGTCGCAATTCTTGGTCTACGTTCTTCTTTCTATAATCATTTTCTCTTGCTAAAAACATACCTAATTTTTTGCTTTTCTTCTTTTTGTTAAAAAAAAAATCCTTTTTAGAAATATCTAGTTGACATGTGGCTGAGGTTGCAAATCACTAAATGCATAACTCAATTAATTATATTTGAGATAAATTCAAATATTAAATTTATTAAATGAATTTGGATTTGGTCAGGTTAATCTTCACACTGTTCCTAATAATGTCAAATAGGCCATAAAGCGAAATATAACATTATAAAAGCCCAAACCCATTACATGTTAATCTAATAGATAAGGAGGCAAGCCCACCACCAATCATAACCGAAGAAAGAGATCGTCGGCTACTAATGCTATGAAAAAGGGAAACTTCATTCTATATCGCTAAATTTGGTTGCAAATATATGGAAAACTAAAGAACTTACGTTTAGAGCATTCCAAATATACGTCTACTTTAAAAATAAGCCAAGCAAATTGAAGCAAATTCTAATAAACTTAGAGTCTGCATCGTGGTTACTGAAAGAACGCTCAAGGCAGAACCATTCACTATTATGGAATGGCTTTGCCCTTTTGATGGATAAGATCTGCAACCATTCACTCCTGGAGATGCAATACATTTTGTAATTGAACATCAAAAGGAGGGCAATTTTGCAAACTTTGTCTCATATAAAGATAAACTTTATATGATACTTTCAAACTACAAGCACCAACGGATGACAAACCAAATCATCAGAACCATATTTGCTAATGATGACGCTATTTACAGTGGATATTGCAAGCTGATCGATATATCTTTGTACATAACAGGCGGAGAGCGTCAACCACTGATGTGATCCTCTAATCTTTCCTCATATTCTATCATTCATTGCTTCAAGGACTTAATTTTTGCCTAAGCACTGCTCTTCTTGGCTTGAGCTCCAACAGCCCAGTGAGGCTTAGCAGGAGTGCGCCTCATTCCCTTCACTCCTAATGGATTGTCCTTGCTCTGTTGGAGAAGTGAAAGTTATCAAGAAGAATTAAGTGGAGACAAAAATTTGCAGAAAGGAAAAGGGTGCAAATCCCACATAGCATTTTCAATTGAAACAGCAAAAGGTTATTTAAAAAAAGTCCATCAATCAGCATAGAGAAGTAGAGATGCTCTTACCATTAAGCAGGTTCCCTGGCTAACATTGCAGATGGGATGGTCATGTGGGCAGCAACTATCATGGTCATCACAGCAAGTAGCATCCTCAAGCGGGCAACATCCCCATTCTAAGCAGAGGTTGGCAGACTCAACGAGGCAGCAACAAGAGTTGCTTTCAGGACAGCTATAGTAACTATCACAAACATTTGGAGGTCCTATTGGAGATGGTGGAGATGGACCAGGATTGGGAGGATTTTGGCCTTTCTTGATAGGGTAAGAAGCCACCATTGCAATTCCACATAACCCTGTTGGCTTGTCAATATTTCGAGCCATCCTGATATAGCCATTTTCTCCCCAGTTACTTCCCCACGAGTTCCTCACAATCCAATAGTCTTTTTCATTTTCTGTTCCATACCCCACAGCAACAACAGCATGATCCAATTCAGTCCCACATCTTTCCGAGAAAACACCCTGAAAGATGAAGTGAAGAAAGAAAATTATTCCTCAATAGTGCTGTGAAAACGAATGCTCAATTAATGGAAATGGAAAGAAAGTGGTTACCGATGTGTAAAACTGGAAATCCATGCCACCTGATTCAATTCCAACACTCACTGGCTGATTTGCAACTGCCTTCTTCAGAGCCGCCTCATCATTCACAGGAACATCTTCATAGTCATCAATTGTAACAACTCTGGCATTTTTCTGAAGCAGGAAAAATAAATAAATGGTCATTTATCTGTGCATTTTCCGATCAAGACAAGTGAAATGAAGACCAACCCTGTTTGTGTCGCATCTGCCACCACGAGCAAGGTAAGGGTAATCTTCTTCAGAATCAATGCCACCGTTGTTGATGATGAACTCAAAGGCTTTGTCCATTAGACCTCCATTACATCCTTCATTATAAGATATATCACAATCCACCAATTCTTGCTCAGATAGAGAGATCAGGTCGCCGGTGACGATCTTGTTGATCCCTTCCACAGCAGCAATGGTTGAGAAAGCCCAGCAACCCCCTTTTATATCAAATTGAATATCAATAATTGTTTGTAACCAAAATATTATTTATATATATATCAACAATTTGGTTAAAATGTATTTAGTTTGTATACTGGATAAATTCATATCATATTTGTAATAAACAAATGTTGAAAAATATTTTCCATACAAAATCAAGAACCCATTCAATTTCGCAGAGTTGAAATGCAAGAATAAATTATTAAATATTAGACAATGATAAATAAAAGTAGTCCACAGTCACCTAATGTACTTTTTAAAAAAAAAATAGTCACCTAATTACTTAATAATAAATAAGTGAATTCTGATTTTTTTAAAATTTAAAATATAATAATCAAATATAAATTCAATTAAACTCTTACAATTTTAACTCAAATACATTTAATTTAAAATTTTACATCAATTAAATTCATCTCATTTAATATAATATTATTTTTAATAATAAAACTATTTTTATATAATAAAAATTTAATTTTATCATTTTAAAAATTATTAAAATTACATATTATATCTTTAAAATTTTTATGATAATTAAAATATTAAATTTTTTAATGTTTTAATTATAAAAATAATATTTTATTATTAAAAAATAATATTATATTAAATTATAATTACTCAAGCTTTAATAAAAATATAAAAATTTAATTAATTTAAAATTTTAAACTTAAATAAAATAGCTTATTTGGACTTATTTTCTATAATAATTCTACTTATTACTATAATATTCTAATTTTTAATTTTCTAAAATATTACGCTTTTCTTTTTTTTTACAGTAATATTGAAAAGCAATCAAAATCAAACGAAAATTTCAAATAAACTATACGATCAACAAAAGTCGACTCACCACATTGTCCTTGGTTTTTGACGGCGACGACGGCACCTTCCTTTCTCCAATCAACGGAATCCGGCAACGAGTCGCCGACCAGTGGAGCATAGCGATTACTGGTTTTACGCAACCTGTTCCTTTTAATACCACCACGGAGCCCTAGGTACATGGATCGATACTCCTCATTGGTGAGATCAGCAAACCGATTCAACCCGACTCTGTAGGTGCGATTCTCCGAGTTATGCTCATCAATAAACCTCAGATTATCTTTAAAAACCTCAAACCTCCTCTCTTTCTCTCCCAGAGCATTGTAGACCTTTCCGTGCTTCACCAGCCACTCCTCGTAGATAGCCACGACCTCTTCATCAGTCCTCCAGCTGGATTTGGTACCATGATTCTGATCATAAGATATGATCGACATCTCCGAGGCTGAGGACAAAGTGAAACACAATAACATGAACATGAACATGGCTGCTGAAGATTGAAACAGACCCATCTTTTTCTTTTTTTCTCTGGTGGTTCGGAGAGGTGAAATGGCTTTGTGAAAACAGTGGAGTGGCAGTGGGTTTATAAAGGCAAATATTTAGGTGTGTTTATCAAGTGTTTGATACAATGCAGAAGAGGATTTGATAAATAATTGAAGATTTTTTATATTCAAATCTGGGAAATGAAAGTGCATAAATTAAAATTCTTTAGTAAGGAACTGATGGAAGGGAGCATGTGGATATGATTTGATTGGCGGAGGAGGGGAGGCGGAGAATGCCGCTTCCTTGAATCTAGGAGCGGTGGCAATGGAAGGTGTCTACGCGGGTAAACTTAGCTTTTACACGTAACTTATCCGCTGAGACGGTGGTTAAACTTAAAGATGTTTTTTCGTTTTGTCATGATAAATGCGGCTAAAAGGGTCTTGGAAATTGCAATTGACCACGTCATAAAGCAAAAAGTTATGGATTTTTTCTTTTTGCCAAAGAAATTATAATTCATCCTCTTATATTACAAGGCTAAGACTACATTAAGATACATATTTCCATCCTCTTATAATTTTTATTTATTTTTTATATACATTAAAAAAATAATTTTTTATTATTTTTATTATATTTATTTTAAATATATTAAATTTTATTAAATATAAAAGATATTTTAAAATTTTTTACAAAAATTAAAATTAAATAGAATTATGATAATTAATTTATATATTATTATAATTTAAAAAATAAAAAAATTATGAAAAAATATTAATACAATATAATATCATATTATATTAATGTGATAATATTATTTAACTAATATAAAACTTTTATATTTTTAATTCTTATAATTTTTAATTATATTATAATTTTAAATATTCACATTACTTTTTTTAATTTTAAATAATATATTTTTTACAATAATATTTAATTTTCTCATAACAATACTATTTCATTTTTCGACATATAGGTTACCGGTTCTTTATACAGCTTCTTTCATTATTAACTTTTGGATGCTTTTCTGAATAATTTCGAGGTAACGAAAAATAAAGTTAATGGGAAGTGAGATATTCTAGTGTGAGATTTATTTAGTTTAAAATGCCTTATTTTTTAAGAAACATATTTTTTATAAAGTATATTTTTAAAAAATCAATTTGTTGAAAAGTAAATATAATTGTATTTAATATATAAATTATTTTTTTAGTAAATAAAAAATAATAATATAATTTTAAATGTAATAAATTAAAAAATAAATTGATAATAGTTAAATAAATTATTTTCTTTTCATGAAATAAATAGTTTTCAAGAAATTAATTAAAATGCAAATCAAATAAGATCATTTTTTATATTTTCTGAAAAGTATAATTTTCTTACTTTACTTACTCCAATTAAAAAGACTCTATCCAATCTTAAAAAAAAATAATCGTTCAAAAATGAGTTAATGGATAATTTCATAATATATTTTATTATAAAAAATATATTTTATTATTTTTTACAAATTAATTTGTAACACGAAAATTAGATAGTATGAACCACATTACTATATAAACAGTTGTCATGATTTTTTATGATGCTTTTTATTTTTTTATAATATAACATTAAGTTTATTTTTATATAACATTTAATCTTAATAATAAATATATTTAATATTATTATATATATTATACTAAAATATATTTTATTATATAAAAAATATATTTAATTTATTAATTAAAAAAATTATTTTATTAATTTAAAAGATTTTCAATTAATCTGCCGCAGTCAAGATTTTTAAATTTTCTCACTCTAATCTCCCACATTCTTTTTGTTCCGCGTATTTAAATTTTTCTCTTTATAATTTCTCTTGTACTCCTTCTTTTTACATATTCAATTTTTTCTCGAAATAATCTCTTACATTCTTTTTCTTCTTTTTATTCCGCGTATTCAATTTTCTCTCTCTATAATTTCTTACATACAACATTCAATCCTTATCGTTATCCTTTCTCTTCCTTCTCCTTCTTATTCCTCATCTTCTCTCTTTATCATCTCCCTTTCTCAATTTTTTTAATAAATAAATAGAAAATTACAATAAAAAAATTCAATAAAAAATCATGACCATCACCCAAAAAAAATATTAATCTCTACCGGCATTCTTATATTGAATCAACACCGATTTATTATGAATAAAATGTATCATTGAAATGGAATTTTTTGGCCAAACTTCAGGAATTCTAAATAATAATGTCTTCCCAAACTCTAACATTCCAATATTGATATGTGGTTCTAAATTTTCACATCCTCAAAATTATGGTCATGGAGAAATTGAATTGCAATGAAGTTGTCCTCTAAATTTATGTTTGTGCTCTGTGAAATTGGAAATGTGCTTATGGATTATATGTTGGATAAGAATCATGTTTGAGTGTGTGATGATTTATTTGCCTATGTTATGATGTGCTATGAATTTTAGTGGAATTATATTTTTTAATGCATATATCTCTCTTTTGATTTTAATTGTTGAAGTTTATTTTATTTGTAAAGATTGAGTTTGAATCTGGATTTTTTTAGATTTAAATTATTTTTATTTATTAATTATTAGGATATGATTATAAAATAACTGATTTTTAAGGAAGGAATCTTTGAATTTAATAAAATTAAATTTCAAAAATTAAAATATTAACCTCTACAAAAGATATTTAAATTGTTTATTCTACCACTAACAATATTTTTTACAAAAGAAATTCTAATTTTAACATAATAAAATTGACCATTGTATTTTTTTTATTCAGAAAATAAATTTATAAATTTACAAAAACTTATAAACTCACAAATCATCTTGTTTTTTTAAAGTTTGTAAATTAGTTTCATTAAATTGTTTTTTTCTCGAGTGGGGCCATCCGTATATCGTTTTAGAAGTTTTTGAAGATAAAAAGTATAATTTTCTAATGTAGTTACTTTGTTTAGAATTAGTGGAAGGGGAAAACCTGGCCAAAACTTTAAAAAAATTTATAATATATATTAGTTATTTATAATTAATTCCCTTGAAATTATTGATAATATTTAAGATTTTCAAAATATATATTTTTAAATTATTAAAATCACCTATTAATGTATATTTCAAAGTTTTATAAAAAAACAATTAATTGGATATTTAATTTTTAAAATATTAAAAATTTAGTGATTAATTCTATCATAAAAAAATCTATTAGTTAATATTTTAATTTTGTAAAAATATTTATTAATTATTTTTTTATATTAGGACTTTATAGACTTTTAATGTAATATTATAAATAAAATTAATTAATAAATTAGTTAGTAATTTTTTAAAATTGTAAAAATATTTTAATATATTATTTAAAATTAACAAATTAATTAATTTTTATATACGATAAGAACTGATTAGTGATTAGAAATCAAAACACGAGATCGATCAAGGAACCTGATGCGCACTTGCAACTGCGCTTGGCCTTTCCGATCCCTCCCATTCCCATTCAACTGGGAAGATCATCATTGTTCATATCATCAACGTTAATGGGACCCACTTGTTGCCTCATTTGTAGATTCGTTTCCCAAATTTATGGTAAGATTACATGGGACCCATTTCCTTTGTGCGCTGCAACCGGCGGCTCTGCAGCCGACCCTCGATTAACGTTAAACAAGTGATCGTCAATCAGCCGTTGATCTTATTCATCTGTGCCAATGGATCCACCGCAGCATCGATATGCGTATACTTAGACGTGACCTTTTTAGGAGTTCAATAAAAAGCGGGGACCGCAATTCGCCTTCATCTCATCTAGGGAACGGCACTCGATCAAATCCGAAATCTAAATTCTTTTAATATATAAAATTTATTTTAAAATTATTTAAATTTACATTTTATTAATATTATATAAAAAAAGCAAATAATGAAAATCTCTAAACTAGAAAAAGATAATAACATATTAATTTTTATAGCTGGCTAAAAAAAAAATTTGAAATTTAAAAGTTTTATTAGTTAGATTAATATTTCACTTAAATTCAATTTTTACCATTATGCAATATCTTTTTTAAATTAATCTAAATTATAATTACTAATAATTATATATATAATTAATTAAATTTCAGTCAAATTTTAATTTTTAAGATTTTTAATGAATTAATATAAATTTTTTAAAGAGATTATAGCAGAAACGAGTATTCGGTTCAAATTAAAAAAATTTATTAAATCGAAATAATTTAAAATTTTAGTTTAATTTTTTTATTTTTTTAATTTAATTTAATTTTTAATTTTTAAAAAATTTAATTATTTTTGATTTAGTTTGATTTGATTAGAAAAAATTAAAAAAATCAAATTAAATCAATATAATTAGTAATAATAGTATATAATTTTCAATATAATTTCTATTACTTTATTTATTATTTAAAAACTCTCAATTTTAATATTTGATTTAATTAATTGAAATTATTCAAATATTTTTTAACCCTTTTTAAATTATAAAAAAAGGACTCTGTTATTATATTATCAAAAAAATTATGAAGACCAGTTATTTTAATAATCATAATTAATTGACAGCGAAATACTATTTAATTGAATAAACAGAAATTGATTTAATTTTATAATTTTAGAGATAAAATAAAATAAATATTTAAAATAAAAATATTGGAAGTAATTTTTGTAAATTTTTATAAAAAGGTATTTAAATTATGAAAATTAATTGTTTTAATTTTATTTAAAAAATTTAAAATAATTATTTATTTTATCAAAATTAAACATGCTCGTAAATGATTGCAGAAACTTAAAAATATATTTATTATTAAAATAACTAAAAACATGTTTTAAAAATTAAATATGGATCAAAATAAATGTTCTTCTCTTTCAACTTCTTTTTCTTAATTTATAAGTAAAAATATTATAAATAAATATATAAACTTATTTTTAAAATTTAAAGGTTAGCTTAATCATCTTCTAAGGTAACTTTTAATTCTACTAATTTAATGAGTTAAAAAATTAAAATTTTTTTCAAAGTATTTAAAATGTCCAACAATTTTATTTTAAAATTAAAAATCTTCCCATGCATAAATTAATTAAGAATTAAAAAACTTTAATTAGTTTATAAAATTTATTTTCAAAATGTTTCGATTGAAAACTAAAATCTCCATATTTATTTTTTAAAGATGTTTGTTTAGTAATTTGAGGAAAACTTAAATTTTTGGCTAAAATTATTTAAAAAATTATAAAGATTTTATATCTTAAAAATACTATGATTTTAGGATTTTTTTTTCATATTTAGTAGATTATTTGAAAATTAACATTATGATATTACATCAAAACAAAATATATATATATATATATAATTAAATTACGAATTTATAGAACAATTATACATAACGTGCAACACGCGTTAAAAATATATATTTTAAAACTATATAAATTAAATTAAACATATTTTAGAATATAATTTAATAAATTTAGAAAATATCAATGTATAAAATTATTTTACTTTAATTACTTATTATTATATTATTATTCGGATTTAATTTCCGAGTTCTGAAATTAAAGGCCAGATGTGAGAATGTGAGAGACCAAACCAGCAGTTCAGCCCATTAATTTATCCAAGATAGGCCCGAGCCTTCACTACTTCGGTGGACAAAGCTATTTAAAATAAAATCGATTTTTCTGTAAAAGTGGATATTTTTAAGATTTTTTTTTTTTACAATGTAAGAGAAGTTGCATTAAATTCCCATCAAGCTTAGTATAGAAAAACAACTTAAAGAAAAGTTGGTGATAATCCAAAATCAAACGTAGTCTATAAATAAAAGTGTCTAAATAAATAAACAATATTCGATATAAATACAATACCGAATTAAGATAATAAAGAGCAGTATCGGCCTATCGAAAAAGGTTTGGAAAGACAAATCATCACTAATTTACTGAAGCCAAACCAACGATGATAATATCAGCAAAATCGTCTAAGTTGGAAGAAATCAATAAAATATCAATAAACTCTTACATGCACGAAAGAAAAGTCAACACTAAAACCACAAAAACAAGTAGTATATAAGAGTCATAATCAATCCGATAAAGAAAAGTGAATTGAAATCATTATGTGCGATGAGTTGAGAGAGTCATCGTCACCATTAACTAAATATTAAAATCGGCTCATGATATTTTTACTCTCATTTTGTATGAAGCAGTCTTAATGAAGTTAAATTATCGAAGATTGAAAACTATCGCACAACCATCAACTATAGAAAACAAAGTCTAAACAAAATTTACGTCATCGAAACCACTCTACCCAAAAGCAAACGAGTCAATGGTCAAACCTTTCACTTTTTTACCTTCTCTTTTATATTATAGAAATATTTGTTCATCCATAACGAATAAATTTATTCTATTTTGATCTAAATATTTTTAAAGTTTATTGTACATAAATAATTAAACATTTTTACAAATTTATGTCAATATACTATACTAAATTTTTAATTATAGATAATTAAATCAAATATTTAATATTCATCATAGTTATAACTGTCATCAAACTAAATAAAAAGTCTGTCACATGGCACTTCGCTCGAAATTTTTTATTAATCCACTTAAATTACTGCTAATTCAGATTAAATCCTCAGCTAACTAACATTAATCTTCAACTAACATTAACCCTCAGCTAACTAACACTAATAGGGTTAATGTTAGTTAGTTGTAGTTTAGGTGGCTAATGGAGTTATTAAATAAATAATAAAAAATTTTAGATAGAATGCCATGTTGCAGACTTTTTATTTGGTCAAAATTGATCTGTAACATTTTATTTGGTCAAAATTGATTTGATCACAGTATATAACTGTGATTAATATCAAAGAGTTAGTTTAATTTTATAAAATTAAAAATTTAATTTAAAATTAAAAGTTTAGAATATTAATGTAAATTAATGAAAGTATTTAATATTTTGTTCAATAAACTTATTTTTAATATTATGTTTTTAAAATTACTAATTCAGTTTTTTTTTTTTTTTTCCGAAAAGGTAAAAGATTTCATTGATAGAATCAGGTACTACAAAGACACAAGGTCCACGTAAATAAGAATACAGGCCTCTAGGTCTAAGAGTAAGAAAACAATAAAATAGGCCCATAATAGAAAACCTAGAGACCCAGAAACATCTGACCCGGAGACCCAGATCCGGTGGAGGAAACCCTTGTTGCGTCATTCCCCTTTCTGGTTGTACTGACTGTCGGAAAAGCCTAGAAACCTAGGTCTTAGTAGATCCCCTCTACCGCAGCCAAAAAGCCTTGAAAAACCAAGTGAAGTCCAAGGAGATCGCACTGCAACTACACAAACCAGAAGAAGAGAAAATCCAGCTTGAAACACATGTAAACCACCAGATCCTCCCCAGAGAAGGATAAAACCACACAGATCTTTACCATCCGGGTCAACCACGGTTCTACAGGTCGAGCGAAATCCAGCGAAGGCGGTGAGCCATTAGCTGAAGAAACATCCATAAACTAAAATTACTCATTCTGTTTTTTCATTTGTTGTTTTAAGAGTTTTTGTTTTTTTTTCTAAATAAGTGTCTTTTTGTCTTTTTATAATTTCAATGATTCATTAAATATTTTTTTCATTTAAGGCATGTTTTCTGGTTGTCACATGTCTTGGGCCATGTTCTTTGATGTTCAAAATGATTCACTTCTGCTTTAAATTCTCTACTTGCCTTCTTTACTTAATTATCATATTGATTTATTTACTCAAATTCATGAAAATTTTAAATAACATTTTAAACTTGATAATTTCTAGATATTTCCTAGCCCAGAGTAAGGTTGGGTCCAAAAGAAGGCCACAGGTCCAAAACCCATCAAATCATGATATGAGCACAAACCCCGTAAGAGAGTAGGCCCAATCACTCACCAGCCCTACCCACATGAGCTCTGGAGAGCATTAAATGGCCGTTACGCATGGAGCAGGGGCCTGACACAACCGTACGTACGGACCTGAGTGAAAAGGACATGAAAGCACTATATACTGGAGGATCTTCTCCTTCAAGAAATATACTCTCTCTCTTGCTCCTTCTTCCTTAACTCCATTTTTATTTTTTTTCTGCAACTCTGGCTTATCCACACTACTCTAACTCGTAAATCTGACTTGAGCGTCGGAGGGTCTCCATCGGAGCATTCCCGGTGGGCCCCTGACCCCCTTTTCCCTTATTTTGCAGGTCCTTTCTTCAAAGAGAACATGGAGAGACCCATTTGACAGACCCATCCGCTGTAGCCCAAGAAGAAATCAAATCCATATAACAGGGGACGACGAGAGAGAACCAGATCTATCAGATATGGAGTCCAAGGAGATTTAGAGTTATCATAACTCAATTTTTTTAGGTACAAGAATCATAGAAAATGATAAAATTTTCATCAAAGTATATATTATTGGAGAGTGAAGATACAGAATCGTTTTCAATAAGCATATAAATTTGAAAACTATGAATTTATATCAAGATAATTTTGAAAAGAAAGTTTCTTAAATTTTCTTGGAAAATTCAAGAAAAATATTTATAGGTAGCTATTGATTATGATGGTATATAGAACAATTGTATTGTTGAGATTAATTATTATGGAGAATTATTATATATCTAAATTTTATAAAAATTACTAATTCATTTTTATTTTAAAATTATTCAATTAAAATATTCACTTATTATATAAAATTAAAATTTTTAGTGTTTTTTCAAATCAACTGTTAGTCAATCTATTTTAATTTTAATTAAAGAGATTAAATAATATGAATATTTAAAATTATAGAAACTAAACCATAAACGGAATAGTATAAATAATTTAAAGTAATTAACAAATTTTTAATGAATTTTTATTTTTTCTTATTTTTAGTGTTTTTAAACTTAATTAATTATTTTAATTTTAATTATAATTTAATTTTTTTATATTATAAAAAATAATATATTATTAGTTATTAATCAATTCTGTTCAGTTTTATTAATTTTTTTACTAAAAATTAAATTAAATTAAAATAACCAAAAATTTTTTAAAATAAAAATTAAATTAAACTGAAAATAATATAAAATTAAACTGAATTTTTAAATTAATTTAATTTATCTGATTATTTTAATTGAGATTAAATATTACTGATTCTTATTTAGAATCGAGTACTATACAAAAGTTTATTTCAATTAATTTTTTTATTAATTGTTACTTTTTAAATTAAATAATTCTTTAATTTCAAAATTTTTATTTTAAGAGATTAAAATTATGTGTGATTTTATAAACATTTATTAATTATAACTCTAATTTTATACATTATTTGCATTTATTATTATCATTATTATTATTATTAGTATTCACCATATTTTCAAGGAGGGGCAGACAGATGATTAAATATGTGGGGGCCAATCGACTTAGCAATGCATACTATCCATACCTAAGTCTACAATGATTTAAGGAAAATATTTAAACAATATAATTTTAATGATATTCAGATAATTTAAATAGATTATCATCCAAAATTCTAGAAATTATCACTCAAATTTCTATACATATACATTAACTAAATTTTACAACAAAATGATTTCAATAATATACTAATAATGTTTTAACAATGAAAACCGTATATAAAAACTAAATTGATTCAAATAAATTTATTTTTTATTTAATTTAAAATAATTAATTTAAATTATTTAGTAATTTTATATTAATTATTATATATCAATCGAATTTATTCATAAATAGAAAATATAGTGAATTTCAGTATATTTTAATTAAATATTAATATTATGTCATCATTGAGATGTATAGCAACCATTTGGAATAAGGATGAAAATACCTTGCAGAATATGAAATATCGTCTACATGTCAGCCTATTCCATATTGAAAAATTCCTACAGGAGCTTATTATTCAGTTTAAGCATAGCTTTTCGGGAAGCCAATGCGTGTGCAACCTGACTAATTTAGCTTTTAAATTCAGAATTTAATTGGAAGTGCTGAAGTATCCAACGATTGGGGCTCATCCCCTTGCTCGACGCTGATGCTGGAGTTAGTGATGGCTCTATGAATTATCATGTTTAGTCATATTTTTTTTAAAAAAAATAGTAATATTTAATTCAAATCAAAATTAATGTTGAAATTTTTATTTAATTTTATTTATTCAGTTTAATTTTAATTTTAAAAATTTTAATTATTTTGTTTCATTTTAATTTTAATATAAAAAATTTGATAAAGTCGAATTAAATCTAATTGAATAGTTGTATATAAATGGCTGTATGAAATTAAAGTTTTTTTTTGTTATTTTTTATAATTTTTAATTTAAAATTTATTTTTTTATTTATATTATTTAATAATTATTATTAAAAAAATAACATTAAAGCAATTCAATTCAATTTTAAAACATTAAAAATAAAATCTTAAAAAAACTTATTAAAAATCCAATCGAATAAATTTAACAAAACAAATTTAGATAAATTAATTCAATTTAAATTTTATAAATTTTTAAAATTTAATTTTTAATTTATTCAATTCAATTTAATTTTACACCAAATCAACCATTTGCAACGGTGGAGAGACTCTTCAGCAGCAAGTGTCTATGCAGCCACCTTTTGAATTTCCTTCCACCATCTCTTGGGCTATGATTTTTTAAAATATTTGCTTCATTTTATAATTTTTATCTATATATTTTTAGGTATTTTAAAATTATTATTTATATATTTATACTATAATAATATATAAATTAATTATTATAATTTTATTTTATTTTATTTTATTTTAAAAAAATCTTAAAACATCTCTTAATATTTAATAAAATTTAATATTTTTAAGATAAATGTAATTGAAAAGTTATCAACAGGCCTCAGTTCTTAGTAGGCCATGTCTTTAAGGCCCGCTATTTTTCGACAAATTCTTTATTTAAAACTCCTTTAAAAAATAACCCTAACTTCTTGTGGCGCGGCATATGGAAAACTCGGAATCTAATTCGAGCCGGGACTTACTGGAGGATTGAGAATGGTCGGTCAGTTCAGTCTGGGGTAGCCCTATTTGAGAGAGCTGCCTGAGTTTATAGTTTCCACAACCCCTCCTCCGAACTGTGCTGGAGTAGTTGTTTCAGATCTCATAATTAACCACAGATGAAACGAGAGTTTAATTGCACATATGTTCAATGAAAGAGACATAAGTTGTATTTTGAACATCCCTCTTAGTCTTTCATCGTGTTCTGATGCGTGGTGCTAGAAGTTCGAGTCCAAATGTCACTATTCGGTTAAGAGTGCATATAGGTTCCTGGTTGATAGCTTTCGACATAGAGAAGGGAGCGAGATATGGAAAAGGTTTTGGAAAGCTAAAGTTCCCCCAAAAGTGCTTAATTTCTGCTGGCGGGCTCTAGTTAATATTGTCCCTTGCCTCTCGTCTCTTCAGTCCAAAAGAATTCGATTGATCCTTCATGCCTGTTGTGTCATGCAGCCTTTGAGAATGTCTTGCATATTCTGATTCAGTGCCCTTCTGCCCGTAGCTGCTGGTTAAGCTCGCCGTTAGGTTGGCCTGCGCCTTCTACATCATCTTTAAATGAGTGGTTTTTTTTAGCCTTCTCTTATGCTTGTGTGGAAAATGTCTCCCTTATGCTAATGATCTTATGGGCTTTGTGGCAAAACAGGAACAATGTTGTATGGAAGGGTGAGGGTCAGACTGCGAGTGGTGTGTTCTTCATTGCTCTAAATTTTTTACAGTAATGGAAAGCAGCCCGTGTCGTTTCCTCAGTAAGTACCATTGTCGACTTGGCTCGCCCGGTCTGGTCTCTTTCACCGTACGGTTGGATCAAGGCGAACATTGACGTCTCTTTAAGCTTGCAATGAGGTTCGGTAGGCTTCGGTTGTGTAATCCGGAATGATGATGAGAGCTTTGTGGCTGCTAGAGCAGACTCTTTTTATAGCCAGATGGATGCAAAGTATGCTGAAGTTATGACATTTCGGGAAGCATTGAGCTGGATTAAAGAGTGTGGATGGGATCAAGTCCTTCGAATCGGATACTCAGGTACTTGTGATGTCACTTAATTATGCTTTGTTGGATGATTTATCATTTTTTGGCCTTTTGGTTCAAGATTGTAAACTGCTTCTATCTAGTTATGAGGAAGCAAAGTGTGTTTTTATTTATAGATCTGCGAATGATGTCGCTCATATTTTAGTAATATCGGCTCATTCTGAGTCAGGTCAAAGAATTTGAGTTTATGTCCCTCCTCCTCACATTATTTCTTTATTCTCTTTGAATTAATGAAGTTTTCTTGTCCTTTAAAAAAAATTTCCTTCAAAAATTTGTTAAAATATCTTTTTTTTTTTCTAATTCTTCCGTTCAATTCCAGCATTAAAATATATCAAAAGATTAAATTATCTCTTTCTTTTCTATCAGAAAGAAAAAACAAGTTTAAAAAATAAGGTTATTGAATAAGTAGAAAAGAGGTAAAAATAAAAATTTTAAAAATATAAATTCTGATTTATTAATAATAATAATAATATTTAAGGATTAAATAATAAATTTCTCAAAAATAAAATTGATAAAAATTATAGGTTAAAGTGGATTTATTTTTTTTATATATTAGGGTTGGAAATTGAATGAAGGGTTTAGTCAATTTAAATGTTTAGTTTAATTTCCAGCAACGGATTATAATATAAATGAAAAAAGGAGACTAATGTATATGTAATGATTAGAGTTAAGGTGGATTAAGAAAAAAAAAATTGAATTCCATGTCCACTAATTGATGTGTTTGTTGATTATTGGGCACTAAAAAATAAAAATAAGAGTGATTTATTATTTAGTTTTGAATATTATTTTTATTAATAATTCAATTTTTGTAATTTTAATATTTTTTATTAATAAAATAATTTGATTTTTTATTATATTTTTAATAATAAAATATATAAAATTAAATGAAAAAATTATTTTATTATTAAAAAATAAAAATATTTTAATAAGTTTATCAAAATCGATGTACTGATTTATTAGTATTATCGGTAATAATTAAAGATTAAATTGTAAAATTTTTAAAAGTAAAAGAAGAAAAAGTGGAAAAAGAATGAGTGGGCTTAAGGTCGAGATGAAGTTGAGTGAGTGGAGCTTAAAAGAGGTCCATTTGCAAATTGGGGTTGACTTTTGTTAAATGATGCTGCTAAACCCATTAATTCTTGTTTTCATTCCATGCATTCCGCATATTATAATATTATATGTCAAAGTTTACCAGGATTTCACGTCATCTTCTGTTTGTCTTCTCTTCTCTTCTGTTCTCCACTCACGACTCCTATTATTCTTTTCTGCCCTTTCCCATGTGTTTCTTCAATCGAGATTCACACCTCTTTCCTGGAATTTGGAAAGAAACCCCTGGAAACTGCAAACGAAACATTTCAAGGTAAATTAAGGGTTTTATACTCTTTATTTTATATATATATTTGATAATAATTTTTTATTATAACAATATTAATTGTATTATATTATAAAAATGTAAAAATAATTTATTTTTTTAATTAATTATTGATAATAATAACAATAAATAATTTAAAATCTAAGTTAATAGTAATTATATTAGAATATATTTGAGACGTCGTTTACCCTCTTAATCTCTAATTTTTATTTAAAAAAAACGAAACGAATGATTTGATTTATTTAGAAGAAGAATAGATTAAAATTTAATATTTATTTTTTAATTATTAAAATGCCCGTGATCTGCACTTATAAATTAACCCAAATTAGAGGTGCAAGGAAGGTCAACTAATTTACGAATATTAAGCAATTTGAATGAAAGAAAACTCAAAAAAATCAATCTATTCTATTCATATTTTGATATTGATTGATTCCATTTGTCTAATTTTTTAAAATAAAAAACTACTCTAATAAAGAAGGTTTGACTTTAATGATAATAATGCATAGATTACTTGGAAGCATCTACCAACTCCTCCTCACCCCATAGGTCCATGCAGGTTGTGGACCCTATCAGTTACAAGTTTCAACTCCAACGTTGAATCTTTGACAAATCTAACGGTAAAAAATTGTACTAATTTGAAAATATAATGTTTGAAGAAAAGAATCCCATGTGACTTAAAGTGGGACCCTACTGGGCCCCTCACCCTTCACCTTGGGCTTACCTTATGACTTTTACGTTAAAAGCTGTAAAAGGTCAACCCTTCCTCACTGTCTCCAACTCTTTCTCCAATTTTTACCCACTCATCACTATTCAATCCAACGGCTAATCACATCCCATTTGACCTTATCTCTATCTTCCATCATTTTTTACACGGTCTTCCATAACTCATTGGGCCCCGCTATCAGAGAGGTGGTCAATATGATGACAAAATTCGCCACGTGGACGTTACCTATTTGGTTAAGCCTTTGACGGCAAGGCTTTTCCATGCATTGAGACTTGAGAGAGGGCATTAGTTTGACTCGAATCATCTCAGGCCCACATCTTTTTTTTTTAATTTTATTTTATTTCAAGCTCTCTTGAATCTGTTCTGTTAGGTCTTTATATCTGTACGCCTCTCTTCCTTGTACCTATCCGTGGGGTTACACATCTTGGATGCTGGTGAGGAGATGGCTGTGGAATTGATGATGGGCTTTTCCGGCGATAGTTTTACAACAAAAATGCAAGAGACTGCTGTGAGAGAAGCGGCGACTGCTGGGATCCAGAACGTTGAGGAGGTCATAAAGCTACTGAAAAGAAATCAGCTGCAGCAACAACAACAGTATTATCCTGAGTTATCATCCTCTTCAGCCGTTAATAATCCTCCGGCGACGGATAATATTATGGCTGTTACAGATGCGGCTGTTAACAGTTTCAAAAAGGTTATTTCTTTGCTGGGTCGCACCACAAGAACCGGCCATGCTCGATTTCGTAGAGCCCCCGTGTCTCCTGCTTCTGCTACTCAAGAACGGCCGAAGCAACCACAACCACAACCGCAGCAGCAGCAGCAACAAGTTCAAGATCCAGGGCCTACTGTTCGACCTATTAGTTCTCAGACAACAGAGCAAGGCTCTGCCTTTAGAGTTTACCAACCAACCCCAGTTCATCGGCTTCCTCCCTTGCCCAATACTCACGGCCACCAGCAGCAAAAGACTCCTCTTTTAGTTACAAAGAATGGGTTTTCAGAAAGGAACGAGATTCAGCCTTCTATCAATTTTTCAAATTCACCTTCAATCTCCGCCGCTACTTCTTTCATATCTTCTTTAACAGGGGAAACCGACAGTGTACAGCGATCCATGTCCTCTGGGTTTCAATTTGCCCAACCCTCACATGTTTCATCTGCTGGGAAACCTCCTCTGTCTTCAGCTTCCCTTAAAAGAAAGTGTAATTCCATGGACGATGCTGCTCTCAAGTGCGGTTCCTCTTCAGGTCGATGCCATTGCTCCAAGAAAAGGTTCGATATTTGAATTTATCAACAAACATAAACTAAAACTCGACCAATCTTTTGTGGATTTGTTTTTAAAATACTTATTGATTATATATATTTTGTTGATTGAACAGAAAATCAAGAGTGAAGAGAGTGATTAGAGTGCCTGCAATTAGTAATAAGCTGGCTGATATTCCATCTGATGAGTATTCCTGGAGAAAATATGGACAAAAACCCATCAAAGGATCTCCTCATCCAAGGTTTGTTAACTTGATTTAGATTCAAAATTTGTTGGTCGAGTCACAAGGATTAAGAACTTGATTTTCTGATTTTGATCTGCTTGTTCCAATTTTTTTCAGGGGATATTACAAGTGCAGCAGCATGAGAGGCTGCCCAGCAAAAAAACATGTGGAGAGAGCTCTAGATGATCCCATGATGCTGATTATCACATACGAAGGTAATCACAATCACTCCAACTCCATCAACGATGCACCAGCAGTTCGGGTTCTTGAATCATCTTGAAAAATTTCAACTAATCCAAGAGCTCAGCAATGTTCTTTATTAGTTTTAAATCACAGCCGTTAAATGATACCAATGAGGAGATAGTCAACGCAGAGGGCCTAAGAAGAAAAATGTAGAGAGTTCCTGTGCTTTGTCTTTTTTTTTTTTTTCCCTCCCCGAAGACTTTGTTTATAAATGAAAAAAAGAAAAGGTTAGGAAAGAGTAGATATGGTGGATCTGTTGGGGAGTTGAATCATGCAAGTAGTGGAGAGTTTTTGTTTTGTTTTTTTAATTTTTTTATTCTCTTTTGATGCTCATATATATAAAAATATACGGTGGTGGATCTTGCAAGGCTGCCCACTTGAAATTGTTCCATTCTCCACTAATGTTAATGTGCATATTTTAAAAGGATGAAGAGAGAGACAGAGATGGGGAGCTTGAACTGGAAGGCATAGTTTGACCTCCCTGATAAAATAATACAAAGATGCCCAGTGGATTGGGATGTTGGGTAATACAAATAGGCTGCATTTTTAATTTTTACCATGTTTTTTTACATTAAAATCCGTTTAGTGTAGTGATAAGATATACGTTTAAAGCGGTTTGAAATTTACCCATGGTTGAAAAAAGAAAGGGAAAGATATTGAATGGAGTGGTGGGTGGGAGGGTTGAGGGAGCGACGATGGGGGTTGTGGGGAATCTGAAAATGGGTGATGTGTGTACGACTTTTGAGAGGACATGCGTGACCCCACCTAATTGGGGAAATATAATGCAAAGTCAAAATGGTCGGTTGGGTTATGATTGCTTCCTGCTCTCTCTCTTTCAATGCATTTGAACTCAGCTCTGCCAGAAATTATATAATAGAGCCTTGCCTATGATATAATATAACAAATTAATCAATTAAATATGTTTACATAAATTTATAATTATTTTCTTTATTTTATAATTTTTATTTTATATGCATATTAAAAAAATAATTTTTTTATTATTTTTTTAATTATATTTATTTTAAAAATATTAAAATATATTTAAAAACTTATATATTATTATAATATAAAAAATTTAAAATAATTAAAAGATATATAAAAATTATGAAGAAAAATAATATATTTTTTTAAAATTTATTTAGAATATATTATTTATATATAGCTGTTATTGATTTGTCATTTTATATAGAATTATTTATATAAAATTATAATGATTCAGTATAATTTTTCTCCACGTCTCTCCTACAATCTTTTTGCAGTTATTACGATATTGACATTATCCTTTCGAATTTATGATTTATATTAAAATATTCAATGTAGTTTAATAAAACTTGTATATTAGTTTAATTTATAAGCAAGCAACTTTTTCTTCTAATTTTAAATAAACAATAAACTAGTCTTTATAGTCGAAATTCTTTTAATTTTATATATTATTTCTGAAGTTCAAATACATGCAACAATATAATGAATTAAAAATTCATACTATTTTTTTTAAATGAAAAACTAATTAAAATATTCTATATAAATTAATAATTATTAGGTCTCAGATATTCAGATCACGATTAAGTCTATATGGAGAGTTCGGATCATAGCCTAATTAAAGTCTGCTATGTGGGTCTATCCACTAGCGCGCACGACTCTACTCTTGTGTAAATAGGTTCAATCGAATAGGATTCAAATTCATCATAGAGAGATTCATCACTATTGACTTGATAGATTGGTGAGATAACATACTCCTATACATTTGAAATTATATTCATAGGGCATCAAAAATATATTTTTTAAAGGAGATAAATTTTGGGCGAAAATTTTTTGAATGTGTCAAATTTCGGATGAATTATATTTGTATTTGAAAAAAGTCTTAATATTGAAAAATAATTGGAAAATAAGGGTTTTGGATATTGATTACAAAATATTAAATGCCGAGATTGTGGGCATTTTCAATGGGTTGTGATGATCGCTGGATTTCACTACCCCGGTTTAAGGCTAGGCCCATGATGACAGCCCACGATTTGAAGGCTTCTAAGTCTCCCGCATGAGTCAGGTCCAACTCACTCAACCGCTAGACTAGGCTCCACTTAGATTTCTCAATCAGGTCGGCCCAGTCTTTTCAGCCCAATAATCAAACCCCCTCTAGGCTCACCTTCATCTCCTCTTTCAGCCCAACCCGAAAGAAGGAATGTGGTCAGCCCATCCGCCTAGTGGGTCCCCCTGCATGCGTGCCAGAGGAGAATTAAATGGCCATTACGTATGGGACAGAGATTTGATACTCTCGTACGTCCGTATCAGTATAACAGAGACAGATGGCCCAATAGAAGTAAGGTCGTTACACGTCACTGACAGGCAAAGGAAAGGAATAAAAGGAGAGAAACACCTGTCTCTCAAACTAAGGTTACTGATCACTTTGTAAACCCTATTTTCTGAATCTCAGATTATAGGTTGATTCAGAAGTTGAGCATAATATCGTCAATAAGCTTAATGTCTTAGGGTATTAGATGTTTAATAAAGTATTTACTTTGCTCCATGAAAAAGTCATTTGTGATTGTATATTCAATTTACTGTTACACTAAACTGGTGCCTTTAACTGGTTTATGAGAGTTATAAAATCTGGTTGATGTTTAAACTTGAATGACTTTTATTATTTCTTGATCAGATTAAAAATATATAAAATAAATTTAAAAAATTTAAATATTTTATGGAATTATTAAAGTATAAAAACATAAATTATATAAAAACCATATTTTATGTAAATTATTACTTAATAATGAAATTGTTATAGAGTAACATCGTTGCAGTTTGTCTACTAAGAGAAGGAACGAAATTACTAGACCAAAATTCAAAATTGTATTCTTGATTCAACGGGTTTGAACATTAATAAATTGGAGAAGAGTTTAGTTGGGCCATAGAAATCGAGTCATTGGCTATGGCCTCGCAAGGGATTGGACATGCTCATCGAGAATCCTAATCGGCCTCATCATAATAGATTAATGGGTCATGTCGGAAAACTCCTTTCAGACAATACCCAACAAAAAGGCCCAGACAATTTACAGATAGCATTGCTTGAAAATTCTTACATGCGTCTAATATAATTTTGATATATAATTTAAAATTAAAATATATTTTTATTTAAAATTAGGTATACAAGATGTGTTAATAATTTGCATAGAAAAAAGAGCTAAAGGAAGGGTGAACTTTGGAATATGTTCTTCTTTATGCAATAAAGCAAGACAAATGGGACATAGGAATCGCTTTATTTCTTTTCCTCTTGAGAAAACCAAAATTCTTGACTTAGAATTTGCAAAATCCAAGTCAATAAAAATTGTTCCCTTTGTCTTTAATCAAATAAATTATGTTTGTTTATTTGATCAGCTTTAGTTCTACTTAATTAATTTAATTTTCATGCGAGTGGTTTTGTGCCACGTGTCAAGGCTGTGCTTAATAATTTAGCCACTCAGTGAAGTGAATAGTGCTACATGTGAAACACGAAGCTTTATTTAATTCATAACCACTTTAATTTCCTGCTCTTTCTGTCAGCATCTTTTTCTTTTTCTTTTTCTTTTTTTTTTTTAATTTAAAGGCTCAGGCTCTAAATATAATTAATAAGTTGCGCATTGAGATGCTGCTTTTTTTTTTTTTTTTAATTTTTATCATAGAGGCGAGTATTTTAGAATAAATAATTTTAAAGATAAAAAGAAATTAATCAGATTATTTTTACTATTTTTTTAGCATGAGTGAAATACTTTTCAGATTCTATTTGATTTTATAAATAAATTTAATAATTATTAAATTAAAATTAAAAAATTTTGCCAATTTCAAAATAATCAATATAATTATATTTTACTGTTTATTTAAGTGTTAATAAACTAATAAAAAAGTCATGTAACATGACATATACATATGGTATATAATATAATATAATTATAAAAAAAATTTATATTTTTAAAATTTTTATAATTCTAATTTGTACTTTAAAAATAATTAATTAAAATAATATAATTTAAGTATTTAACTATATAATTATATTATATGAATCTTAATAAACTCCTAAATTCATTTTCTAATTCTCATTTTCTAAAATCACTTTTATAAAATATTAAAAATTGACTGACAAAAAATTAAAGATTATTTTAAAAATAAAATTTAAAAAATTATTTTAGGTTGAATAACATGACACGGTGATATAGTAAAAATTATGTAATTTTCAAATTTTATCATTTTAATCCATTCTATAAAATTATCAATTAAATATAAACTTTTAATCGTTATATCACTTAGTAATTTTATAATTAAGAAATTTATTATCAATAGGATTAAAATAGTATTTAATATAATTATAAACTTAAAATAATTTTAACTTTATTTAAAATAAACAAAAGTATTTTTTAAAAGAGGAAATTAGGAAAAAAGAAAAAAGAAAGATAGTCCAATTACTCTAAACTTTAGTGTGCATAAATAGAATGGCTAACGAATATGCTTTTTTTCTTTAATTTTTTTATTAAAATCGATACTAATTTTAAAAGACTAGTTATAAGTTAATTTTTTAAATAAAATTTGATTACTATATTAATAATTTTATTGCGGTTCTGAAATATAAATTCAAAATAAAGACTATCTAATTAAGAATATAGACGAACATACAAATTCAATAGAAAGATGATCCAAGTAATAGAAGTATGCTAAATTCTCGATGATCATCGTAAATTCACATTCATCAAATTAAATTTAGCACCCACTAAAAAGTTTCAAACTATCAATCAAAATTTAAATCTTTACAAGAATAAATCACTATACTAAAAAAAAGAATATGGTAATACACGCCAAAAAGTATTATTCGCCGGACGTAATAGTATGACTTTAAATTATCGATATCAATAATTAAACATCCATGAGAGTAAAACTAAAATTTAAAAAATTAAAATTATAAAAAATTAAATTTATATACAGTAAAATTTTTCAATAAAAATAAAATAAAAAAGATAAAATAAAAATTTACACCAACAAACAAAAAGAAGACTCTGAGATTGAGATAAAAAATTACACCAACAAACAAAGAGGAGACTCCGAGATTGAAACCTCTTCTGCCGACGAACAAAACTCTTAAAACTCTTTTTCTCAACCCCGCTCTTTTATTCAAAAGTGAACAATGAGTGGTACAATATTTTTAATTAATGTGCATTAAATTTGTTATAGATGAGATGTGCAAAGACAAAAATAAAAAAAAAATAATATGATGTCAGTGGGGATCGTGGCCGTACGTTAGCAAATCTGCATGGGCCATGGCTTTTGATATTTTAAAAGAATAATGCTGAGTATGGTTTTTCTTTATTTAATATAATCACAGCGTGATTAGTGAACGTAATTATGTCTCTTATGAAAAAAAAGAGCCAACTGGGCATCCCATTGAGAAGGGATAATATAATTAGGGATAACAACGGATCGGATATGAGAATCCGTTTATATAAATAATTAATTTAATATAAAAAATATATTTTACAATAATATTTATAAATTTTTTTTATATATTTTTATTTAAAAATTTAAATTTAAATATTTTTTAGAAATATTAAATTTTTTAAATGAAAATTATTACTGAGAAATATTTTTTATATAAATTATTAGTTAAAATATATAAGATTAAACGGGTTCGGATAATAATAATCGGATTTGATATGAATTCAGATAGTTTAAATTAATTTTTAATCGGGTTCGAAACAGATTCGGATATTACTAATATAAATCGGGTTCGGATTCGAGTAGTTTAATTTTCGCGGATATTCTACCCGTTTACATCTTTAAATATAATCTGTGGGACAGTCAAAGACCAATTTTTTTTTTTTTTAAAATAAACTAAACTCATACGAATCGTTTAGTCTTAATCACTAAATTTAAATTAAAATTATAAAATTAAAAATTAATTAACTCGGATTGCTGATAGAAAAAAATTTTGCACCATTATATTTTGCAGGTAAGAATATGCATCTTATTCACCCCATTGTCTTCTAATTTTAATTAAATAATAGAAAATAAGTATGGATCAAGCTATTTTTTTTATTTAACTCTCTATTTATTTTAAAAAAAATATATTTTACAAGTTTTAATGTTTATAACACTAAAAAAACTAAACAGAAAATATTTTTTCTAATCATATAAAAATTTATTAATATCTTTTATTTTTTAATTATAATTGAAAATAAAAAATAAGTTATTTTTTTAAAAAATATTTTACTTTTTATAAAAAAATATTTTTCATAGACTAATTATTTTTCATAAATAAATGTAGTCTAAATAGCACTTTTAACTATTTTATCTATTCATAACTATTTTTTTTTATCAATATCTATGAATTTACATTGCCAACCCAATTTGCCTCTCAATAGAATAATCAAGAAAAAGTTTTTATTAAGACACAGTTTGTTTTTAGAAAGTGATTTATATTTAGAAAATATTTTTTATTTTTTATTACAAATATTTTTCAATAAAAAATTTAATTTTAATTTAAAAAATAAAATATATTAAAAAATTATTTATAAAGGTATTAATAATTTATTTATCCTGTTTAAAATTTAAAACTCTAATGACTTATTTGATATATTTTTAAAATTTAAAATATTTATTTTAAAAATTAAAGGGTTTGTTGAAAAAAAAATTGCATGAGTTTATAATTCTTTTTTTTTTTTAAATTATTGCAGAACATAATCTTAACATTCAAGCCATTATTGATTATTTAAAAAATTCATTCATTATTGTAAAAGAAATTTTCAAACGATTAAAAAACCAAAGGAATATTATGAAATTTATGTATATTATTAAGAAAAATTTCTACATTTTCTTAAAGATGATAACATTTAGAAGATATTTTGATCCAATAATACGTAAACATGTGTGAGTACAAAATCATTTTCCTTTCATAAAACTAGTCTCCAAGTACTTTGGAATCTCAATTAATGCCCTCCATAAAGATATATGCAGAAAGTTACCATAAATGGTAAAAATTAAGACATGTTTGGTTGGAGTAAATTAACTGAGAAATTTCAAAGTTCTCGAAAAGTTGATATGTTCAGCTTGTTTAATAGGCACTTTTTTTTTTAATTTTCCAAAAATTTAGAAAAATTACTTTTTGAAGTGAAGGAAGTAACTTACTTATCAAAAAATAGAAGATTTTAAACCAAACAAGGCCTTACAATGTTTAAACTGGTTGTTGGAATCATTTGAAATATCAATGCAATTTGTGAACCTTTCAATAATTAGTCATAATTATCATTCTCTTGACGTATGATTCTTTATTTTGCTTATTTTTTTATAAAATTTTTAAAATATAGTCGAATTTAACTCATCTTAAAATTTAGTTTAAAAAAGTGGAGTACTCGAAATTTTATGATTGATAACGCTGAACTGAAAGGCGCATAGGTCATATATTCCGCAGAACGGCGTTCTTAGAGGTTTTAACCAAGGAGTACGCAGATTTAAAAAACGCATAATTTCACCTCTAAAAATAATTTTTTCGATAGGCAAACGCATTAAATATTTACCTAACCCGGTAGATCATTGACCGGATCCTCGCAAATCAATATCAACAACTTTAAAAAATGAGAAAATTATCTTTATTCCCTGCCCTCCTTATGTAACATGTAATAAATAGTGTGTTTTTGAGGTCTGGCTTTAAGCAAAGGGAAGAAATGATAGGAAGACATATTGCTTTAGTTCACTTTAAGCTTTGAACGTTAACTTTATAATATACGACATTGCCTTCCCCAAGCAATTATTGTCAAACGATTAAACGAAGCCACAAGATTTCAGTATCTCATCAGCTTTCACTACTATAATGGTGACTGGTGTAGGATCTCCACATAAGCACTAATTTTTACGTACTCTGTCGGTGGCTCTATGATACTGGCTTCTCATATCAAAAAGAAAAGTAAACAAAGACATAAAAGAAAAAGATAAAGGCTTTAATGTTTGGGATAAATTAAAATATTTCAATATTTTATAAAACCATTCCAACTGGAAATTATTAGTCTGGAGACAGTTTGAGAATAATTTATATTTTTTTTACCATGAATAAAAAATAAGATTAAAATTATAATTTTAATAAAATAAAATAAATAATTTATCAAAATATATTATTATTTATAAAAAATTTAAATTTTCTTTATAATAATTTTAAAATAATACTAAATTAAATACTAAATTGTTGTTTTAATAGTGATGACTTCTTAGTTCACCTCACCTCAATCTAAGGGCAGGCCCAAGAAAATAGCCCATTACTTAGAGATCCTCAAGCCACTCACGCCAATCGGGTCCAGTCCGCTCAGCCTCACGACCTGACTTCATCTGGCTTTCTCCACCAGGCCGGCCTCGTCTTCACTACACCTCGGGCCGATCCCATTTGGGCCCCGCTTTGTTCTTATCCTCCGGCCCAACCCGGAACCCGAAAAAGGATCCATCCACTCGCCTCGTAGACCCGCCTATACGCGCACAGGGAGAATCAGAGGCCGTTACACATGGGGCAGAGATCTGATTTCCTCGTACATCCGTATCAGCATAGCACGTCACTAGCAGACAAAAGAAAACATATAAAAGGGGAAATGCTCCTTTCTATGTTCAAGCTTTTTCTAGATTTTACAGAGCCCATTGTAAAAATCCTATTTTCTAGATCTCAGATCATCAAATAGTGTTAATAGAACAATTTTATAACTGTTGTTACACTACTGCTGCATAAACTTGAAAATGAAGTAGTGTGTACAAATTTAATTAAATAAAATATTATTAACTTATTTTTAATTTTAAAAAGATATATTAAATAGTATATAATTTAAATTTATAAAAAACTGCATATAATATAAATAAATAAAATATTAGGATTTAAAACTATGAGCTGAGTTTGTTAATTTTGATAAATATAGAAAGAGTAATTCATCCTAATATTTAATTAAGAAATAAAAAGTTTAGCAAATTTTAATTTTTAGCTGAATTGGATTTAACTTGAAATTTTAATTAATTTATTTTTTACTTTAATTCAACAAAAAAGGAAAAGGAAAAGAAAAAGGAAAATTAATAAGAATAATAATAAAAGGAAAAAAAGCAGATTCCACTACATGAGAGCAATCCACCAATATATGTAAGTTCTCATCTCTGTACTCCTATCAAATCCTACAATTCTCCATCCTCAAAGTAAACATGTCTGCAACTTTCTTTCTCTTTATCTTAATCATAGGAACATGTTCACTTCACTCCCTTGCACAAAAATGTCCTGCTCCTCCAAGATGCCCTCCAATTTCCCCACCACCTCGTCCTCGTCCGTTCCCTCGTGTCCGCCCCCGACCACCTCTTTATCCTCCGTCACTCAACCCCATGCCACGTCAACCCAGCAACAATCCAGGACCCCTGGCTAATAGAGCTAGAATTCTCTTCATCACCCAGGAACTCAAAAGAAACATTACATTTGATCCTAGAAACTACACTGGGACTTGGGTTGGCAACAATTATTGTCTCTTCAGAGGCTTCTTCTGTGACACTGTCCCTGATAGAAACATTACTGGACTAGCTGCTATTGAATTCAATGGTGCTAGATTTGGTGGTAACTTGAACTTCTATCGTTTTATCATGAATTTGCCTGATATAGCCATTTTCCATGCAAATTCTAACAACTTTAGCGGCCCAATAAACTCAAACCTCAACCAACTGCGATACTTTTACGAGCTTGACTTGAGTAACAACAAGTTCATCGGAGGGTTTCCTAGCAACGTTCTCAGAGCCCAGAAGTTAATGTTTGTGGACATTCGGTTCAACAACTACCTGGGTCCTGTCCCAGCTCAAGCATTCAACATTGACACTGACGTTCTTTTTGTCAATAATAATCAGTTCAATCGAACAATCCCTACAAACTTCGGCAACACTCCAGCTCTCTATATTACCTTAGCCAACAACCAGCTCACAGGTCCAATCCCAAGAAGCATTGGCCGAGCCTGGAATACACTCACTGAGGCGCTGTTTTTACGCAACAGGCTCACAGGTTGCCTACCTTTCGAAATCGGGTACTTGCAGAAAGCCACAGTGTTAGACTTTGGAACCAACTTGTTAACAGGTCCGATCCCACAATCTTTTGGCTGCCTGGCGAAGTTGCAGTATCTGAACATGGCCCATAATCTGTTTTACGGGCCAATACCAGAGGTCCTGTGCAGGCTGCCAAATGCTTTCAATTTTACGCTGACTTATAACTATTTCACTCAAGTTGGCCCCCAATGCAGGAGGCTGATAAGAGCCAGGAGGCTTAATGTGAACAGGAACTGCATCATGGGGCTTCCTGGTCAAAGACCTGCGGCGGAGTGTGCTCGGTTTTTTGCAAAGCCTAGGAGTTGTGCTCGTGAGAGTAGTTTCTCTTTTATTCCTTGTACTCTTCCTGCATCTTCTATGAAGATTGCTTCCCCCCCAACAGATGACGAAGCTCCTGCTCCACAGTCCTACAAAGCCCTGCATGCACCTCCCCATTAATCAATGGTAGGTGGAGAATCAACTCCATTGTTGCTCTCATCGTGTCTTCAAATAAGTGATTGTCGTTGTGTAGGTACGCTGTATGCACTAGTTTTATGCTGCATTTCTCCGGTGTTTTCCCGTGTATATAGCACGTGTGAGGGAGGTTTCATTTTCACTTGTTATTTTTTTATGTTTTCTTTGTCATTTCTATCTTGATCTTCTGTTAAGAGCAGGAAATTTGTGGGATTGAGTTGCAAATAAAGGCCAATTTTGGACAATTATCACAATTGATTGTACAATGGTAATTCATGGTGAGATGAAAATACACCATTGTTTATTATTAAGTATTGAGACCAGCGATTTAATACTATTTTTTTAAAATAAATTTGAACATTTATATTTATGAATAAATTTAATATTTTTATTTTTTAAGTGAGATCAAACCTTCTATAAGAGTAAAAAGCTATTATAAATAAGAAAATATGTTTAATTTTAAAATTTATAAATTAATTTAACAAACTTTTAATTAAAACAAGCTCGGTCTTACATCAGATATACATTGCAGCTTATCTGTCAAGTGTACATGTTAATTAGATAATAATAAAAATAACACACTAACCCAATCTATTAATGGGCCATAACAGTTGGGCAGTGGTCCAGTGGAGCCTTCAAATGGACTAGGCACGGCTGATGTTCGCATCCAACCCATCTTTACGTTTCATGGAAGACGTGAAATTGAAATCACATACTTTCATACAAAATAAATAAATAAAAGCACATCCTTTCAACAATTTTCAAATTGACTTAGCCCTTGAAGAAGATTTATATACAAAACAATTAGATTTAAAAAAAAAGAAAAGGTGAAACCTGAAATGAATAATCCCCAAGCAGTTTTTTTTTTCTTTTTTAATAATTATATTTATGTAAACATTAATGATACTAACAAGAATTAGTATGAAAAAAAATCTAAAAATCTGAATGAGCTGCAATTATTCTAAACTAAATATGTCTTTAAGACCCGTTTCAAATTAAAGTATCAAACAGTAAGATTTCTTATCCTACTAAAACTCAATCCTAGAATCAAAATTTACTAGAATGAGACTATCAACAAGTTATTTAAAGAGGTAATCTCCAAGTATGTAAACAAGTTATTTAAGAATCGGAGATTTTGCTCACCAAACTATCCAGTATTCTTATTGTTTTGCAGATCTATTACTCAAAAAAATAAGTTATTTAAGTATCGGAGGTTTTGTCCACCAAACCACCTAGTGTTCTTCTTATTTTACAGATTCATTACCCGAAAAAAGCATCGAAGCAAGATTAATTTTGTAACGACTCGGAAATCAAACCGCTACAGCACTAGGGTTCAGATCGACTTAAGGTTGTCGGAGTCCGTAATAAGCCTATTATACATCCTATTACACTTGATATAATCTCATATATGATTACACAAGTATATAAAACATTTCCATTTCGTTAACCAAAACTCGACTTGTGCATGCATCATAACTGAAAATATAAAATCCATACTAGAGTTCTCATTAAATGCTCCAGTATGGTCAATGTTATATGTCTCAAACTTGGTTCAAATATAACTTATACTTAAAAAACCTTTACATAAAAGATTATAAACCAGAGATTATAATAGAAAACTCAGGCAAAATACAATTTTAATTCGCAATTTAATACATGTCCATAATTATATTATTACAACAAGATTATACCAATAACTCTGCCGACCTTCCGAGCTAATTTTGATTCTGCAACCTGAGATTAGGGGAAAGGAATAAACTACAAGAGTGTAGTGAGTAGAAACATAAATAAAAACAGTTTAATAAAATATATTAACATATGAATACGTCACATTATAAATAATTCACATCAAAATGGACTTGTCACTAATAACCTGCCCGGCCAACAACGGATGCACCTCAGGACTTCCTTTTAGACATAATATAACATATCCATAGTGTCAAGGGTATAGAATGGGTCTCAACCTATATTTTCTCTTACATAGTGCCAAAGGTATAGAATGAGTCTCGACTTGGACTTTCTTTTACATAATGCCAGAGGCGTAGAATGGGTCTCGACCTAGACTTCCATATTCATCATAACATATCATAACATACTCGAGAACTAGTGGGTCATCCAACATCCATCCACAATAACAATAAATTATGCAATGCATCATATTCGTGAATTCTAATTGTAATACCCGGCTAGAACCGGCACCGGAATTTCCAACTTTCCGGCGAAATCTCCGTGGAAATCCAGAAATCTCGGATGTCAGAGCCTTCTATTTAACACCGCCGAAGGGAGTTTGGCCGGCCACCTATAAAAGGCCCTTTTGTCCGGAAAATGGGCGAGTTTTCCCTCTCTTTTCGGACATAGGTGAGTTCATGCTCTCTTTTAGTTGTTTTTATGCTTTTTCTCCAAATCCCTCAAGTTTTCATGAGTTTTATCTTTGCTTTGAAGAGTTTTAAGTTTTGATCAAGGTTTTGTGAGCTTGGAGACTTTTGGAGCTTGGGTCCTCCATATCTTCAAGTTTGGGTCGCACCAACCCTCGAGTTTCAAGAGGTAAGTGTAGATCCTCATCTTTTACAATGTTTTAAGTAAGTTTTGTGAAGAGTTTTGGGGTAGAGATGCATGTTGAAGCTAAATGTAAAAATGTTAGGATTATGTGAGTTATGAGGTATTGTGTGTTGTTATGCATGTTTATGTGATGTTTGTTGGGGGTTTAGGCTAGTTTGAGACCCCTATATGCTTGTTGTATGAGTTGTGCATGTTTTGAAAGTGTTGGATGTGAGTGTGGGAGGTTTTGGAGGCGGTGTGAGAGAGCTCAATAGTCAGGTCAGGGAGCTCGCCTCAGTGCCCGTTGTCAGAGAATTTCCAGATGTCTTTCCAGACGAGCTTCCAGGACTACCACCTGCTAGGGAGATAGAGTTTGAAATAGAATTGATGCCTGGAACCAGACCAATCTCTATCCCTCCCTACAAAATGACACCAGCAGAGTTGAAGGAGCTTAAGGAGCAGTTGCAAGAGCTGGTAGATAAGGGTTCATCCGACCGAGTACCTCACCTTGGGGAGCTCCAGTGTTGTTTGTGAGAAAGAAGGATGGATCCCTCAGACTTTGTATCGACTATAGGCAGTTGAACATGCATGAGTTTCGTCTCTGGAAGGACTTTCGGTCGCCGAAGATGCCCCCAAAAGTGGCTGAGTTTCGGCTCTGGAGGGACTTTCGGCCGCCGAACCTGCCGCCGAAAGTGCCTGACTTTCGGATCTGTGTGAACATTCGGCCGCCGAACCTGCCACCGAAAGTACCTGACTTTCGGATCTGTGGGAACATTCGGCCGCCGAATGTGCCGCCACAGGTGCCCTGTCCAGCCTTCCTTTGCCTGTTTTGCATGCATGTTTTGAGGTGTTTTAGAGGGGTTTTTGGGGAGATGTTTAGTGTTATGTTAGAGTTGTTTGGTCCCTCATTTGAGTCCGCCTGTGTAGGATCGGACCTGAGGAACCGAGGAGTTCAGCAGTGTTAGCTGCTTCAGAGTTAGTCCAGAGCTAGCCGGAGGTGAGTAGAACTGAACTTTATGTTTTCAGATAAATCAAATGTTTTCAACATGTTCATGCATCATGAATACCATGTTATGTAATAGGTTGTTTGCATTAGAATTCACGAATATGATGCATTGCATAATACAATGATGATGATGTGGATGGATATTGAATGATCCTCTAGCCCTCAGTAAGATATGATATGATATGATATGAGATGAAAAGACCAGGTGTAGCCTAATCGCCCCTGGCACAGTCGGACTAGATATGATATGTTATATGTAAGAGAAGACCAGGTGTGGCCTAATCGTCCCTGGCACAGTTGGACATGTTATGTTATGTTAAGAAGAAGTCCTGAGGAGCTCCGTAGAGGGTCAGGCATTTTTTGGATATATAGGGGGCTATTGGTGACAATACCATCTTAAGGTGATTTACTTGCGATGTGATGCATTCCATGAAAGCATATGTTTTAATATATTGTTTTACTGTTCTACTCACTGGGCTTTATAGCTCACCCCTTTCCCCTAACCCCCAGGTTTGCAGGGTCAGAGATAGTTCAGGAGGTCAGCAGGTCATGGCTTTGGTTATGTTTAAGTAATAGAATAGTAGTGGATATGATGTAATGTAAAGACGTGTAATAAAATACAAAATGATATGATGTAATGTAAATTAGAGTTATGTAATGTAAGGATATGTAATGACATGTCATGGTTAGAGATGTGCTTTGCCCTAGTTATGTATGGTTAATCCCTTTTGATACATGATTGTATATTAATATTTAAATGATGATGTTTATGTAAACAAAGCTTAATGTATGATATGTTACCCCATTGGAGCATTTGATGAGGGCTCCAGTGTGGGGTTTTATGATATTGAGTTTGTGCATGCACAGATTAAGCTTGGTGAATGAAAGAAAAAATTTAAAGTTTTATGTATATGTATGATCATGTTGGGATTAACATGTATTCAAGATGTATGTCAGGCTTGCTACGGGTCCCGGCGACCTTAAGTCGATCTGGATCCTAGCGCCGGTAGCGGTCCGGTTTTCGGGGCGTTACACTAATATAAAACAAACTGATCATATATACATGGTATTCGTGATACATGAACATACTTAAAATATTTGATTTCTTTAAAAATATAGTTCAGATTAGTTCTACTCATGTCTGGCTGACGCAAACCTAGTTCTAAAACAACTATCTCATTGTTGACCTCTCGGTCTCTCTAGTCCGATCCTACATAAATGAACTTAAATGATGGACCAAATATAACTTTTATAACTCTAAAAACTAACCCAAGAAACCCCTAAGAATATATAAGAACACATATAGAAAATAAATTGAAAAAGATTGGATGGGGGATATTTAGCGGCAGGTTCGGTGGTCTAAAGTCCCCTTACAAATATGAAGGTAAACCTTCAGAAACAGGTTAGGCGGCCAAAAGGCTCACTCTACAGGCAGGTTCGGTGGCCGAACTTTACTTCGGCGACCGAACCTGGAAAGGCAGAACCCAATTCAACCTTAACTCATAGCCACCAAACCGCAATAAAACTCACATGTAGAAGCTTAAAAACAACTATACACAATCCAAAACACAAGAAATATTTAAAGTTAACCTAAACTTCCAAATGCATTCAACAAAAATACTCATCACATAGACATTCGAGGTTCAAATATGAAAAAAAAAGGACCTAACCCTTACATGCATTCTAATACCAGAATTCAAGCTACACACAACCATAAAGAGCTCAAAAGCGATGAGTTTTTTAGAGAATAGACTCTTGAAGAACACAAAATCACAGCAACAAGGGAGAGATTTAAGAGAAGAAGGGATGAGCTCCGACGATCCCACGGCTAAAACTTAAAATTCAAACTCAAATCTTCAAAACCAAAGTAAAAACTCATGAGAAAACTATGAAAAGACCTAACCTTTACATAGACATTCTAATACCAGAATTCAAGCTACACACAACCATAAAGAGCACAAAAGCGATGAGTTTTTGAGAAAACAGACTCTTGAAGAACACAAAATCACAGCAACAAGGGAGAGATTTAGGAGAAGAATGAATGAGCTCCGAAGATCCCACGGCTAAAACTTGAAATTCAAACTCAAATCTTCAAAACCAAAGTAAAAATTCATGAGAAAACTGTGAAAAGAAAGAATTTGAGAAGAAGAAGGGTAGGAGACTTACCTATACTCGAAATGGAGAAAAAATTTTCTTCTTTTCAGACAGAGCCCCTTTTATAGGTGGCTGGAGAAGTCACATTCGACCACCGAACCTTCACCTTAAAAGATTTTTAAAAATCTTTTTTTAACACATCATAAAAAGTTTCAAATTTATTTTATAAAATCTATTTTACTCGTTTAAAGTTTTCATTTTTGAGATTTCAAATATTAATAAAAATTTCATCAAAAAGTTAAAATTTTAACATTGGAGTTAGCCAGACTTTACAAATTTATATGAATAAATATCATATATGTGAAAGTATCCCATATCAAAAATTACAATAATTGCAATGGGTTTATATCCAAATCCAAGCTAAGTGACCCTTATTTATGGACTCTTACTCAAGTCTATTCATTTAAACTCAACTTTCTACTTCAAAATCATATTATAGTATAAGAGTATGTCTGGACCAGTTTCAATTTTAGTTTAATTCAAATTTTGCAGCGTTTCTACTGCATTTCAAGGTTTCAAATTTTCATTAACCTTTACCCTTTTAATTTAAAATTGTAATACGGTATTAAAGCAAGTGTGATCTTGTTTTAATTTCAATTTAATTCAAATTTATCGTGTTGTTACTACATTTTAAGGATTCCTACCTCCTCGTGTCAGGATTGGATAATTTGCGCGCCTGCTGCCTTTTTTGGATGTGGTAGCCATTTCTCAGACTCCCTCTATGGAATTGAACCCTAATTCTCCGTCACCCATCACCACCATGATAGGCCATTTAAAAAAATAAAAAGAAATACCTAGTATTGATAATAAATTTGCAAAAATTTTATGAAATTAGATTACATTTTTCTAAACATATCTGCAAAAAATCAGGTCCAAATACCTCAGATTGAATTTTTTAGGGGAATGTAATAAAAGATTTTTAAAATTTTTGTGAAATTAAATTAATTTTTTTTAAATATATCTGCAAAAAATCAAATCAAAATACCCGAAATTGAATCTTTTAGAGGTGTGTGACCTCATAGTGTACCTAAGTTGTAACTTAAGAGGGAGTGTCAAATTGTCCTACATTTAAAAGATTATAAGAATTTCAATGAGTTTATAAGGAATATGCGCCAAGACTAATTGGTTAGTTATAAGCTCTTAGCTATAATTTAGACAAAAAAAAAAAAAAAAAACCCTCTTAGCTATAATTGGATTAGGCCCAAGTGATCCATTCTTACTTATGGACTATTGACTCGGCCTATTCATTCACCTCTACCCTTTCAATTTACTCTCGCTTTTTCTAAGGCTTGTATAAATATATACCATCAATTTTTAGGAAATTAATAATTACTTTTTATAAAAATTAAGATTAATTACTTACATTTTTATAGAGATTAATGTTAACTGAAAAAAATCAAGATACCAATTGAGTTTTCATATAAAATTCAAATACTAAAAAACATATTTGGCCATGATAAAATAAAGATTACATTTTCATATAAATTAGAACTATTCTTATTAATATGTTGATAGAGACAAAAACATGGTGAAGTTGGATCCATTATTTCCGTCTAAGATGAAATGGAAATTGGAATCCACTCCGAAAAGGCAACCCTTTTCAGACATGGATGACTGAAATATTCTGTGGTCGGCTGGGGATGAGAGGCCACTTTTATTAATTAAATCCACATTCAAACGAATTTCAATTACAAAAATTACATCAACCATGTTGTTTCAATCAGTTTTCTTTGCCAATAATGATTGAAAAGAAAAAATAAATTATGATTCTATGTTAATGCCTGCTCCATTTTGCGCCGCAATAGTGAGGATCGCATCACTAGTAATGAATTTTTATTAGCCTAAAACTATAGGTGGAAAAAAGAAATGGGTCGAAAATTATAAAATTATTACTTGGAATTTGTTTAAGAAATCTAATGACAATGCGAGCTAAATATAGATAAAAGACAACTAATTAAATTGGGTAAACAACAACTCTAGACGATTCTTCTGGATGCAGCAATGTCTTATAATCTCCAGGTCCTGGCTCCTGTTCTTGAGCAGATAGAAAAAGAAGCATATAGTTGAGCACACAAGCAAAACTAGCTATCAGCAATATGCCCGCCAAATTTGTACCTTCATTTCTCTGCATAATCCTCATTTGTTCCATTGTCGACACTATAGCACTCGGCATCAACAGAGGAAGAGGCGTAAGCAAAAGCTGCAAGAATGAAATTCACAGAAACAAGAAGTTACCCATTCCACTGGAGTGTCCAAAATTGAGTGTTCCTCATCCACCATCGCCACCTCTACCTCTCATAACAGAAATCTTGGAATTTGCTGATCAAAGGCTGGCTGTGGTGTACCCAATCGTCCAAAAGTTCAAGTCTTTGATCACTTCAGATCCTCTTGGAATCACTAAAACCTGGGTTGGCTCAGATTTATGCAGCTACAAAGGCTTCTTCTGCGATAACCCACCAGACAACAAGTCTGCATTAGCTGTTGCTTCTATAGACTTCAATGGATTTCAACTTTCTGCTCCTACTCTCGACGGATTCCTTGATCAGCTTCCTGATCTTGCACTCTTTCATGCAAATTCTAACTTCTTTCAAGGTATTATCTCGCCGAATATTGCTAAGCTCCCATATCTCTACGAGCTTGACATAAGCAACAACCTATTCTCTGGTCCATTTCCGTCGGCGGTTCTTGGCATGAATGGTCTAACATTCTTGGATATTAGGTTCAATTTCTTTTCTGGGTCAGTACCACCTCAGTTATTTACACAACCCCTCGACGCTCTGTTTCTCAACGACAACAACTTCATGACACGGTTGCCTGACAAATTGGGAAGCACACATATACTTTATCTCACCTTAGCCGACAACAAATTCACTGGTCCACTCCCAGGAGGCATTTTCGAAGCGTTTTCGTCTCTAACTGAAGTCATACTCTTAAACAATCAGCTAACAGGTTGCTTGCCTTACGAGATAGGGCTTCTAAAAGAGGCCATAGTGTTTGATGCTGGCAACAATCAGTTAACTGGTCCATTACCCTTATCTCTGGCTTGTCTAGAGAAGGTGGAGCAGCTAAGTTTTGACGGTAATCGGTTGTTTGGTATGGTTCCGGAGTTGGTCTGCGAGATGGAAAACTTGGTGAACTTGTCTTTGGCTAATAATTATTTTACAATGGTTGGGCCTTTGTGTAGGATTTTAATTGAGAAAGGAGTGCTTGACGTTAGAAACAATTGTATTCCTGATCTTCCCTTCCAGAGATCGGTGGTGGAATGTGCCAATTTCTTTGCACATAGCAAGTTATGCCCCGACATGTGGTCTTACACTTATGTTCCTTGTCAGCCTCCTTTTGTTTCTGGTTCTGTGATTCCTGAAATGGCTTCTTCACCTTGACTCGTGTGTTGGATTCTTTTATAAGATTTTGTTTGCTTGTTTCGTTATGCAGTTTCATGCTCAAATTAGAGAAAATGCAAGGAAAAGGCATTGGCATTACCTTGTGGTCCAGTTCAAAAAGTATCTGTTCCATTCAAAGAATAAGATATGATTATAAAGTTCCAAGGCATTACCAGGGATTGCAGTAATGGAGTATTGTTGATACTAAGTGGGTAGGTGAAGTGGTGGTTCTGAGTTTCACGATAAGCTTTAAGGATGTTTCATTGGATTATGCCTTTGTGAGTTTCAACAAATAAGAATGTAATAAGCGTTTCATATGTCATGAGTATGCGTTGTTAATTTGATATTGTCATATAAATTGATAAACATCAGTGATAATTACTTTTTCTTAATGATGTCTAATTTTTTTAATTTTTTTCAATAATTAATTATATTTTTCGACTAATAGAATAGAGAGAATTAGACAAGATTATCAATATTTTTTTAAAAATGATTATGATTAACTTATTTTTTAAAAGAAATATAATTAAAAATTAGTTTGAAAGTTTTTTTTAAGCTCAATTTAGCTTTAAAATCAAGAAAATTAAGGAAATTGAGATTTTTTTTATTTAAGACTAAATCACATAAATTAAGAAATTTTATCTAAAAAAATTATGAAATAGAGACGTGAATAAATGTTGATAAAAAAAATTTAGAGAAAACTTTGAAAATATATTATATTAAATTAAACTTGTGAGAATAAGTCCAAAGTTAATGGAAGGTGAAGCCCATTAAGGAATAGAAGGCCGAGTCCATTGAAGCTGGAGAAAGAGAGAAAAACATGGAAGTGGAATTTGCTAGAATCGTCTGGTCTGGCTATGTGGATCAATTATCATAACCTAAAATATCTATGTTGCATTTCTGGATTTTAACTCTGCAGCAAAGGAAGACGACAGGGACATGCACATTACCAACTTATAAAACGTGGACTGCTCTTAAAGGTTACTTGGAATCTCAGATGCCATGGACTGTAAGGACACCGAGATGACGGAGACTGAGCCTTCTACGGCGGTATCTCAGCAAGACCCGAACGATGTCGTTGAAGAGCTGCTCACTTTTGCTCGTCAGCTCATCAACGAGGGGAAACCTTCTCAGGCTCTCCAAGCGGTAATTATTTTTCCAATGATTTTTCTGTTTAGAGTTGGATTTTTTTTTTCCTTCTTCATGACGAAAATATGGCGTTTATCTGATTAAATTTATATTCTTTTTGAATTTGTTTAATTTCCCAAATTCATTGGAAGTTGATTTGTTTGGTTATGCTTTGGGAATTTCTTTCTCTTTGATTGGGTATTGGGGTTACCAATTTGTTACCAGTTTGAAGGAAAATGAAATGAAAAGGAAGTTGGAAGAGGACTTTAACTGTAATCTTTGATTCAATATAGAGGCAAAAAGCGCTTGCTTTGTGCTAGCTTCCTGTATTCTGAAACAAACCACTTGGATGATAAGTCTTGAGAGATTTCACTATCAATTTGCTGCTCTATTTTTGCCTGGTGATTGTATTTCCAGAATTAAGATTCGATATCACAAGATTTTGTGTTTGTGCATGTGTGCTTTAAAAGCCTGTATATTTTTCCTAACTGCTTGAAAAGTATGGCTTAAAGATTAAATTGGCATTCTTGCGGTACTAGTAAGCTTCTTTAAACAAGGCTTGCTTTTATTAACAATCATCTTATAATATGAAAGAAATTCTGCCAATGCCATTTCTGGAATTTCTTAGAGCAGGAGAAAAGCAAGGGCTTAGCGGGGCATAACCATGGTCAATGGTGAGTAACTTGGTCATTGGGGGTTTAGAGTTTTTGCAATATCTAATTGCTTTGAGATTTTTGGGAGCACTATTTGTCTATCTTGAAATCATGGTAAAATGAGCAGCTTCTTTCTTTCTTTCTTTCTTTTTTTTGAAAACATGGAACAATGAGAAATAGAATAGCAAAATGATTAATAACTTGGTTAACATTTAAATAAAATTTCCCTTTTGTTCTCTCTTTCCAAAACCATTGGATTATTGTATTGTAACTCTAGTCTAGGAAAGAAGATGGTTTTCTTTTGAGTAGTTTTGTCTTTGTGCATATTTTGTACATTATTTCTGGTATTTTTAATAGCTTGCTACTGCATCGTATTTTCATGAAACTGATCATTCTTCATGTCACTAGCTATGAATGTCCAGTGGCATTTTATTGAGAATATTTGTAATGAAAATGCAGCGTGCAAAGTTCAAAGGATGTTAACTTTCATATTTAGGGCTTGGCATTTTAAAAAAGAAATCCTCAGGACGTATTATATATCTAATGATTGGGAGTTTTGAACAGGTTGTAATGGCAATACGTTCCAAAGGTGGGGATGAAGCTGTGTTTCAGTCTCTGCATCGTGCACGTGAACTGTATAGAAACAGGCTACAAGAGAACACTGCTGCTGATCAACTTGCTGCTCTGTTTGCCGAGTGTGCAATTGCTGAAGTCCAGCCTTCTAAAGTGGAACCCTCACCACTTAATGGAGGTGGCCCATTGGTAGATGCTCATGCAAACTCTATACTTGCAGACACTGGCAGGATGCAAATTGTGTTGGATGCATTCTCTGATGGAAGCAGCTTCATCTGTTTGCAGTGTGGAGGTCTTGTTAGTAATCATCGTAAAGATGAGCATTATGCCTACTGGTGTTGCCAACTCTGATGTGCAGAAATGTAGAATTGAGCATTTCCATGCAATGTTCCTTGACATGCTTGATTTGCTTAGCTGCCCTACTTCTACATTTGACTGCATAATGCCCTCGATTCAAGGGCACTTCATCAAACAATGTGCCAGATGTAATCATTATCATCTGTCAGAACTTCAACTGCTTGGAGTAGAGTCCACAGGCCATCCATAGGTAAAAATTGGGATGATGGAGACAAAAAAAAGAATTTGCATGTTACGATAGTTATAGAATGTTTACTCTGTTAGAGTGGTTTCAGTGCATTATATGTAATCTTGTCTTCACGGCATTTGTTCTCTTCTGATGGTATTCATATTTTAATCCAGATCTTTTTCTCTCACTGATATTCTGTTTTTTTAGTCTTTCTTTGGGTTATATCAAGGCCAATTTTCAACTTCTGATTATATTTCAGAGATCAGTAAGCTCAAATTTAACCAGAGATGCGTTTTCAATTTTTGGTATTTGCTAACCGATAAATTTAAGGTAAATTTTCTCAACAATAGCTTCACTGGCAATGCCAAACAAACCCTTAATCAATGGCAAAACTCCCTCCAAATGATAACTCAATGTAGTGAATTTGAGCAGAACATGAATACAGGGTGCTACCAGAGAAAATGTAAATAATTTACAAGATACTTTTTCTTTTTGCAAAGACAAAATGCTAGTATTCAATCCTTTCTGTAGAAGCAAATCGTGCTAACACATAATAAATTTTGGAAAAAATTAGCCAAGAAACTTACAACTGGGAAAAAGAACAAAAAGAAAGGGGGTTAAAAAACTGGCCCTTTGTTATACATTTCTGTATTTGTGGGATGGTTTCCTTCCCCCAAAGAGTTGTTATTGACAAACCTTATCTTATATACCAAAACACTATAAAGCTAAAGCAAGATATCATTTACCAGTGTATCACTACTAACACCATCTCAGGCCTCTGGATATCTTCTTGTAAACATACGGGCGAATCATCAGCAGCATCAGCGCTGCTTTACTAGATGCTCCGAGTGCACTGATCACAGCATAAGCATTCTAAGATTTCAAACCTAATCTTTTTCAAAATCAGCTCATCCAATACAGCTATAAGCAGAGAGCTCCACAACAGCCACCTGCAGCACTGCATAGAGTCGAAAGGCATATTCGATGAACTAACGCGTCAAGGATCATTGTTGTGAAGTTAGATTTATGTATAAGACTTGGCCTTGCTAGCAGTTTCCCAGTAAGTCAATTTGACCACCAGGACAGCTGCAGTTTCCCATTTATGTGTGGGAGATTTGTGTAAAGTCCAGCTAAGGCAATGATGAAGCCTATTTCCTTGGTGGTTTTCTAGATACATTTTACAATTCTGATCTAGTGATTGCAAGTATAGTCAAACTAGAGAGAAAGAAAGGAGAAAAAGGAAAAAGAAAAGTAACGGAGCGAAAACAGTCGTGTGCAGAAGTTTACCTCCATCTGTTGTAGACATACTCGTGTATGGTTGGGATCATACTTGTAGGTCAAAGATGAGTATTAGGCAAGAATAATCTGCCGAGCACAAAATATCAGCGTACACGTGGCAGAGTATGTGGACGGTGCTTTGCCCTTATGATCATTTCGTCACTGTGCCTAATTGATTCTGACAGTCTCCATGGCTTTTGCCACTTCCATTTGAATTGCAAAAGCCACTGGTGATGACTTCTTTTCCACCTCCATAGCTTCCCACCTTGTCCAGCAATTGCTAATTTTCTCATTGACAGCTGCCCAAGTGGTACCATCTGTACTAACAATAAATCCTAATCTGTTAGCCAAGTAAGAACTAAGGAGGAGGCTTGAATCCCTTAGTGAAAAAAGAAAGCTAACCTTTCTTGTCTGATTTATAAATGCTGCCGAATCTCTGACTGGACTATTAACAATACCAGGTGTATACTTAAGTTGTTTCTGTGCTGGCACAGACATTGGAGACAAGGGACCGCTCATGTCGTCAGCAAAATGTTTCAGTGAATTGTGGGAGTCCGCTTGTTCATTGCGAGCCTGAACAATTCACATATGATTATATTTTCAGCATCAATGAAGAAAATCAATGTTCAGCAAACGAAGAAAAGATTCACAATAGCCGGATAAACTAGTTAAGGAACATCAAAATGCTCCATAAATTTTTTGTACTTGCAAATAGAGATTTCATTTCATTTGGGATTCAATATTTAGCTATTCTCTCCCACAAAATTTTTAGAAAAAAAAAAGGGATTAGTGGTAAAAGTCTTTGGCTTCAAAATTATGCAAGTTAACTGTTGTAAAATTACATTTGGTGAGACAACTCAATGTCTTAGCAATCTCTATCCCAATGATATATATTAAAGCTCAGAGAGTTGCAAAAATTTGCCTTAAGATCCTATAATATGACTTTAACCATCTTAGGATGTTAAATATAGAAGATACTTATATAGACTAGGACTATATGGATTTGTAGTAAATCCTATCCCATGTATTTACACTACAGGTCCGTGTAGACCTGGTCTAGGTAAGAATTGCCCATTAAATATAGAGTTTGGTGCCTCAATCCAATTTTCATTGTCTGCTTGCCTCCAATGGTTCTAACAACTTCCATGTAATTTCTAGAAGTTCTGAACTTGTCTCATGATGGATGGAGAAATATTTGAACAAAAGTGATATATCTTACCGAAGTGGATGTAGCCAAAGCGATTGAAAGAGCTTCCTCTCTCAGTTTTAACTCCTTCTCCACCTCCTTTCTTTGTATCTCACTTTGTCTTAAGAGACCTACAAGTTCTTTAAACTGTTCCTTCATTTCCTTGATTTCCATTTCCTTTTCCCATATATGACACCTGTTCATCATATGCAAATTAGTTGTGCAGGTGAATAATTTGTAACAAAACCAACAGAGTTCAAAGTAACAGAGATCATGTTCATATGGAATACAATCGGGAGATTTAATTCTTGTAGGATTATGTATTCTCTGTTATATTCGTTGTACAACTCAAACTCTTCTATTTAGGGATGCAGAAATATAGCAAGTGGAACGAGGCATTCAAAGCCCAGCCCCTTCATGTGAAAGTATTATTTGTTGGAAAATAATAAAGATAATATAATTCAACACAAGTTTGTTCAAAGAAGGCACCTTGCATCTGCCAGAGAATTGAACATATACTGAAGCAAGTTCTTTGCATCTCCCATTGAACGCAGCTGATTCCAGCGTCCCCGGTTGGTGAATCCACGCTCCCGCTCTTCTGCCTCAGAAAGTTGTGAAGCCATTGCAACAAGTGAATTAGATGATATGCTTAACATGTTCTCAAGTGAAGATATTCTGGCCAGTCTTGCATTTGGAGACATGGAAGAGGCCCTGAAAAAGCATGGAAAACACTTCAAGAAATTGTACAATTTATAAAAATATGTTTTTCTATCTGTTTGATAGCGGTCAAATTTATTGATTAAAGGACAGAGAAAGAGAAGAAGTATGGATAATTAATAATAACTGTTTTTGCAGAAATTATACCTAGAAAATCCATTCTTTCCTCTGGGAGGACTTAGCCCCTTTGAGGCAAACTCATCTACTTGCTTCAACACGGCTAACTCATCTGCAAGTGCAGCTCGTCTGTAGATTGCAACATAGAACCATAAGATTGGTCACAAGCAACACATGGAATTGCTAAATGTAGGATTAAGTACATACACTTGGCTTTGTTTCTCGTATTCAAAACGAACTTCATGCACGTTCACCATGACCTCTAGCTCATGATCAAGCCAACGTTGCAAGGATTTCTCATTGCTCTGCATATGCACCTTGTATTAAATTGAAAATGCAAGCAGAGATATCCAAATGAACTTGACAGAGGAGAGAGAAGGTCTTTACCTGTCCGTTTGTTCCATTTCCATTGGCAATAGCTGGAAGATGGAAAGCTATTAGTAATATGACATAAAAAGGGAAATGATCCACCATGCTAACACCCAAAATGTTAATATTTTTATGACCTAAATGAGTGGACATGCACTTATTTAAAACACGGGGTGTCCAGATCACCAGCCATAAGGATATCATACAGCTGAAAATGATAAACACACCTAAGTTGTCACGGGCAGTTGATTTACGAGTTTCAAGTAGCTCCTTCAGCCTCTTGGTGGCCATTGCAGCCTCTTCTGTCTTTCTCTGAAGAACCTGTTAAAAAAAAAATGTTTTGATGACCTCATACAAATTGTTCATATTAAACATAAAGTAGTGGTAACTTCAATAGACCAATAAAATTTGTTTTCTCCAAAGATATTCAATTGCTAAACGTTGACTCAGATTTCCAGACATGAATATAGTATTATTTTCTATTTGCTCATGGGTGAAATTATTGCAATCCTTCTTAAAAAGGTATGAGATGTCGTCCTGTTATGGATGTCCAAAATCAGAAAACATAAATTTCCCAGCAGCATCCAACAGTACTGGTGGCAAAAACATGCAATTTAAGCATAGGCTCAAGCAGCCATGCAGCCATATTAGGAGGAAAATGCCCAATAAAAAGGCATCCAACCAAACGGGAGTTCTTGTCAGGAGGAAACTTTACAGTTTGGAGTTTGGAACCACATGGTACTCTTTCAAATGTACAAAGGATAAAGTATTAAATATGCAAGAAACAGTATTGGGCTCACCAATTTTTGGCGCTGGTTTAAAGCTTGCAGTTTATGCCTTTCATATTCATTTCTTCTCCCTTCCTTTCGCAACTGCATAGAAAATTTACTATGAATGAAGGGAATACATACATGAATAATATTGATATGTCAATAACAGTATGCAGGTATAAAAGAAAAGAGAAGAACAACACTCGAGGAGATAATTGCATTTATAAGTACTTTATTGTAATTTTCCAAGAAGATCCACTTTGACATCCAAATTTTATAGGATGAGCCTATTTCATGAGTGAATAGGTAATTTCTTTACTATGAAAATCACATTTATCTGCTTTAATTGATCACCAGTTCAATTTGTATGAGATCAAGAACATAAAAGCCGCAGCAGTGGTGGAATAGCAATTGCCGTGAGATTAACAAAAGAGAAAGGATGAGCACCTGCAGCAGTTCCTTTTCCCGAGAGGCTTTCCACTGTCGAAATTGTTCTGCCTCTTGTTTGATCCTATGTTGCAACTGAACCTACATGCTCAAAATAGAAGGGAATTAGAAAGAAAAATTTAGCAACACATACTGTAGAAATAATCAATAGAAAGAACCATAATGTGAAACACTGACAGACGCTTTACCTTCTGTGCCTTTATAGATTGAATTTCATCCTGTAATCTCTTTGCAGCTTCATCACTCTTCTGTTTTTGCTTCAAAAGCTGGTGGTTCTCTTGTTTTTTCTTAAGATCAAGAATCTGGTCCCAAATTTTGAAGATCATTTACAAACATTATTGCCAGAATATTCTTTTCCCTAAATTGGAAAATATAAGGAGGGTTAGCTTGAGCAGTCACCTGGGTCTCAAGTGCTTTCAATTTCTGAGCATGGATATCTTGCAATTTTTGTGTCTGCCCATCAGAACTAGCTGAGAGATTTTCAATTTCAGCCAACAAACGATCCCTTTCTTGCTGCAGTAATATTTGCATAAATAAATGAAATCTTTTTCTTTGTCAATTCTCAAGGAATAAGCTATTAAAATTTAAAAGATTTATTTTTAACCTGCACAGCTTTCTTTTCATCCTCTAATTCCATAATTTTCTTGCCAAAATGTTGCTTGAGAACTGCAGTATCAACCCCTTCAAAAAGTTTCATCTCCGACTGCTTGGACAGCAAAAGGAAAAATATAAGAAACAATATCTTGTAATGTGATTTCTAAGAGCAACTGTTAGCAGATGCAATACAGGCAATAAGGAAACTGATAAATGAACAGATAATGACTATATAATTATACAAAAGATTTTTTATACAAAGAACTGCCAATATGTACAAAATAAAGCAGATTTTATATATTTGGCATTCTGCTTAAAATATGTCATCAAAGCGACCTTGTATTGCTTACTGATGACGCCCTGTGTAATGTATAAATAAACATTTCTCTGATACAATATTTGGCCAGTAAAATCCACAGAAAATAATCACGTGAAATCTGATTGTAGAAATTTTTAGGTCAGAATGCCACTTCAAAAATATGCATGTTTCATCATGAAACAGGAAAAATATTTACCTCTTTCTCCTCTAAACGCCTATTCAATTCATTCAACTCCTTATCCATTGTATTCTGCAGAAGGGTGTGCTCCCACTCTTTTGCTACCTCTTCATCAATTTCCCTAGAATCACCTGCCACAATTAGCAATTAGAATTCAAATAAAATTGTTACAACCAAATTAAACCTGCATAGAATCTGCCAAAAGAAAAAGGGCTAAGGGCTAAATGTACTCACCAGAAACCAAAAAGGACATAAGAGCAAGTAGTAGAAAGTAGAAGTTTACCTGACATGGTTTCTCCCATTTGATAATCTGTAGGTTCTATACTATGAAGACTCCTTTTAAGCCCATCATTTTTTCCATAAAAGGTGCTACCATCCTGAAAATATGAAGTTTCAGATTCACATGCATACATTATTACTGGTAAAGCCCGCACTTCATATAAAAATCACTTGCGTGAATGACCGTGAATTAGAAAAATCTCAACCATATAAGCAAAAGGACAAAATCATAAAGAATATCTAGAGTATGTATCACATACTTGAGCATCTATTTCACGTTGGTCTACTGCAATGCATCTGCTGCGATATTCATGAAGTTCTCGGCAAAGATCCTCATTTGCAGCTTCAAGCCAGGCAATTCTTTCCTTGAGAACCTACACAAAAAGGTTATTTGAGAAGTTGCATAATCTTTCAAGATCAAGCAAAAGAGGTCTTTACTTGAAAAACTTGCAATTGCATTAGTTCTAAAGTTTACTCTATTAACTGACTGAACAAGTTTATAGAAACCAGATACCAGAACTTCATCTGAGGAAGAAACTCCTCCTCGGGCACAAAGTTCAGCCTGCAAAAATTCTATTTGTTGGCGCATCCTTAGCATCTCACTTGACGTGGGATCTCGGTTTACCTGCCAAAAATAAAAAGGAAAAAACTTCATGTGTGACACTTTTTGGCTACCAACATGCAGAAAAGGGAAAAAGTCAAATAAAATAATAATTTTATGAGAACTTACAACAGGCTTATTTTGGATATTGCGAGCACGATTTGCATACTTTAGAGTGTTAAGGGTTTCCTCGGCATTAATATCAGCAGGACTAATGCAAGCTGGGAGAGGAAGAAACTTACAGAGGTTAGAAAAACATTTATTAAAAAAATGAACAGCAAGATGATCCCAAGGGAAAACCCATAGGGCTTGATGGAATATAACAAAACATTTGAGGTTGATAGAGAAGTATGGAGACTTACCTATCATAAAAGTTTTACTGTTACCACCAAGTGAGTCCTGCCAAAACATAAGCTTAGTCCATGCATAAATATAGGAAAGTTAAAATAAAATTAAGATATATATAAATATATAAATGAAGGATATGAAACTTAAATCCGAACATATCAGAATGCTAGTGTCAATTAACTAGGTGTAGGACAAGGCTTTGCTGTTAGTCATTAGATCAATAACTGGGATGAACATGAATTTGTCTAACACCAATGGAATAGGTATTACAGATGGTACGTATTGTTTACATCTTCAGACGAAGTAACTATTGTTTATCCCAAATAACTGCTCAAAATGCTAAATGTATGAACATGAATTTGTCTAACACCAATGGAATAGGTATTAGAGATGGTACATATTGTTTACATCTTCAGACGAAGTAACTATTGTTTATCCCAAATAACTGCTCAAAATGCTAAATGTATCACATTTAGCATTTATCAGTCGGCAATTGGCAGGCAGATTAAAGAACTGACTTGAAAGTGTTGCTTAAAAGGAAGTTCCAATTAATAACTGAAATTCTTCATATTTTTACCACTTCTGCAGATTATCCTAACTATAGCAGGACCCTTCTGACATGGGATTCAGATTTCCTTGAGTGTGATATACCTGCAAAAGCCGAGTCAGTTTACTGTCTCGATAAGGAACGTGAACACCTTCTTTGCGCTTTTTTTCATCACCTAGTGCACTGATAACATTACCAAGTGCAAGTAGGCCCTTGTTGATGTGAACTCCTGTTTAAAAGGTAAAACTGTTCACACATTATGTTACAACCAGAAGGTTCAATCTTATGCAACTAGTTATAACAAATGCCACCAACCTTCTTTAAAACGCAAACCATCAGAACCTGTTCTTTTAGCTCGCTCTGATCCAGCAAGATCTACTAAATGCAGCTTGGCACATAGATACTCTTCATTCATACTCTCATTAGGACTGCTATCACCGAGGAACAAAGGATTGGGTTTGTGCATTTGCTCTAATGTGATGGTGAAGATTGCATGTGAACGACTGTATAAACATAATCACAAGAATCGTCACTTAAAGCAGTGATAAGTAGTTAAGTACTCCAGGCTCAACAGTAAGAATTTATTTAGATGCAATCCATTCAAATTAGCTTGGTAACCTAAAATGTCGCAACCAATATGAGTTTAATAAACCTTTTACTATACTATGAAACAATTATCATCAAGAAAATTTTTCTTGCACATTTAAAGATTATAAAACCTCTGAATGTTCTCATCCTCTTTTGTTATTTCATTTCCAGCACAGTTAAAAGTCTTAATTCCTGCAGTTTCTCATGCATGCAATCTGTTAAATTTGCTGTGACAAAAGTCCTATGATAAATATCCCTTTTCTCAATGAAATATAAGTAAAAAAAAAAAAGTATAGCTCCAATTTTAAGCAAATTTTCTGAACTCAACTGATATGAAACAAAAAATACTATCCACTTAATTTTGTCTAGAGGAAAAAAAATGCTTGCTGATGAATGATTCTCTGGGTAATGAGAATGTAATTTTACTATAGCAACAGTTCCTAGCTACATATATCTGAACAAATTAATTTTATGGAAACTCTACCTCCATTATTCCAGTGCAAACTGTAGATATTAAAGACATAATTGGAGTTCAGATAAGCAAAATTTCATCTTATGAAAGTTGTTCCATATGATAAGAATAATCTATAAAACAGAATCTATACTTAAATAAGAGGATATGGATAAATATATAGTCATTCTAAGATGAATAATCTACCTTGACTGATTGTTCATGTTCGTACTCCCTGTTGCCCTGCTCAGTGATCCTTGTTCTAGGCAAGTGGCCATTTCCCTTAGCGTCATAACACTAATCTCTGTGGATCCTGCTAGTGTTATAACACCATTTGATGATTCACGAATTTGTATTGGCGGTTTCCCAGGGACATTTACTTTTCCTGTGTGCCCATTTACAGTATCTGACTTGTTCAAAGAAGTGGGATCCAGCAAATCACGTACTTCTTCTTTCAGAATCTTCCACATTTAAATCATTTAATTAGATAACTCTAACAGAAATTCTATATAAATTGAGATGCACATTTATTAGAAACTAATAATTAGATGGTCATTCTTCAGACTGATTAGCAATGTACATAATTTAGAGCCCTTTTAAGTTTAGCTGTTGAGTACAACTGCCAGTTGACTGGCTTACATATCACAAGTATTTGGTAAAACTATATTTAGCTATTATTATTGATATGTAAAATGACTAATAAGATTATATATCAATTTTATTTTATTATTGAAATAAACATAAAATTATTAATTTATTATACAACAATAAAATGAATAAAATAAAACTTGTAATGTATATATTATTTATCATATAAAAATGAGCAGTATAACTAGTTTAATTATTATTTATAATATTTTTATATTTATTTATTATGCCTTATAATTTTGAAATAATTTATTTTGTAAAAATTAAATTTAATTATCATTAATAAATTTTTCAAAAGGTAGTGTAGTCTAGATGAAATATAAAATTTAATCAACTATCAGCTTATATGAAACAACTCTAATTGTAAAGCTGATATAAAATATAATTGATAGGATGCCTAGTAGCTATTAGCTATATTTTAAAGATTTATTAAACATTTAGGTTCAGTTGTTCAGATACCCATCAACTAACAGCTAAACAGAACATCTTCTTAATAGATAAAGGATTAATGGATTTAGATCTCATTGCTTCTAATAACATCACTAATTTTTTGCACAATTAGGTTTGAAAACCTATGCAAGCACACATAACAACTGATTATACTAATTCAGAAGGAAAAGAGGAGGGTGAAGAAGGGGGGAGGGTTGGAAGATTTCAATGCACCTCTATGAAAGAAACATGCAGCTGGAATTCTGTTTGATGCTTTAAAGTTTCAATCTTATTAAACAAAACATTCATGACTTGAGGAATTATTCCTGTCTGGCAGCCATCTTTGAAGCCAGTTCCCATTGTATATGTCTTCCCAGATCCTGTCTGTGCCAGACGAAAAATGACAATAAGGAAATGAAAACTGAACTGCATATGTAATGTTTCTTTTGCTTGAACAAGTTTCCCATGGTAGATAAAGCTTTACCTGGCCATAAGCAAGAACTGTTGCATTATATCCTTGGAATAAGCCGTCAACCAGTGGAGCAATACATTCTTCAAACATGGCAGATGAGGGAGAACCACTGCTCCCGTAGACATGATCAAAAGTGAATGAATGTGTGCCTATTTGTACCTGCAGCATCATCACAACAAACATATGATCTGAGACACATCAATTTTAAGGAAAAAAGCTAATATATCAGCCATTGAGGGTTCGGCAACTAGAGAGTTGAAAATGTTCCATAAGTATGATCATTGCAAGACAACCATGACAGAACAAAGGATAGAGTAACAGAGAAAAGCACTTGAATCGTCCATTAAGTATCGGATAATGCGGTTCATTTATGGTTGCAAATTACTGATAGAAAGGGTCTCAACTCAAACTACGGGCAGAAATTTGCAAATTGCAAAGTGAGAGTAAAAGAAAGTATGTCTGGCAGATACAACCCAATATGTGAGATTGACAATCTTTTATGAAAACTTTTTTTTTTTTTTTTTTGGGGGGGGGGGTAATAAAATAAAGATTCCATACCAAATAGAGAGGGGAGCAAAATCGCTTAGTATGATTTCCAAATGATATAGAAGCGTTGAACAGTTCTTACTATAAAATTAGCTGACACTAGCATTTATTAGCAAATAAAACAAAGAAAACACTGACGCAAGCGAGGGAGTTAATTATCAGAATGACCAATTTTCGAAGAATGTTTGAACAAAAGAGTTGGCACGAAGCTAAACGCAAATTCCTTACCAGTAATTTGTCTATATTGAATTTTCAGTATGTGTACTCAAGTCAATTGTATTTCCCAATAATTGAAAAGAAGAACTAAAGGGAAAACAAAAGAAAAAGAAGCAGTAGAAGAAGAAGAAGAAGAGTGCAGAATTGACCGATGGACTTAACCGATTCTTCAAGAGATTTTCCGGAAAGCAAACAAACACCATATTTAAACAATTCCCAAGTGGGATTCTAACAGGGAAATGCATTCATTCTGTCTCTAAATAAACAGATAAACCATTCAGATAATCATCCAAACTTTGCTTAATTCATATACTTTCCCCATTTATAGCTTAAGCAGCTCAATTCTATGAAAATGCCAGCCACTGACTTAGTTTCTGATCCAAACTCAGAATTCAAGCGATTTCCCATTTTGACAAAAACAAGAATTTAAACCAATTCTAAGATCCAGATCTCCAAAGACTAGCCAATCCACCTCGTGAAAGCAAACAAAACTAAAAGGACATTACTTGATAGAATGAAAAGCACTAGAAGACTGAAGCAACCAACACCCTTTTCTCTTTCTTTCCTTTCCCATTAAGTTCACAAACAGTGAAGTCCGGCATGCTTATATGGGAATGTACCTGAGGTTTTCCGGAGACAACAGTGACACAATCTTTACAACCCTGAGCCCGTTCATCGGCGATGAGGGGCCTGACATGAACAGCAACTTTGACACAACAATCCTCAGCGGAAGCATGAGGCTCCATAGAGAGATAGAGAGAAATTGGAGAAAGGAGATGAAAGAAGAGTGAGAGTAGAGAAAAGAGACCGTTGTGAATGTCTGAGAAAATGGAGAATTTTAGGACAAGAAAGTGATACTGCAACAGCAATAGTAAGCCACAAAGAGAAGAAGAGGTGGGCTGTTTTTCTTTCTTGGAAAATGTATGTCTGAGAGAGAGAGAGATGGAAAGGGCAGTTGGGGAAATAGCGGCAAGAGAAGGGGATATTAGAAGAAGTAGAAGTAGAAGCTAGAAAGGTAAGGTAACCACCACTTTCGTTTTCCTTAGGCTTCACTGCACTCCACACACCAGCTCAGACCAGACCGTTGCCTTCTGTAAAACTTTCGTGTCACTCTTTCCCTTATTGCCCCTCCTGGTGGGTCCCATCTTCCCAAAAAATAACTATAGAATAAGATTATACATGTAAATTAACTTTATTATAATAATTTTCTCTTCCATTCTCTGTTTTCTTTATATTATTATAATAATAATTATAAAATTATTATTTTAATATGTAGACTTTTTATATAAAAATATTTGGTCAATATTTATAAGAAATTTATTAATTTTTGGTATATATGTATGTACGTATGAAAGTGAAGGTAACACCGCGTATTATGATTCATGATTGTCTATGGAATGTGGTGGAGAAAAAAAAAGAAAAAAAAAAAAAGAAGAAAGCCGAAAGCCCCGTCACAGCACCTAAGCCACGTGATGTGGAATCATATTTGCGATTTTAGTGAAGTTTGAGGCACAAGGTCAAGGAGGGAGTACCTGCATTTCCATTCCATTTCGCTAAAGTATTATATTAGCCTAGGGTTTTTTCTTTTAAGGTGAATTCTTCAATTTTTTTTTTAAAAAGAATTACTTAAAATTAATTATTTATTTACCTTTATCCTTTGCCTATAAATGAGGCTCATGCATATTAAATTTTTTTATGTAATTATTTGAGAAATTATCAAAATACTTTTACTATCAAAATATTTTTTTCAATATAATTTTTTAATTATATAATAAATAAAATAACAATAACGTTATGTCATCTTTAATTGCCTTACGCAATGTACATTAATGCTTTTGTTGACTGTGATTTTAGGGATTTAATATTTTATTTTTATAAATTTAAGTATTAAAAGTGAAGAAATTAAGTGATGAAGTAAATGTGAGAGGTTAATTTAATAAAGCAATTGAAAGTGAACATATTAGGTAACTTTTACGGCAAATATGATAGATTAAATTGATATATTTTCATAATATTTAGTTATCAAAAGATTTATTTATTTATTTTTAAAATTAAGATATATATATATGTTATTTATAATATAATTAAAAAATAAAAATAAAAAAATTATCTTTTTTAATCACCGGCATAAATATTAAAATTAATACGTAATTGAGGTTTTCTTCATGAAGCATACGAAGGCTAGATGGAAAGTGAAGGGACGGAAAGAGAGACCCACAAATTTGGCAGAGCCAGCTGGTGGTCTCCTCCCCTCACATGCTCTTTCTATTCTACATAATCCATGGGTGGACCCCCCCCTAATGGTCTCATCTCAGAACTCAGAACTCACAAGCTCCTATGGTCCCATGTTTTTATTTTTTATTTTTATTTTCCGTTTCTAATTTTCTAGCTTTTAAAGATAATCCTTGTGTCCAAGCCTTCCCAGACCAGCTCATCCTTTGCAGGTAAAATCAGGATAAATTCATGCAAGCATTTGTGTATAAATATCTGATTAATAAATAAATAATAAATTTAAAATTAAATCAGTCTTCATTAAAAATGTATAGGAAGGCTTTTTAGCAACCCTAGCCAATTAGCCATAAACATTAACCTGCCAAGAATTGGTGGGTCGGTTCACACATTGAATCGTGAATAAAGAGAGTTTGCAAATAAAGTGCTGAAAGTAGATGAAGTAGTTCAATCAATGGCAAAGGCAATGAAAATTTTTCTTTTTGAAGCTGTGGACCCATATGGCATCTTTCTCTCTTACGTACATGTCATTTCGTTTTCATTAAAACCCATACTCAACTTTCTCGTTGAAGCTCCAAAATCATATTAGCATTCCATTTATAATCATCATGATCTCTGCCCTTTATCTAATTGAAGTAAGTAATTAAATCGATTAATTTAAAATTTTTATTTTTTTAAAAATTTTTTTATTCAATTTGAATTTATTTTTTAAAACATGTAGTTATTTTAATTTAATTTAATTTAAAAAAATTTCATAAAATTAAATTGAATAAATTAATTATCAATACTATATTTCTATATTTTTTAATAATGAAAAGAGATCAAACTCTAATTAAAATTTAAATATTTCAATTGAATTATAAAATATTAAAAATAAAATATAAAAATAAAATACTCATTAAAAGCTTAATTAATTTAATCGAATCAAATCAGATCAATTAGATTTAAATTAATTTTTTTCTGATTCAGTTTTATTTGATTTTTATAAATACTAATTTTTAATTTTTAATTTATTCAATTCAATTTAATTTTAAACTGAATTTATCGATTTCGTACTAAATATCATATAATCCACTTGCAAAACGTAAATTAGAATGCATAGGTCACATTTTCCTTAACTAAATATTTTGAATTTAATTTTTAAATATAAAATAATTTTAAAATTAAAAAAATAATTAAAATTTAAGAGAACAAATTTTTTTTTCTGTCCACACGAATTTAAATTAGATGAATGTATATACTTAAAAAATAAAAATACTATACAATCTATTAAAATTAAATGTAGATGTTTATAGGAGGATGATGGATTCGCTCACCCATATCATAGAGCGTGCCTGGCCTTTTCAAGTGGGCCGCAGCTGAACCATCATTTCAATGTTTCCTTTCCTGCAGGACAAGGAGCAAAAACTAATACCACCAAATCCTCAACAAAACTTTAACAATAAAAAATCTTCATTTGTCAATGCACCTAGAAATTGCATTAATTCAAGAAAATGACAAAAACCCAGAAAAAAAAAAAAGATAAAAACATATTCTTTTGCAATTTCTAGCCCTGCGGTAGCCTGCAAGTTAAGCAAAACCTGTCCAGATATCAATTTGTCTGGGACTGTTTTATTCTCAAAGAAGAAAATAGAGAAAGCTGATGGTGAGATCCAAACACAAGTTTCCTTTTCCTCCAACCTACCTCTCTATTCATTGGATTTTCTCCCTTTCTGACCGTTGGCTCCGATGCCGACCACATAACAGCAGCACACATCTAGGTGGAGCCCCACTTGTAGAGAATTAGTTTCTAGACTTTATTTGGTTGGGTAAGTTAACTCATGAACTTCAACTTTACATGAAATTGATTCAATTTGTTTGTATGTTATTTTGTTTAAAAGTTTCAGAAATTTAAAATACAGTGTTTATTTTCCGGAAAATATAGAATTTGAAACAAACAAAATCTAATTATTATAGTTTTCAGCTTTTGTGCCAATCTTACCAACCTGAAAAAAGAGTTTAAAATGACATTAATCTGCCATTTCAAAGGATCAATGATGACATTTTGGCTGTAGGGTTGATGGAATTGGCTCAGTTTTGTTGGTTTATGTCATTAATTTTTGGGTTTTGTATTCCGACTGTTTTGCTTGCTTTCCTTTATTTGCATGCCAAACAAGTCGGTGCATATTTTAATACTATGCCACCTAGAATGTGAGATTGAAAATTTCTTAGGTATACTAGGAATTTATACACCCATTTGATAAGATATATTAATTATTTTTTATAATTATAATAATTTTAAAATAATAAAAAATAAAAAATAAGTAAAAATTATAAAACGAAAAAAATATAAATTTAATTAAAATAATACTTATTTATTGACCGCTTGTATATATTAAATAAATATACCCATCATCTTATTCTTCCATTTCACTGAAAATTTTATTTTACTTATTCTTGAGAACATCTAAAAGATCATGAAATTCAGTTAATTTAGAGTGACACCCAATAAAATTTGAATAATTGTATTAAAATATACTCTAAAATTAAGAAAAGTGAATACTGAAAAGAAAAAATATATATCAAACATTTTTTTAAATAATAATTTTTATTTATATATCAAATTATGTATATTATAATTTTTCCAGGTTATGACGTTATGTTCCCCAACTTGGTGTGGGGAAATGACACGCCCATCTCTCGTCAACCAGCAATATAATATTAGCAAGGACAAAAACTGAGCCATGTTTTTTCTTTTACCATTGTACGTTTCCTATCAACAAAAGAAAATAATTATTAATTTCATCTCCCCTTTTCCAATTTACTCCTGGATTTTGCCTGCTTTTTTCTTTTTTAGCCCAATGCTTCACAGATGAAAGTTCTCTTTCTTTAGCCAATACACATAGCTCAAATTTTAGCTTTCTGCCGTACAATGCATGCATTTTATACCGAAGATAAGCACTTGATTTTTCCACAAACCTCTCATTAGAACTTGAGATAACCCACATCATTATACAAACATGCAGTACTATTAAACATTTTAGGAAAAAGTATACTTTAATTATACAAACATGCAATACTATTAAACATTTTAGGAAAAAGTATACTTTAATTACTTGTATTTTTGCGCTTTTAAATTTTAGGGACTAAAGTAATTTTCGTTACATTTTAGGATCTAAACTTTCAGACCATTAATAATTTGAGAATTCAATGGCTAACGGTGTTAGATATTCTGATGTGCCATATTGACATCAATGTCATATCTGACGTGGCATATTGACGTTATCGTCACGTCATCAACCTTCCTTTTATGATCTGATAAGTCTGAGATCCGGTTGGTCAAGGAGATGATGACACGTAAGTGAGGATTTGATTCACGGGGAAGTTAATGAATCTGACTGGGTGGTTAAGAGTGGATAGGGGATCAGACTGATTTTTCGAGGTTTAAGGATGTTGAGAATTCTTTTTTTCTTCGAGGGTCCAAAGCTACTATGATTTGAGCTTTACTAAAAAATAAGTTCCTTTGTGTAATTGGTTCAGGGTTATTAATACCCTGATCACTTTGGTGCGTTCTAACATATCGTCCTATCGGACATGACGGTAGAGTATTGTGGCAGAAATGTCAAGTGACTCATTTATAATGGGTAATCAGCTAATAAATGCTGAGCCATTTCGCTATACCCTGTCCATCACTCGCGTCTTATCTGATATGAGGGTGCGGGGTATGCCGAATCGACACACGATGTTACGCCAAATAAAGTCAATCATCTGTTGGGATGTGATGCTTCTGACGGCTTTGGCTTTTGGCCATTTCGAGAAATACTCTACGACGACTATCACGTATTTTCGCTTATTGGTAGTTTGAGGGAAAGGGCTGAGGATGTCAATTTTCCACTGAGAGAAAGGCCATGGCGCTGCAATTCCGATTTGCTTTGTTGTGGGGGGTGTTGATGCCCCTACCATACCGCTGGTAAACATCACACTTTTTTATGATTTTTTTCACATTTGCTTTTAGGGTTGGCTAGTAGTATCCCTATCTGAAAATTTTGTTGACTAGAGTGGATGCCCCTCATGGGTGCCACACATGCCTTAATGGATTTCTTCGATGATGACTTGGGCCTCCTTCTGCCCTACACACTTGGGCCATAGTGTAGACTTCTCTCTTTTGAATAGCACATCGTTTTCTTATAGGTAATTTTATGCTTTGGCTGAGATTTTCTTTGCCTCATTTTTGTCTGCGGGTAGTTTTCCTTGGTCAAGATATTTGATAAACGGATCCATCCAGCTCGACTCGGAGTGAACATTCATGACTAGCACTAGTTTCTCAAAATTGGGCTGCGAGATGGTCTTCATGAGTACCTCCTGGAGCAACTGCTCTATTTCCTTCAAAGTTAATCGGCTTAGCAGGTCAGCCTCTTCATTCTGTTCATGCGGGATAAGATCTACTTGAAGTGGGATGTTTTTTGCTTTGAACTCGGTTTGCAACTTTTGCACCAGGGTTAAGTATCGCTTCATTGTTTCATCACGGGCTTCATATATTCCTCAGACACGGTTAACCACCAACTACGAATCGATGAGTACATTTAGGTCATTCACTCTGATTTCCAAGGCGAGTTGCATTCCATTAATCAAGGCCTCATAGTCAGCCATATTGTTGGTGATGGGAAAATTAAAACGCAGGGAATTCGAAATAACTAGTCCGTCTGGCCCCTTAGTATTGCTCTTGCTCCACTTTGATTGGGCCTAGCTGCCCTGTCTACATATAGGGTCCAGAGGTAAGTGTGGTTGTTTTCACTGACTTCTTTGTTCTGTTCCCCTCCTTCCTTCATTTTCGAGCTTCCCCCATTGAATGAGCGGCTATAAAATCAACTAATGCCTGCGCTTTTTATTATCGTTCGTGGTTTGTATTTCAAACAGTAGGGTCTCATTTCCACCGACCAGGCTAACATTCGACCAGACATCAATATTGAGGTATCAGATTTCTGCTTTCTTCAAAATTTTACTCAGATAGAAGATTGATTTTTGGACCCCATGTTCTTCTCGTACCTGGATCGCACTGACCGCTTGGTCAGAAGTAGCTAGGTAGATATAAAAGTCTTCTTGGCCACTTTTGGGGAGCTAAGGTAGCTTTTTAATTCTGTAAACGCTCATCGACACTCCTCTGTCCATTCAAAATAGGGGCATTTTCTCAATTTTTTGAAGAACGGTAGGCATTTTTCTACTGACTTTGACATAAATCGATTTAGAGCTATGACCCTTCCTGTTAATTTCTGAACATCCCTGATGTAGCTTAGTTCGAGCATTTCAAGAATGGCTTTGACCTTCTCCAAGTTCAGTTCTATTTCTCGTGCACTGACCATGTAACCCAGGAACTTACTGCCTTTAATAAAAAAATGCACACTTGGCCGGATTGAGTTTCATCTAATATTGATTAAGGACCGCAAAAAAAATTTTCAGGTTTTCCACGTGTTCTTTGAAGGAGCGACTTTTGATTATGACATTGTCTACATACACTTCTACAATCTAGCCTATCTGGTCTTTGAAAATTCTATTCATCAACCTCTAATAGGTTGCTCCCGTATTTTTCAGCCCAAAAGGCATTTCCCGGTAGCAGTAGGTCCCATCCTCGGTAATAAAGGAAGTCTTCTCCTTGTCTGTTTTATGCATGAGAATTTGGTGATATCCTGACATTGCATCTAGAGAAGACAAATACTCAAATCCAGCCATAGCATCGACCAATTTATTAATGTCAGGCAAAGGATAATAATACTTTAGACAAGCCTTATTCATGTCAGTAAAATCTATACACATGCAGTATTTCCCATTGAATTTTTTTACAAGGATGAGGTTAGCTAACCATTCAAGATAAGCCACTTCCCTTACAAAATTAGCCTCTACTAACTTCTTTACCTCCGTCCTCATAACTTTTCTTTTTTCTGCTCCATATATTCTCTTTTTCTATCTCACGGGTCTTGCATCTGATTGCACATTCAGTTGGTGGGACATGACCTGGGGGTCGATACCTGACATGTCGACCGGTTTCCAAGCAAAGATGTTAGCATGACCTCAGACTAGGGCTTTCATGGTCATTTTCTGCTCTCGTGTCAAGTTCGCATTCATGTTGAAAATTTTTTTTGGTTCCTCTTCATTTAAGGCAAAACTTTCAACCTTTCCAGTGGGTTGGGTTCTTTGCTCTTTTTCTTTATCCTGACCACCATAACCTCCATGTGCACATCCTCATTTTCTTCTTTTGTCATAGTTGCCAGGTACACCAATCGAGATTCCTCTTGCCTTTCCCTTACAGTAGCCACCCCAGCTATAGTGGGGAACTTCATGCACAAGTACTTGATGCTTGTGGATACCTCAAAATCATACAAAACCGGTCGGCCCAGGATGACATTGTATGCCAGCGGCAATTTGACTATGAGAAACTAGACATACTGGGTCTGAGTGGTCAGTGGTGTTCCCAGAGTCATTAGTAGCTTAATTTTTCCTTCTACGGGTACGAGCACTCCGCTTATGCCTTTCACTAGTGTCTAGTCTTTGACCATGTTTTCGTCTACTATCTTCATGGTTTTAAAAACTTGATGCGGAAGGAGATTTCCCTTGCTTCTGTCGTTCACCAAAATCTTTTAGACCCTAAAATTGTGGATAATGGCTTCTACTACTAGAGTATCATCATGTGGAATCTCGACCACTTCTCCGTCGACTGCTGAAAAACTCACTACCCCTGGAATATGCTCAATGACTTATAGGACTTCCACTTCTTTTAGCTTGCCACCTCGTCTTCTTTTTCTGTTAGATTAGAGGGGTTGTCCTGTCTCTTCCCTCACTATTAGATTTGTGGTCCCACTGGATCCATCATTAACGAGTCTTATTGCCCTTTCCCTGATGGGCTCCCTTCTCTCCTCTAGCCTGTTTTTGGGTGATGCCCCTTTTTTCACAAAATTCTTCAAATGGCCTCTTTTAATTAGCTTTTATATTTTATTCTTTAACTGGTAGTAGTTATTCGTATCGTGACCATTAGTTTTGTGGAACTAGTAACACTGGTTGGGGTCTTTGGTTTTGGGGTCCGACTGCAAAGGTTGTTGACATGTGATCAGGTTCTTATCTTGCACAGCGACCAATACTTCTGCCATGGAGACATTCAAAGGGGGTAATGTCTCGATGGAGAGGGGGCCTAGATCGACGATCAGCTTCTCTACTGTCTCGATATCTATTTAAGGCCCCGGTACTTCGATCAAGCCTTCGATATACCTGCTCTTTCCTTCGATCTACCTGCTCTTTCCTTCGATCTTTCAGCCGGCTTTTCATCTAATCCCTTTCTTGGGATTCTCTAGCAAACCAACTGGTCATGAGGGCATCATCCTACCTGATGTGCTTTTTTGCTCTCTGCATGAGCTTGGCTAATGTGGATGGTGGTTTTCTGCTTAGGAACCCAAAGAACTCCATCGAGGTAGTCTCCTTCTGCATGGCTTCCACTGCTCGAGGTTCATCCAGGTTAGGGATCTGGAGGGCTTCTGTGTTGAAACGGACAACATATTCCTGTAGGGTCTCGTCCTTCTTTTGTCTCACCGTCTCCAAATAACTTATTTTCCTTTGGGATGGGACGCTGGCTATGAATTTCTCCATAAACAAGTTAGCCATGTCAGAAAAAGTCTTGATACTTTCTGCCTCTAGGTTATTGAACCAAGTTAAAGCCGCACCGGTGATGATAGTGGGGAATAATTTGCAAAGCAAGGCATCAGAGTGAGTCTGTAACTCCATAAAAATTTTATAGTTGATTACATGGTCCTTGGGGTTGCCCATGCTGTTATATGAACCCATGGTTGGCATTTGAAACTTCTTAGAAATAGTCTCTTCCCGGATACGTGCTACAAATGGAGAGGTCGTTCTTAGGCCTGTGGGGGCTCCTACTTGGTTCTTTAACTCCGCCAATAATTCTTATGCTTTTCTAGCATCTCCGCTACTCCCTCATCTTTTATGCTGGTTTTTCACTAAACACGGGAGCTTTCGAACTGGTGCCCTTGTCCTTGCTTTCTACTTCGTACCTCTCCAGCCTATCTGTATCTTTCTCTATTTGATTTCTTACCGTACGACTTCTAGACTTGACTGGAGGTTCCCTGGCAGACTTGCCTTCTCTTCTCTTCTGGGTCAAGTGTATCATGGTAGTTCGGTCATAATTTTCGGTTTCTGGAATAAAAGTTGGCGTAGGTGTTTGATTGGGGGCTGTGATGGGTGTTAAATTTGTGGGCATAGGCGAGGTGAGACCCCTTTGCTGCATTATTTGATTCATCCACATCATCATTTGTTGCAGTTACACGAATATCGCTTGCAGATCCTGGTTAGATATATGTGTTTGCATAAGGGGGTTGCTGGTGGAAGGTGTGTTTGGTAATGTTTGGATGGGAGGAAATGGAAACATCGTCATAGGAAAGCTTTAAGGATTTAGGGTTTCGAGGGTTGGATTTTCGTCTCTAATGGATTTTGATGGGTTGTTTTCTTGATTTGCCATGGTGGATCTCAATGGGTTTATGTTTGAAAAACTCCGATTGATTAGATAATCCTTCTTCATTTTCCACAGACAGTGCCAATTGATAAGGCTGAGATCCGGTTGGTCAAGGAGATGATGACACATAAGTGAGAGTTTGATTCATGGAGAAGTTAATGGATCTGACTGGGTGGTTAAGAGTGGATAGGGGATCAGAATGATTTTTTGGGGTTAAGGATGTTGAGAATTCTTTTTTTCTTCGAGTGTCCAAAGCTACTAAGATCTGAGCTTTACTAAAAAATCCGTCTCTTTGTATAATTGGTTCAGGATTATTAATACCCTGATTGCTCTGGTGCATTCTAATGGATCGTCCTATCGGACATGATGGTGGAGTGTTGTGACAAAAAAGTCAAGCAGCTCATTTATGGTGGGTAATCAGCTAATAAATGATGAGTCGTTTTCGCTATGCTATGTCCATCACTTGCGTCTTATCTGTCAGTTTTACCACCACGTGCAATGATGACCCTATTGGGAATCTGTATGCTTTAATGAGGTCGGCTTGCGCACTCCTTGCATGGGTGAGGTTGGAGATGTATGAGGTCGGACTTGCATTCTATGACGGGTGGTCCTCCCGTAAGATGGTCGGATCGGACGGGCTGGTATGGTCCCTTTCTTTTTTTGTACATGCGTCGCAATTTCAATGGGTCCATCATTTTATGTTAACATTATCTGAGTGCAAAAATTTAAAAATACAAATCCTTAAATTATAAATAAAATAAAGTTTCAACCCTTAACAGTAAAAGCATATAACTTTCAAAATGAATAAAAAAATAAGGAAAAGAGTGAGAGAAGAGAGGGAGAGAAGAGAGAGATAGTGAGATAGAGAGGAAGAAAGAGACAATTGTAAGAGAAAATATTTCTCTCTTCTCTTGTACCTCTCTATCTCACTTTGCTTTTCTGTCAAAATTTCTCTTTTACTCCTATGGATAAATTTTAGGAGAAGAGAGTTGAATAGACATACTATCAAGTAGTGAGAAAAAAAATTAGAAGAGAAATAAAGTAAGATAGAGAGGCATAAGAGAAAATAGAGAGAGAGTGAGAGATAGAGAGAATTTTTTGTTTTTGTCCCATTCCCCCTCTATCTCACTACTCTCTCTTCTCTCCCTCACTCACTCTATTTCCTATTTTCTTTTTCTTTTTTTATATTTTGAAAGTTATACACTTTTATTATTAATGATTAAAATTTTATTTTATTTGTTATTTAAAAACTTATACTTTTAAACTTTTATACTTAAATTATAAAGGAAAAGATTGATGACATGACGATAATATCAGCATGTCATATCAGCATATTTAATGTCATTAGCCACTGAATTCTTAAATTGCTAACAGTCTGAAAGTTCAGATTCTGAAACAATAAAAATTATTTTAATTTCTAAAATGTAAAAGCGCAAAAATATAAATAATTAAAATGTAATTTTCTCAACATTTTAAATAGAATATTCCTACCTTTTCATACTTATTTATACATATTATTATAATAATAAGTAATTAATTTAATCACAATAATTAATTTTATTTAGAATAAGTATTTTTTTTATAATCAATAATAAAAGAGACTATTTATTATTTTTTCTGACAAGTCATTAATGATATTGATAATTTGTATTCAACTCTGAAATTAGTACATGATAAAGTTTAATAGTTTAATGTGGATAAAATGAGTCAAAATTAAAAAAATTTTGTTTTATTTCATCAAATGAACTAAATCGAACTAAATTATTTTATTTTGATTCAGATGAGTTAGTCTTCTTGGTAATCAAGTTGGTTTGGTAAGGCAGATATGATGCGTCTCAATCAAAGTGATCTCCTAACCAATTAACAATGCCTTCTTTCTACCATTTTGCAGATAACGAATAAACGAAAGCTGCAGTCGTCATATCCTCTCTTCAAATTCACAGTGCTTTTGTGCCCCATGTGGAGACTTCAACTTTAGCATCACATGATCCCACCCACCTTTACACCACAACATTATTGCTAAATGCTTTTTTTTTTTAATACAGATAATAGTGATAAATAATCTCATAAAAATAAATATCTCTGAATAAATAATAAGACTTGAATTCGAAATTTCATTCGCCTCTCATGACATATTCTCATCTTTCTGTCTTTATTCATTCTTCTTACCATTATTATTATCTAACTTGCACAATCCTCGCAGTCTAATCACGCACTTCTACTAATCAGGCCACTCATTTTTTTCAAGTACAATTTTAACGTATATATAAATCTCATAAGGGTTTGATGCGTAGAGAAGATATGCATATGGTTCCAAAATATGGTGTACATATAATTATGATACAGCTATGGCCCTCTTGTCAAACTCAAACAACGTAGAATCTAATCTGTGTTTGCTTCTTTAGCTTGTCTTTTGGCTTCTGAACGTTGCGTATTTTCTTGGCTAAGGCATTGGTTCTGTGATACTATAAAAAGCTGCGTATAGTCCATACTATCTTTTTAAGCCATAGGCTCCAAAGTTGAAAGCTATGGATTGTAAGAGAAGAGACACAACATGTGCGAGGTTGATAGTGATCATCATGTGTTTGGGTCATTGCGTAAAGATTAGGATTCAGTGCTTTTTTGGGTGGCAGCTGCTTCTTATTCTCCCTTCCACCAGTTCCAATCCAATCAACATTAGGGCCCTCTTCTTCCTTTCTTGCATTTTTCATGTCCATGATTTAATTTTTAATTTAAGCTTAATGGTTATCTGTTTATGTTTACAATTATGAAGAAAAAAAAAAAAAAAAAAACTCAAATCAATCCTTACAGACCGCCTCATTTATAAATTAGGGCACAACACAAACAAGACTAAATATAGGAATAAAACTTAAAAGATAATATTTGAATTCCATTATTTAAAAATTTATTTTTATTTTACAATTATTTAATTTAATTTATTTTTTTATTTATTTTTTTTTTTTAAAAAGGAGGGATAAAACCTTTTAATTTATTATACGATCATGAAAAACATTCATACAGTCAGCATCCAAGAGGAGCTTAATACTAGATGAAGGGAAATCAATAAGACTCATACCAAAAACTCCACCATGCACACTATTCGCAAGATAATCCGCTACCATATTAGCTTCCCTATATATTTTCACGACCTTAACCTCCCATTCCCGTCGGATAAGAGTTCTGTAATTAATAACTAAATACTGCAGTTTATAAATACCACTGTCTTGACCTTGAAGAAGCTGAATAGCAACTTGAGAATCAGTTTGGATAATAATTTTCCGCCATCCCCTACTCCAAGCCACATTCAAAACATGATATATGACCCATAATTCTGCCTCAACCACATCACAAACTCCCAACACACAACGAAAATCAAGTAACCATTTACCATAACTGTCTCGAAAGGAACCCGCACAAGTTGCAGCTCCTGAATTTTGACGCACATTATTATCTGTGTTGATTTTATTTATTTTTTTAGTTAAAATGTAAAATTTTAATTCTTTTAATTTAAAAAAAATATTTTAAAGAATTAAATTTAACGAGAATTTATTTCAATTCTTTTTATAAAATAAATAATTCCAAACAAATACTACTCAAATTATAACTCTACGCAATATCCTGGACAATGTATGAAGGGAATGGGCTGTTCTTTCCAGGGACGATGAGCAAATCCTGAATTTGGATCAGATCCTTTCCTCGTTGAACAAAATCCAGTTCCCTTCTAGAACGCGTAATAATAATAATAATAATAATTTCTTTTCTAATTTTAGCAAAAAGTTTCCAACTAGCAATTAGGTTTTCTTCTTAGATCATATCATGAAAAATTACTTTATAATTTTTTATAATTATTTTATATCTTCAAATATTAATTAATATTAATAATATAAACTAAAAGTCTAAAGGAAAGTTGTCCTAACCACAAAGCGCAGAAGCCCAATTCCACAAGAATAGCTCCAGCCCATCTGGCTAGTGCAACGCACTGCCAAAGCAGGAGGTACTGCCAACTACAAGAATAGAAGCTTTAATGGGATAAATAGAGCGAAACAACAGAAAACTTTGCATGGCTGCCAAAAAAAACAATCCAAAAGCCAAAAAACCCATAGCTCAAAACACAATTTGTTGACACCAAGAGGCACATGTAGTAGCAAAAGAGAACCGCCAGACCCATAAACAAACAAACAAACCCATCAGCAATTTGAGTGTCGGCTCCTTCATGAATCTCTAGCCACCAAATACAGATTAAGAAGATCCGACAACTAAAACCACATACAATCTTCACTAGAGTATAAAAGAATCCTCATCTTGAAAAAATTAAAATTTTATATAATTAAAATTTTAAAATTTTAATTAAGATTTAATTTCAATTAATCAAATTATTTATGAGATAAAAGAGCATAAATTAATTTAAATCTGATTAAAATTAATTTATAAAGTTAGTATAATTATAATAAATTTAAAAGTTAAGATTTTTTAATTTAAAATTAAAAATTTAAACAATAAATATAAAAAATTACAAAATTATTATTTTTTTAAGTCAACAAACTTCGTTATAATTAAGGTTTATATATTTTTTTAAAAAAAAACATTAAAAAGTAAATCAAAACTAAAAGTTTGGTAGACATTTGACACAGCACGAAAATCTATGAAGAAGGGATTAAATATGATGAATTATATTTTAATTTTTAAATTTTAATATAATTAATGAGTAAATTTTTATATTTTTTAAATTAAATACTTAAATTTATATATAATTATTTTATCTAAATTAAAAAATTTTTTACTCATAATTTCTTTAAAAAAATAGTAAATATTTTAAATATCTAAAATACTTTCATGAATACTTAAATTTTTTTTAATATAGGTGAAAATTTTATATTATATAAATTATATTTTAATTCTCAAATTTTAGTATAATTGACGGATCAATTCTTATATTTTTAAAATTAAAATTTTAAATCTCTCAATTTAAAATTAGAGTTCTTCTATCTATTAGATATATTAGTTCAAAATCAATGAATGGTCAAATTTCTCTTGAAAGTATAATTTTTTTCTAAAATACTCTTAATAAAAATTTATGACATATTTAAAAGTTATTTAGTATTACTTAAAAATAATTAAAATTATAAGTATTTTCTGAAAATTTTGAAATGATAAGTATTGGAGTATTTTAATAATGAAAATAAAAAAAATAAAAAATATTAAAAATTAATTAAATGAGATATTATAAATAAAAATTAATAGAGATTTAAGTGTGTTTTTGAATAAAACATAAAAGATTAAAATGTTTAATTTATAATAAATGAGGACAGACTCATCAGGGATTTGAGTATATAATTTTAAAATTATAAGAATTAATCTATTAATTGTGTTAAAACTTAAAGATTAAGTGTAGTTTATTTATTTAAAAAGTGTAATAGAGATATTTTCACATTTTAATGGTAAAAATAGATGATTAAAATATGGAGATATATTTAATTTGAATGTATTAATGATAAAAAAATTTAAATATTTAATTTTAAAAATATAAAATTAAAATTTAAAAATTAAAAATTAAAATGTAAGTTATCCAATAAGTAATTATTAGGAGAAAAATATATAAAACATCCTTGGAATAAAAGATTTGCCAAATCTCTAAGTAATGTGTCCACCACTAATACAATTTGTGTAGGTCAAACCCCGCAATTATATTATTCTCACACAGCTACCTACAAACAAAAAGCTGATTCACTGCACCACACCCCAAAACCAAACCACCTCAGGAAAGGGTCGTTAGACCTTCGCTGGAGGGTACATACATATTTTTCTTTCTTTTTTTTTTCGTTTTTAATGTCTTCATCAAGGAATGATTCTTTTCCTTGACGTTGTCTTCCAATTAAAGTTGACGAAATTTAATTTTTTAATAGATATTTGGTTTGAAAGATATTTTTTTCATCAAGGTTTTTTCTTGTTTCTATTCTCTATTTTTTTTTGCCCAGAAAAAGGATTTTTTATCATTAAATTATTTGTTACTTGTGGAATGAATTGTTCCTTTTTGAGGACCTAATTTATAAATATGAAAAGGATGAAAATTCTGGTGTCTCTTTTCTAGAAGGAAACTATAAAGAGAAAAGCCTGCGCCAGGCGTCAGGTGTGTGTAAATGGCGTTGTGCTTCAGGAATATATTTGTTGACGATGGCATGACTTCACCAATTGCGCTTTGCTTTCAAGCACCTGTTTGGATTCAAGCCAAATAGGAGAATAAAGAAAATGTAAAAGGACATAATGGGGAAATTTTCACAAAAAAAAAAAGATTTTTTTAATTATTTTCCTTTTTTAATTTCTTTCTTCCCAAACAGAGTATAAAATTGTTGGCGTTACTTTTCCTTTCACGCAACAAATATAAAAATTGGAAATTGGAATTAATCTCCTTCTTAATCTTGGACTAAACTATAATTCTAGTCAAGAGTATCCTATGTCGTGCACCCATCTGACCTTTTCCAGCTGAAAACATATTTTTAGACTTACAAGTAATTGCTGTTTCCATGAGAGAACAGGCAGCCTCATTTTTAATCCAACCCAAAAGCCAAAAGAGAAAAAAGAAAAGAAAAAAAAAAAAAAAAGCTTCCCATCTTTGTGAATCATTTTTGTTTGTATGCTCTTAGCTAACGGCTACTTACAAAAGCGAGAAGCTACTGAAACAGCCAGTATTGCCGAACAGAAAAAAAAAACATTAGCATTTTCTGTACAAGAGCTTGAACAAATGTATGAGTAAAGAATGGTCCTCAACAAAACCTGTTTCTATCTTCTTGTATTTCTCCGATGTTAACTATGTAGCAAAGAGACAAATCCATGGCACTCAGCAAACACAAACAGTGAACACTCAATGCAGAGAATTGTTAGTGATATGCCACTGTGTTTGGAGATCTTCCAGTTGCAGAACCATCCAAGACAATTTCAAACAAATCAGCCTCAGATTCTTCATCGAACTCAACAGCTCTGTTGTTATTATTATTAGCACCATTGCCATTGTGGGTACCTCTAGTTCCACTTCTATTAAGCCACTGTGAATCTATCCTTCCCATTGAGAAAAGTTCTTTGCTATCTTCATATCCCAAAGCAGAGGAATTTACAAGAGGGCCAATGAAGCAAGGATTCGGTGTTCGTTGAGCATTTGCAAGTGCATAACTGAAAGAACTTTGTCCGAAATTGACAAGAACTATTATGTCATTGTTGGCTGCAATTGTTGGGTATAATGGTGTCCCAAATTCCTCTGACTTGCAATGAATTACATGTACAAGCTCTGCATCTACTGTGAAAAATACTTTCTTTTGCCTTGGATCAAATCCACAACCAATCACTTTATCTCTCCTTGCCCATTCTCCTTTCTCTGATTCAAACACCAATTTCGTCCCTGTAACACAAATACCCATGTGTATAATTACTTGAAAGTTGAGGAAAATATATTATAATTGTATTAAACTGCTATAATTTGGCTTGCTAGTTAGATGATTCTGTTTTTTTGAATCAACCCACATAATTGGTTCGGTCAACGCCTGATAACTACTCCAAGAAACAATGTAGCATGCCACCATTAATGGGTTCGAATTTATATTGACCAAATGGGTCAGCATCATGCTCAGATTCCTTCCAACCATTATTTTTGGATTAAATTTTTAGCATAGTGTAAGCATTTGATTTACCGTTTAAACAAACAATACTTCTCCACTCCATAGGTAATGATTTAGATTAGGTAGTGGACCACATATTCATTAGCCTTTCACTGGTAGTGGAGATAACTTAGGTTGGAGAATTATTTATTAGTGTGTTGTCCACTTTCTAGTGCCTCTTCACAGAAGCAAATTAATCTCTGGAGCTACATTTCACAAATTTACAAGAAGCTATATGTTCTTCATTGCAAGAACTTGATTCATAACATAGAAACTTGGGAACTAGGCTAAAGAAAAAAAAGAGGAAGCTTACCTTCAAGGTAGACAGAGCCATTAGAGTTGAATCCTATGGATCCAGGATAGCTTCCAGGATGTTTCAGAGGAAGAGAGCCTCCTGTAGTAAGTCCTAAAGATAACATAACTGCTTCACTTTTATCATCATCTTTACCAGCAATCTTCAATTCTTCAATCTTGTTGAATCCACGGCTGCTACTAACATGTGCTAAAGATTCTGAATTCAGCTTCGGGTTAGAATTTTCCTGGATAAGTTTAATCTTCTCCCCTTCCTTGCTCTTGGTGATAGATTCATCATGATCATCACCATGAGAATACAGAACTGTGATCTCAAAGTAAGCTTCTTGAGGAAAAGCTGAGTTCCCCAATGGAGGCCCTGGTAAAGGCAGAGCAGTTCTAATCACAGAAGCTGCAAACGTAGAAGGATTACTTACGTTAATCTTCTTTAACCCTGAATTTAATCTTATCTTTTGCATGAAATCAGCTGATCCTTGACACACTTCCCAGCTTATCTCTGTCTCCCCTTCGTTTCCATTATCACCGACTGCACAGAAACCTAACAGGGATGATCTCGTGGATGGAGACGACATATACCCAGTAAAACCAAATCTCGACCATCCGTTTTCAACTGCGTCAGTAATAAGCGATGGATGATCAGCCCAATTGAACAAAGGTCTAGCTGAAACCCCACGTCGGAAAACATAATAATTTCCTCTTCTTTTGCCGTCTAATTCAAGCTGACGATGAAGACTCCCTTGATGAAGCTTTGCAATCCCATCTTGCAAGGTTTCCGTTCTAGTCGTCGTCGTCACGTCAACAACGCCTTTACCTCGTCGTAAACAAGAACATCTCCGGAACAACACAATAAAGATAACAGAAAGAGCTATAACAGAGAGAGCCACCAGCAGAAGATGTTCCCATTCAAGCATTCTTCTCTGCAGAAATCAAAGCCTTCTCCGGTGCCTTGCGTTTGTGTTATGTGATTGATCAGGCGTGTTTGTTTTGTTAGAAAGAAAGAAAGGAGATGGAGACGGAAGACGTAAGAGGCTTATAAGGAGGCGTGGCGTGGACTAAGACTGGTTCAAGAAAGGCAGGAAGGTGGTGTATAAGCAAACAGTAAAACAAAGTAAAGAAGGTGACAATTTCCAAGAGATGGACATTAACCACGTCCAACGTTAAATTAATTACCGAGAACGACAGTCTTCCTTCTTAAAACAGAATTTGGATAAATTTTTTGGTGGACCGATTCATTATGGAATTAAGAGAGATTTAAGTAGATTTAAACAAACGCATTTATATTTTTGTTTTGTGAAATTTGAAAATTAATGTAAGCTATTAATAATAATTTTTTAAAATTAAGATTATTAATTAATTTTATTAACTTAAATATATAAATTTTAAATAATAAATATTATGGGATAAAAATAATAATTAATTAATTTTTATAAAATATAACTATTAAATTCCTAAACTTTATAAAAGTATAACAGAAAATAATAGCTTCTATAACTGAAGGAAAGTGTATAAATTAAATAATTAAATTTTTAAAAGATTGAGTAATTAAATGTTAACTTAAAATTTTCAATAATTTCATTGTTTATATATGGAAACGTACACTTAAATTTTTTATTATTTTTAGAAATGTTTTTAATTTCAATATAATCTTTTAATCAATAGAGAGAGAAAATCAAATATTTGAAAAGATTATCAAATCAAAATTAATTAGTATATTATTTAATAGATATAAATACATGTTATATAATTGTTTTACTAATTATTAGTAAAATTAGTAATTTTATATATTTTAATAAAAATTACAATAATAAACTTCAATAAATATTTTTATTTTAAAAATTAATTCATTAATTATAGAAAACTGATATATTCTCATACTATAAAAAATTAAGATATAATAATTAGCTATTTTATTTAATCAATCATTCAATATATATATATATATATATATATATAATTTAATTATAGGTATTTTAATTAAAATTATATTTTTTAACATATATTTTGAATTAAACTATAAAGTTTTTTCCTTTATTTAAACTTAAAAATCAATTAGGCCTTTGACTCTTTGTAATAAAGAATTTTTTTTTTCTAAAAATGCATAGCCTGATTTAGTATAGTAATTAAAGACATATTACTTATTTAAAATATTTTTTAGTAAATTATTATTTAAAAAATAAATTTAAGAAATAAATCAGATAAATAAATAATTTTTTTATTATATATAAATTTAAAAATTTTTATTTTTAAATGAAAATTGAAAATCGAAAGAATAGAATATAACTATCTCTTATATTTATTTATACGTACGTATCACGATTCTAAATCTGTTTGTGCAGAATTATTTTAGTCTAATTCAAGGAATTGCAAAAGACCCGTGAATGAAGAAGCTTCATTCAAGGAGGGGTCCCCCCTGGTTTTGTGTTTTGCCGCTTCTACGCGACTACGCCCTATATAAGCTTTGGAGATTACCCTAACTTCTTGTTTGCTACTGCAATTTATGAGGAAATTTTAATTTTCAGGAAAAAAAATTTATCATTTTAAATGTTAAAGAGATATTTTAAGGGAAACTGTTATATTATTTTAATGTTTTTATAAATAAAATTTAAAAAAATTAATTTTAAATTACTGATATTTGCATCATCTTATATTTTAATCCGGTTAAATCAGAATTAAGAGTCTATTCATAATATTAGAAAATTAATTAATTAATTTTAAGAAATATATTAAAATATTTTTACTACCATGACTTTGAAAAGTCTATTAAAAACATCTATGTAGTCATTTTGAAACATTGATACCGTTACTCTTATTGCTAAAAGGTGAGACAAAAACTTTTTATTCTAAAATTATATTTTTAAAATTACTTTAAACACTAAAAAGTGAGAATATTTTAGATATTTTTTTATTTTTTATTCCTTAAATTTATGGAAAAAATTTTTGATAAATTTTTTAAAATTATATATATATTATTATATTTTTAAAAATTAAAATTAAATAGTTAATTTTCTCATTATAGTAGAGATTAAATAATAATTTTTATTTATTAATTTTATTACTCCAATTATTTTTCACAATAAGCTGATTAATCCATTTAATTAAATTAAGAAAAAATTAAAAATTAAATTTTAAAAATATAAAAATCGAATCAAATTGATATGACTAAAAGAATAAAATCAAATATATATAAAATCAACTGCTTAAATTTATTAAGAGCGAATAGTTTGATTTGAAAATAAGAAAAATATTTTAAAAAGAAAAAAATTAAGGATGCTGAGATTGGATTCTTAGACCTCTTGCATTTTATTTCAATGAGTTAACCATCAAAACAGAGTAAAAGTTATACTTTTTTTTTTTGTGTGAGTAAAGGTTATACTTGATCAAAGTTTCATATTCAAAGCTTCAATTGGATTATTTTTATCAAAATTTTAATTTTTAAAATTAAATTCGATCAATTAAATTAAAAATTAAAAAAATAAAAATAAATCAATCCATTTATTATATAAATCAAACTAAATTATGAAATTAAATTGATTGGATTGATTTTTTTATCTAAATCCCCTATTAACAAATAACTGACTTTAATTTTTTTATTTGACAAAGTATAATAACTGACTTTATTAAAAGTTTAGTTTATTTATATGAAAAATTTAAAAATTTTTGCTATTTCATAATTTAATTTAAAATTTTAAAAATTAATAAAATTGTCTAAATTATAAATTTTATTACAATTATATCTAAACTTAAAATTTGAATCCATAAAAATATGTATTCTGATGTAACAACATAGCGTGTATTATTTTATTATATTAATATGTCACGTAGATAAATAATATTGATATAAAAAATTTAAAATTTTTTATTATTCTGTAATTTAATTTAAATCTTTTAAAAATTGATATAATTTAACTAAAACCTCTAAATTTTTTTTCATCCGATTAGCTTAGTGCAAAAAATTATAACTTAAACTTTTTCTATTTGACACTAATTTCAACAGAAATTACAACATATCTCATATTTATTAATTTTTTAATTTAGTATCCATCACAATAAATTTTATTATACTCATTATAAACAATTATTTCAATAAAAAATAAAAATTATAATATACTTTCTATAGTGCTATTAATATTTTATTATTACTTAATAGTGTAAGTCAGTATAATTACAGACACAAATATTGTATTAATTAAAAGCCAAAAGAATTAAAAAAATTTATAACTAGAAAATAGAAAGAAATTTTGTTATAATTTTTTTTTATACTAATCTGATGAAAATGAAATATAATAATAAAATTTTAAAAGTTTAGTAATGAAATAGTATAAATTTAGAAATTTTGAATTGAATTATATTAAATTTTAAAATTTTAACTTAAATTATACAATATTTTTTATATTTATAATATTTATATGTATGATATACGAATAAAATAAAATAATTCACGTAAATAAATTATTTTCAATTCAAAATTTAAATTTAAATATAATTGCAACGAAGTTTACATACCGTTAGAATTAAAAAAAGTTGTACATTAAAACTGAGGATGTGATAATGATTTCTGTTTGGGTGGGGAGAAAATTGACAGGAGAGGGAATGGAAATTTTTAATTTGGCTTAAAGAAATAAAATTAAGAGTGTTGAGTTGTATAATATTTATTTGGTGACTGTCACCAACTGAATATTAAAGCAATATTCAACTTATCCATAGAATACTTAATTACTTATCATTTCAACTCCTCCAATTCATTCATTAAAAAACAATAATAATAAAGGCAACCATCATTTAGTAAGTAATCATCCTGTTTGGAAGTAGTAGGAGGAAAAAACAAAACATATTATTACGATTTTAGAGTTTATATAGCAGTCAAAATTATAAAATTATTGTTTTAATATTATTATAATAATATATTAATAAAAAATTAAAATTATTAAAAAAATTTAAATTTTCACTATATAAATATAATAATAATAATAATAATAATAATATTTTAATAAATAATTTATTTTATATTTAATAATATTATAATTTTAACTGCACCCATTATTTATTGCCAAAAGATTAAACATTATTTTATTTTATAATATTAGAGAAGAATATAATAATTTTTAAATTGTTACTTATAATTTAAGTATATGAAATAGTAATCGTTAATTTATTTTGAGAGATTTGCAGTCTAATGATAATATTTTAATTTTTTATTATAAATTTTGAAGTTTCAATATAAAATTTAAAAAATTTTTGTAATGCTCTGTGGATGATTATAGTCAATAAAAAACTCATTATTATGGAATCAGGTGTAAAATTCAGCAATTCACCTTATGGAAAAGGTCATGTATCATATCTCAGACTTTAAAAGTATTTTGTATGAAAATACCACTGCTACTTTGTATGGAAATACCACTGCTACTTTATATCAGGGTAGAAACTTGTTTTATTTCTCAAACCCTACTCATGATTCTGAAAACATTCCTCTCTAAATCTGTGCGTCATCTCTAAACTTGGACAATTTCAGTTGACTGATGAAGTTTTGTTTCAAGTTTAAGATTTATTTTAATATTGTGTTTCTGGTTAGTAATAGTATGCCGGTAATTACTGAAATTTTAGCTTTCCATCACTGTTTGCTCTTTGTGACAGAATTTTTACTTTTTAATGACTTCATTCTTATGAACCGTTTGTAGGTGCTTTTTAATGACTGCATTGTAAATATTTGTTAGACTCTAAAACTAATATTTATGCTAGATGAGTTTATCATCATGCCACTCTAACTATTCGTATTTTAGTTAGAGAATATTATCATCTCTCTATTTGGGATAATATCTCTTTTTATTCAATAAAATTTTATTTTAAAAAAAAATTTATTTTTATAATAATATATTCTATTATAATCGGGAAGATAATTGCCATAATTCAGGCAAAAGCCAAATTAAATTTGGATGTTACATTACAGTATATATATTTAATATAACTTCTTTAGTAATAACATGGAAAAGGTTAAGTATGGCTATGAAAAAAAGTATTTTTTGTAAAGCAAATGCCCATTAATACTAATCAAAGTTTTTCACATCTCCACACACGTTGAAATTGCACATCCGCCCTTTATATAAAAAATTATTTTGTACTTCAAATATTATAAAAAAATTCATTAATTATTTTCTTTATTTTTTAAAATATATTAACATATTTTAAAAATATTAAAAATATTTTAATATACTTTTTAAATTCAAGTAACTAATTAATGAATTTTTTTTATGTTGTATAGACTAAAATTTCATTTATTCTACTAAACATTTTTTACATATTATCTAATATTTGAACTATTCAAGAAAAATTAGTTATTTAAAAATATTTTATAAGAAAATTTAATTGATTTTAAAGATGATAATTTTTTTTAAAAAATAAGTTATTTTTCTATATTTTAAGAATTTTATTAATATTTTTAAATATAAATATTTTAATATATTTTATTTTTAAATTAAATTAAATAATAAAAAATAAGTTTTTTTTGTTAGAAAACGTTTTCTATTTTCCACCTAAAAGCCAAATACAAATTATTTTTTATAAATAAATAAATTTATATTTATGAAATATTTTCCATAATTTTTTTTATTTTCTTAAAAAATATTTTTTAACAAAAAATCTTATTTTCTATTATTTAATTTTAATTTAAAAATAAAATTTTCAAATTGTAAAAAATACTTGATGTTTTCTTTAACTATGAAAACATTTTTTATTAATTAATTTTTTTAATTTTTAAATAATATAAAATATAAAAAATAATTTTCTGAATAATATTTTCGGTAAAACAAATTTAGCTTAAATAATAATTTTTTTTTTCCATATATGTATATGAATATCAAGAAATTGGATCGACCGAAAGCCCATTTTTCCAAATGGACCACTGGCCTATTTTCTTCAGACAATATCCTTCTCTTTCTCTTCTGACAATATCTTCATCGCTTTGTTATCGCCAAATATCTGAGTGGCAAGAATCGATGGTTTCACTTTCACTCTGCAACCCCATCGACACATCTCTGCGAAAACTCCCACTTCTCCATTTCCCTCAATCTCTCGCTAGCCCCATTAATCTCAAAAACAAATTCACTTTCCCTTCTAAACTCTCCTTTATTAACCCCTTCCACTGTACCCGCTGCCTACATGTCGCCTGTGCAGCTGATCATGTCGTTTCTTCCGCCGCAACATCTGAGATCGACATGGTTAGGAACAGGCAAGGGGTCTACACTTCCAAAAAGAATAGGGTTGTCGTTTTATGGGACCTAGATAACAAGCCGCCGCGTGGCCCACCGTATCCGGCTGCAATGGCTCTTAAGCAGCTTGCTCAAAGGTTCGGGGATATTATAGAGATGTCAGCTTATGCCAATCGTCATGCTTTTGTCCATCTTCCCAATTGGGTCCTCGAGGAACGTCGCGAGAGGAAACAGTTGGACGTTCTTGAAAGGAAAGGGCTTGTCACTCCTTCTGAGCTCTATATCTGTGGAGTCTGCGGCCGAAAGTGTAAGACTAATTTGGATCTCAAAAAGCATTTTAGGCAGCTTCATGAGCGCGAGAGACAAAAGAAACTGAACAGAATGAAGTCGCTCAAGGGGAAGAAGCGGCAGCGTTTCAAGGAGAGATTCATTTCTGGAAATCACAAGTATAATGAGGAGGCCAGGAGATTGTTAACCCCAAAAATTGGGTATGGGTTGGCATCGGAGCTGAGGAGAGCAGGGGTTTATGTGAAGACGGTGGAGGATAAGCCACAAGCGGCGGATTGGGCATTGAAGAGGCAGATTGAGCATTCAATGAATAGAGGGGTTGATTGGTTGTTTCTGGTATCGGATGATTCAGACTTCTGCGACATTTTGAAGAGGGCAAGGGAGGCGAATTTGGGGACGGTGGTGGTGGGGGACAGGGATAGGGCGTTGGGAAGGCATGCGGATTTGTGGGTACCCTGGCTTGGGGTTGAGAATGGAGAGATTACAGAAAACGATTTGGTGCCCAAGAGTACAAATAGAAGTGAGGATTGGGAAGAGAATGATGGGGTCTTTTCAGTGACACATTTTGAAGGGAATATGGCTTGTTTACAGAGTGATATGGATAACTTCCTTAATGAACTTGCAGGAGCAAGGTCTGATTGCAGTGGTGTGAAGATTTCAGTGTTTTCAGAAGTGGATGAAGAAGAGGACCAGGATTACTTGTTGTGGGACAGTGAGGATGAGGATATTGAAGAGGAAGATGGGGATTTTTTGTAAATGTAGTTAGGTAAAGGCTGGCATGGGATTTGTTTCGTGAATCTGATTATTTTTGTTCAGGAAAAAAAGAATCACATTTTGAGAATGATGAGTATAGATTGAGTTTGTAAGTAGTAGTAGTAGTAGCTGTTTGAAGAAGCATGAAAAGACAACAAAAGTATACGCATGGCTATCTGCGTTATTTTTTCCAAGCTGCATATGGAGGCTGATGCTAATGACATCAAATTTTGCAAATTGGTACATGTCTTCCTCCAAATTCCCTGTGCATGGGCTCATGCATGTCAACATTTTCATTTTATGTTTACCTTTTATTTTCTGACATAGATTTGACAAGTGCTGTTGGAATTCATCCACATAACCAATTTGGTGACATTGAAATCAACTGTATTTTCATGCTTAATATTAAACTTGCTGAGCAACATGTTAGTCTGTGTAGCTATTCTAAAGTTTCTCTTACCAGATTCGTAATTTATTTCTTGTTTACGTGACATTTCTGCCTAGTCCCTTGTTGTTAATATGGATAAATGGCAAGAAAATTTTATAAGAATGCTTAGTTGTTTTCTCTTAAAGCCTGCTGAGGGGCGAGGGAGGATGGATTGTTAAAGGTAGTATATACTTTCTTTGCTAGATATGCCTTTGCCTTAAATTGAATCCCAAAAAAAAGAGAGGTTTATTTTTTTAAGAAAGCACCGTATTGTTTATGATTGATCTCAATAAAGCTGAACCAATGAATTGTCAGTTAATTGCAACTGGATAGCCGCAGAGCTGAAGTTTGAACATAGAGAAGATCATGGAATTTGGTTTTGAGGATAAACGTGTTGGACCTGGTATGGCTCATTAAGCAATGAATTTATGGTTGAAGGCTTACTTTGTTGTTATACGAAGGGTATTGAACAAACAAGTGTTTCTAGAGAATAATCAAGAATTAATCGAGAATTAAAATTGAAGAAGAAGAAGAAGAAGATGTATTCTTATTGCTTGATTGCTACTATTTATACACAGCTGAGATAACTGCTGCTCAGCTCAACTAATCAGCTTCTTTTGGTTATAATAGTTTACTAACAATTTAATTAATTCTTGCTGGCTAATCTTCTTCTGGAGTCTCCTAGAACTTTAATTCAGCTAGCTAAAATAAATAGTCTTTAACTTCTACACCCCCTCAAGATGGAGTTGGAGAGAAATCAACCAACCCATCTTGGATAATAGGAATGAGAAAACATGTTGAGATAGGGGCTTAGTGGATCTGACTGGAGTTTAGAAGAAACATGTGAGGTTGAGATAAAGCCAACAGTAAGTTTGTTTCTGACAATATGACAATCTATAGTTATGTGTTTTGTACGTCCGTGAAAGACTGGATTGGCTGCCATGTGTAAAGCAGCTTGATTATCACATTTGAGGGGAATAGGTAGCAAAATTTTTAACTGACAATCTTTAAGTATGTAAGAGATCCATTGCAATTCACACACAATACTTGCCATGCTCCTATACTTGGCTTTTGCTGAGGATCGACTCACAGTTGGTTGTTTTTTTGACTTCCAAGAAATCAGTGAGGAGCCAAGACAGATGCAGTAACCTGTCAATGATCTTTTTGTGGTTGGGCATGCGGCCCAATCTGCACTATATGCTGTATTGAATTTCTTGCTGGAAAGAAAAGTCCTTTGGAATGGCAACCTTTAAGGTATTTGAGGACATGGAGTGCTGCATCTAGATGTGCTTGACATGGAGCTTGCATGTGTTGACTTAGCTGCTGAACAAAATAAGTGATGTTTGGCCTGGTTAAGCTTAGGATCGATCTCATTCAGACTTAAGCTTGACATGAAGCTTCCTGTGTAATCCAATCCCAAAAGTTGGTTATATCCTTTGGTCACTAACCTGGCCTTATATTTATCTACTGAGCCGCCTTATAAACCAAGCAGTGGTTGTTCTAAGTCACAAAGTTCTATTTCTTCCAACCAGAATACCAGGCAGAACAGATCTTGCTACAGGTGTGGGGATAAGTATTTCCTCGGGAATACTTGTTAACATCAGAAGACAGTGATGGCTATTAGCATTGAGGGAATGACAATGAAGAAATGATTGAGGGGATTCAAGAAGGGCCTGTGAAGAAGAAGAGACCTATTGTGGCAACAAGGTACAAGAAGAGCAACAAGAAGTCACAATATCAGTCAATGCTATAGAAGGTGGTCATGGCAATGAGACAATAAGAATTTTGGGCCAACACAAATGTAGAGAACTGTTGATGCTGGTTGACAGTGGCAGCACTCACAGCTTTATTGGTGCTAAAGTAGCTGAGGAATTAAAATTGGCATTAATAAAGGTGCCAACAATTACAGTTTCAATTGCAGATGGGAGGAAACTGATCTCAAATACTGTAGCAAATTCTCATGGAAGACTCAACAACAGACATTCTCCTTTAATTTCAGAGTGTTGGACTTGGGCAGCTTTGATGTAATTTTGGGAGTGGACTGGATGAAGAGTTTCAATCCAGTACTCTTTGATTTTGAAGCATCCAGAATTGTGTTCAAGAGGGATGGAAAGATAATTCGGTTGCAAGGAATGACTGACGCTGCAAAGGAATACAAGATGATGCCTTGTGTAGATTTCCAACAACTAATGCATAAGAATGGGAGTGATTTTCAAACTCCACACTTCTGCATTGAAGTATTTGCACCACAAACAGAAGAAGAACAATTATTTGCTATTTCTCAACAAGAAGATATGCCTGATGAATTGAAGAAACTCCTTGAGAAGTATAAAGGAAACTCCTTGAGAAGTATAAAAGAAACTCCTTGAGAAGTATAAAGGAGTATTTGAAGAACCTAAAGCACTGCCTCTTTTCAGAACTCATAATCACTCAATTCCTCTACAACCAGCAGCTCAATCAATCAGCATAAAGCCTTACAGATACCCTCACTTTCAGAAGACCGAGATAGAAAAACTGGTTGCTGAAAAGCTTGAGAATTCTGTAATTCAACCAAGCACTAACTCCTACTCAAACCCAGTGCTTTTAGTGAAGAAAAAGGATGGCACTTGGAGGTTCTGTGTAGATCATAGGAGGCTGAATGATTTCACAATCAAGGACAAATTTCCTAATCATCGATGACCTACTGGATGAGCTAAATGGGGTTGCTGTATTTTCCAAGATTGACTTGGAGGGGTGGTTATAATCAAATAAGAGTGCAGCCAGAGGACATTTCAAAAACAACATTTAGAACACACCATGGCCACTTTGAATTTAAGGTGATGCCATTTGAATTAACGAATGCTATAGTTACATTCCAAGCACTCATGAATCACATTTTTCAAGCTTACCTAAGGAAATTTGTCCTAGTCTTCTTTGATGACATATTAGTATACAACCCTAACATGGAAGAACATCTGAAACACTTGGAATCAATCTTTCAAGTACCGCAGGCACAACAATTATTTGCTACGATATCCAAATGTTCCTTTGCCCAAGCTGAGGTTGAATATTTGGGGCACATCTTCTCAGGGAAGGGAGTGGCTACATATTCTAAGAAGGTTGATGCAATGACTTCATGGCCTGTTCCGCAATCTATCAAAGAGCTAAGGAGTTTTTTTGGCCTCACAGGCTATTATAGAAAGTTCATTCATCATTATGGCTCCATCTGCAAACCCCTAAGAGACTTGCTTAAGAAGGATGCCTTCCTATGGGGTAAACAAAAAAAAGGCATTAGACATCTCTGTCATAGGTGCCTTTCCTTTCATTAGCGTCATGATTTCTCGTTGAACTAGATTAGGTAGATTGCTTGCCCAATCATCATATGAATTGCTTGAGGTAAGATCCAGAACCAAATTAGGTAGATTGGTTGCCCAATCATCATATGAATTGCTTGAGGTAAGATCCAAAGGTGAATCGGCAGCTTCAGGCATTTAACTTGCAACATTTGCTTATTGTTTGCCTTTTTTTGTTTAAACTCTTTGTAGCGATCAGGATACCCAACCAACTTGAAGCAAGATTCTCAGTTTAAACAAAAAAAAGGCAAACAACAAGCAAATGCTGTAAGTTGAATGCCTGAAGTTGCTGATTCACCTCTGGATCTTACCTCAAGCAATTCATATGATGATTGGGCAAGCAATCTACCTAATCTGGTTCAGCAAGAAGTCATGAAGCCAATGAAGGGAAAGACACCTATGACAGAGACGTCTAATGCAAACACAACATATTTTGCAGGTCAGTCATCATCTCTTTGCCTTGTTAGCATGTTAGATAAAGATAGGTCCTGGATTATGGATATAGGTTCAGGCTAGATTTGCTTGTTGTTTACCTTTTTTTTGTTTAAATTTGTTGTAGCCATCAGAATACCCAACCAGCTTGAAGCAAGATTCTCTGACATGTCCTGTACTGTAGTATGTGCAAAATCTTTCTTCCTTCTTGAAATCTTTTTTCTTGAATCCAAACTTTAAATTACTGGTTCCATTGTCTCTCTTGAAGTTTTGAGATTTGGCAAGCATTACAGCAGTTGTTTCACTTGATTCGACCATCACATTTTGGATTTCCCTTTGTTTTTCTACTCTTAATGCCATTGAGTAGGCTTTATTAACATTTGAAAATGGATCCATTAACAGAATTTGATCTTTGACATGTTCATATCCCTCATTCAGTCCCATAAGTAACTGTATGAGTTTTTCATCATTGAGTAGGGTTTATTAATATTTGAAAATGGATCCATTAACAGAATTTGATCTTTGACATGTTCATATCCCTCATTCAGTCCCAAGGAACTGTATGAGTTTTTCATCATTCTCCAAGGCGCTGCAAATTTAGATGCTCCACAATTGCAAACAGGAAATGAACGTAAATTAGACATTTCATCTCACATTTTCTTTAGTTTTGTGAAGTAAACAATCAAGGACATATTTCCTAGAGTAAAACAACAGATATTCCTTTTGATCTGAAACAATAATCGGCCGTTGCTCTGTCCAAAATGTTGTTTCAGTTCTTCCCACAGATCCTTAGCATAGGTTGTGTAAATGAAAGTTTCAACAATTTCTTTGAAAATGGAATTGAAGATTCACGATGTTACTATACTGTCGACTCTTTCCTATTTTTCAAACGTAGGTGAGTCAACAGAAGGTATTTCAACCTTGCCGGTTATGAAACCAAATTTATTCTTGGCTTTTAGGGCTAGGATTATAGCTCTACTCCATGAAAGGTAGTTGTCACCGGTTAAAGAAGCAGTTAATGGATGATCTGAATCTGCAATTGTAGAGGATCATTTGAGAGATTGGGATCATTCGTAGCATTTACTATTATCTGACTTTCAGTTCTAGAACTTGCGGCTGCTTTCATTGATCATGCTCCAGGCTTTAATACCATGAACAAAAAAGTATTTTTAGAGAATAACCAAGAATTAATCGATAATTAAAATGGAAGAAGAAGAAGATGTATTTTTATTGTTTGATTGTTACTGTTTATACACCGCTGAGATAATTGCTGCTCAGCTCAATCAATCAACTCCTTTTGGTTATATCAGTTTATTAACAATCTAACTAATTCTTGCCCGCTAATCTTCTTCTCGATCCTTCTAAAACTTTAATTAAGCTAGCTAAAATAAATAGTCTTTTAACTTCTACAGGTATCTTCAAGTTTTGCTTGTACAGGAAGAATGTGTCAGGATGAATAGCATGAGATTAGACATAGAGGGTGGAGTAAGGAGACAGTGAATTATTTAATTTGGCACATTTTGCCTATAGGGCATTTAAGATCACAATTGATTGCACATCTTGATTTTCTTGGAGGGAAAAGCATGATTATATGATTGCTATGGTACAATTTCAATGTTCTGCATTGTCTTTTTCATTTTTCCATTGAAAATTGAAATGATTATATGTGTTAAGTTGATGAACTTTGTTCCCTTATATGCTGCCTGAGCAATAATAGACAACTTTCCAATGAAGATAAGAATTGCAAATGCAATTGAGATGTGATCCTTGACTCCTTTAAAGAGTGATTATGGCAGCTTGAGTTTCTGTGCTACTGTCATGAATGCTTTAGTCTTTGATGACTTCCCATCATTAATGTGAACTCCCTCGAACTTCCAGAGTCATATAACTGAAAACTTTACAACCCAGGAGAAATAGCACCTTGATCTTTAGTACACAACTTAATGCAGGTAAAGCTTGCTTGTATCGAATGTCTGATCCATGGTTATATTCTATCTTGGGTCAGGTTAACATCATACAGCGATGTTGATGTTGCTATTTCCATCCTCGTCTACCTGTCGGCGGCATCTCCATTAAAAATATTTTCTTGAGAAAGTAAGTTGGTTCCATCCAATGGGTTGAGATGAACGTATATGTATGATAAAAGTCCAGTGATGCGATGAGCTGCTGAGACTGAAATCATTTTTAATAACATGAATTGTTTCAAAGTACATCTCTGAATCACTAAAATAATAATAATAAAAAGCCATGGTCAACTCTTACTCATGGTTTGATTCACCTCATTATATCCAAAGGCAAAATAGATAGATTAATATTTTTAAAAATAAAAAATATGTTTTTTTCAATGGTGTAATAAATTCAATCACTAAATTGAGCTAGCATATAAAATTAATTTAATAATTAAGCTAGTGGGTTAATCATCATGGATCATAAAAATAAATTTTGTTTGAATTTTGATTACAAAATATTTTTAAAATATAAAAAGAAAATGTGTTACTTCAATTTATCATATGTAAATTTTATATTAATTAAATCAATAAATTTTAAAAAAGAATTAATTTGAGAGTGGGAATGGTGATAGTAACATGTATAATTCATGCATGAAGTGCAGCTTATCATATACCTGTATGCTATAATAATAAAAATTTAATAATAAAATGGTGTGGCTGCCGACTGAAGCTCCAAGTTTTGGTAAATTACGCAAACTCCCATATTTTTCTACTTAAACAATTCAGAAAAGTCCAAAGTCATTCTCACAAGCAACCATTTTGTTTGCACTTTCAGCATTTCGGCCTCTTCTTTCCTTCTTATTTAAGGCACATTCAGCAATCTCCGTCCGTTGGCACTGCACTTGGCCCTATCCCACGCCGCACGCCTCGCATCAGATACTTATCCCCGATAACTTTAACAGCTAATTTTAAAAAAAAATTCTATTTTTTATTAAATTTTTGCGTAAGAGTTTAGAGAATTATTTTAAATTAAAAATAATTTTTTAAAAAATTATTAAAATTGTATAAGAAATAATTTCATTTAAGATTATTTGTATTAAAAGTATTTAATTAGCTTTTAAAATATTTAAATATAATTAATGAGAAATAATATTATTCTTTTGAAGGTGAATAAATAAATGAAAAATAAGAATAAAAACTAAAAAAACGATAAAGCAAGAGAAGAAAAGGAGGTGATGAGTAATTAAAGATTGAAGTCTAAAGTTGGCGATTAGAGTAATGAGATATAGATTTTGTCAATTAGGACGGTGAGTTTTTAATTAAACTTTATTAAAATTTTAATAATAAAATTAATTCACTGACAATAGGAGTCTTCAAATTAATGATGAGATGAGAACTGAGTTCACCCGCAATTTTGGACCAAACAGATAAGAAATTGGATCGAACCATCTAGTGCCGGTCAAGGGCGGATTCTGTTTCTGGAATCAGTATTTTTATTTTAATTGTCTAAGATTGGTTTCAGTCTTTGTGATTATAACTTCAGATCTGACTCTGGTCCCAATTTTTCACCTGCCGACCGGTTTGGTCTGATTCTAGACCAGACACGATATAAATATACACCTAAAAAGCATATTGATCTTTAATTTCTAGTTGTTCATTTATTAAGAAAAAAAAATCATATTCATTATTTTTCATAATTAAAAACAATTATAAATGTATCTTTTAACATTCAATTACCAGTGAATAAACATAAAATACATATAATTATTTTTTAGGGTGATTATGCTATAATAAATAAATAATTAATATTTTTATTTTAATTTGATTCAATTTTTTAAAATTTTAATTATTAAGTGAGTTACAAATAAAAATATTATTATTATTATTAGATAGTTTATTTTGTGAGTTGTTTTACGAGTTCAAATATTTTTTTTTTAAAGAAAAAGAAAAGAAAAAGTCGGAGCCTTGAAAAATTAGAATATGCGATGATCTGTGCAATTATCAAATACGGCTAAATTGGGAAGAAAAACAAAAAAAGAAAAGTCAGATGCCAGGTGATTATCCAAATAGAGAAAAAAATTTGTCTAGTTGTTCCATTAAATTATCCAAAGGTCGACGAACGAGGAAATCATTTTTTTTTTTATTTTTTGTTTTTGAACTGCCAAATTTGAATAAAGGCTGATTAGATAGGTCTTTGGAAAGCGCAAAAATAAAAAAAAAACATAAATAACATTTTGATCACTCATCAGACAAAAGATTAGCAACACGAAGGACCTTCCAAAACGAAAGTGTGGAACCAGTAAATTGATAGCACAAATTGATGCCTACGTATTTAAAAAAAACATACCAAAGTGTGGAATCAGTAATTCCTCCACGACACATCACAATTAAGCTTTTAAAAGCTAAGAGGAGAAAGTCGCCTAATTGTGCAAGCAGGATAAGGTGGTAGGCCATCAAAAATACACTTAATTACAAGATTTCTAAATATGCCAAAATGTGAAAGATGTCAAAGACATAACATAATTTTTAGCATGTTCATGACCAAAAATAATTTCAAAGTTGAGCCCACCAATGAGGGAAGTCTAGAAAACTAATTGCATTCAGCTTATATCCATAAAGGCTAAGAAACCAAGTAGTTAAAACATGCTCAAGCGATTCTGAACTGTTATGACACAATGGACATTGAGAGGAGAGAAGCATACCCTTGTGCGCCAAATTACCCAGAACAGGTAGCACATTGTGTAAAAATCGCTAAAGTATTTAACTTTAGAGAGAATTAGCAAAAACTAAGTAGATTTCTAATAAGCAGGAGATATATAGTATCGGCGACTTGAGACAAGGTAGCAAAAGGGTTGACGGATTGCAAAAGATGAACTAGTAATTGATAACACAAATGCACATAATAGGAGTCATGTTTTTCATAATGCCAAAAAAGAGAATCAAGAGTACTAACTGGAGCAAAAAGAACAGCTAGAACAACCCTCGCAATGAGCAGGAGAAAGAACACCTAGAACAAAAGAGCAATTCCACTAGCGACTTGAATTATCAATAAGATCTGCCATTAAATTAACATGGAGAGGACAAGCAGGAGGCTAAGATAGTTTAAAGCCCACCACTCTTGGCACTCAAGAATCATTCCAAAGCAAAGTATGGCATTCGTCGCTGATGTTAATACATACTCCCTTATTCAACAAGTTACAGCTAGCCAACAAATCTTGCCAAATTCAAGGACTATGAGAATAAATGACGATAAACTACCTAAAATGAAGATAGAGGAAAATACAGTCCCTTAAAGAATCCTTGCCCAAAGACTAGAGGCTTGTGTCACTAGCCACCAACTCTGTTTAGCCAAGCATACTAGGTTAAATTTCTAGAAATCCTTAAAACCAAAACCACTCCAAAACTTAGAACAGCACAAACGATCCCAAGCAAACCAACTAATTTTTTTGTGTTTAGCATTGTCACCCACCAAAATCTAAAAAATTGAGCATTCAACTTGTTATAAAAAATTTTCAGGTATTGAAAAATAGAAAGAGTTTAAAAAATCGACTGAAGGAGAGTAACGCTGCCTGCATGGAAAAGCAAATCAGAATTGAATTTTAGCTTAAATAAGATTTTGCACCCATCCTAAAACTTGTTGCTGGGATCGATCCAATAAAATTAGAAATTCAATATTTTGAAATGCAAGTAATTATATATTAATAATTATAAAAAATTTATTAAAAATAAAAATATAATAATTAAAAGAAAATTTTGACAAAATAAATTTACATTCTTCAAAACTCAATAATAGAAATGGGATTTATATAAATATAAATATGTGATTTGTCTAATAGAATAGCAAAATATTATAAAAACGATATATTAGATTTGAAATAGATCAAACAATGATGATAAGGTTATAATATTCGGAGAGAGAACCAGCGAAAGAATAGGGCTTCATTAATTCGCTTCGGATAAGGAGGGAGCGGAAATAAACAGCCTTACATTATTTTTAGCATTTTTTGGTAAAAAATATTTATTATATTTTTATTAATTAATTATTAAAATTTTTATTAATACATTAAATATTAGATATTATGAACTATCTGCAACATTTCTCACTGGAGGAGACAATGACACAAGAAATAAATGTATAACAATATTGTGCAACCTCTGATTTTTTTTTCTAAATACATTTTTCAAAAATTAAAAATAGCCACATTTAAATTTATAATTGCTAATTATACTTAACAATTATAAAATTTAAAAAATTTAAATTTATATTTATTATATTTGCTAAAACTTAATAAAAATAGTGTTAATAATAAAAATGTGGATAGATTATAGATATGAGAGAGATGGAAGAGGTGATGGAGTATGTCGGCCAAATTTGGATTTATCTAATAGGAAGATCAACGTGGCGGCCGTGCCCAAACGACAGACTAGCAGCCAAGTAAGAAACTCGCATGTTCTCTCTCTCTCTCTTATATTATATATAAACGAACCATGTCTTCCAAATCAACCGGTTTAGCTTTCTGCCATTGAAACAGCATAACAATCTCTCCCTTTTTAATTCTCACAACTTGAACAAAACATGGAAGGGGAGTGTTGTTCAAGTTCTAGCTCAGCTTCCGCCACCACAACCGCCGAGAAGCGGAAGCCCAGGCAACAGCAAGACAAGCCTTATAGAGGTATAAGGATGAGGAAGTGGGGCAAGTGGGTTGCTGAGATTAGAGAACCCAATAAGCGTTCTAGGATTTGGCTTGGCTCCTACTCAACACCCATCGCCGCTGCCCGTGCCTACGACACCGCTGTTTTCTACCTTCGTGGCCCTTCTGCCAGGCTTAATTTCCCTGATTTGATATACCATGAAGACAACCTACGTGATATGTCTGCTGCTTCTATACGAAAGAAAGCTACTGAAGTTGGAGCTCAGGTGGATGCTCTGCAACAAACGGCTCTCCATGCATCAGAAAAGAACCCCAACCGTGTAGTTCCGGAGAAACCGGACTTGAACCAGTATCCGACCCCAGAAAGTTCCGATGAAGAGTAGCAGAAGATCGTTGATTAAATTAGTAATTAACAACTCCTTGTAATCATTTACTTTCGTTTTCTTTAATCTTTTTTGGGTTATAGCTTGCCAGCAGTCTCCATGTGTGCCTGAGAAAAGTTCAGACACAGGAAAATTAAGACTTGAAAAGAGAAATAGATATATGAGAAGGATTCAATCTCTGTAACTAAACAAGAGAATCGTCTCTCTTCTCATCAGTTTGCAACAGAAGTGGGTTAACGGTGGAAAATAGGTTTTTTTATTATTTTATTTTTGTCTAGTAGCAGTGTAGGATTAGTGTGTGGTTGATTCTCTTTGTACGATTCCAATAATATGGTATTGAAAGTGTATGATTAAGAGGGAGAAGAAATGGGGATGGAATATTTTTTAACTGCAAGAATATGAAGAAACAGACATGGCCTACCATTATAGATATCTATTTCAAAAATACGACGAGAAACTGGTTAGCTTGGGAGTTGGCAAGGGAAACAAAGTAGATAAGAAGATGAGGAAGAAGTTGGGGTTGGGAACCAGAAGTGGCGCTTGTGACGTGCCTGTGGACACCACAAAACACAAATGACAATAAGCGAGAGAGAAGGCAAGTGGTCCTCAATCAGGGAGGTTGTCACCGTCATGAGATGGTGGAAAGCTTACGAAAGGTTGTTCGGTGGGAGTTGATGGGTGATGAAAGGTGGGTGGTGACTGAGTGGGTTTTTGTTTATTTTTGTTTATTTATTTTGTTTTAGTTTGAAGGATTAAGCATGTATTATGTCGTAAATTGCAAAATATTTATAGAGCCCATGATCTGTAAGGGGACCATTATGCAACTTAAATCGATTGATTATTTCAATTTAAATCGAATTATGCTCACACAATCAGCCAGTATTCTTGTCTTTCCAACCTTCTCTAAACCTCCAAATCAGCATAAACCCTAAAATCTTATTGGAAAAAAAGGGTTACAGATTAGGATTTATCTAAGTGGGTGGTCCACGAGTATAAGGGTGGAGTTAGAACCCTAGGCTTGACCATGATATTTTTGAAACCAAAGATGATTGGACAATAAAACAGGTGTAGCCACTTACTTTCCAAGGTGTATTCCACTGCCATCTGTCCACCATCATTCCCACACAATGCCTTTTATTAAGAAATAATAAATTCTAATTAATAACTCATCTTCAAATGAATTAAAAACTCAATAATTTAATAATATTCACATTAAAGACATGATTGACCACATCTAATGAACATCCGCCAAGGTTATCCAGTGGGTCTCTTCTGTCACCACACAAGGCAAAGTCCTTAAAGTCTGAAAAAATTATAATTTATTTCGCGGTAACTAAATTAAATTAATTTAAAAAATTAATTAAATATTATAATTTTTTTAATTCGATTTGATTTTAATTAATTTAAAATAATTTAATTATATTAATTATTTTAATAAAAAAAATCAAAATATACCAATTAATTTTTAATATAATATCATTTTAATAATACAGATAGATTAGAAACTAATTAAAATTAAAATATTTTAATTGAATTATTGAATGCTTAAAGTAAAATATAAAAAATTTAAAAATTTATTAAAAAATATAATCGAATCGAATCAGAGTTATTTGATTCAGATATATATTTTTTTTAATTGAGTTTAATTTTTATAAATTTAGTTTAATTTGAAATTAAACCGATTAAATGTTAATATCTATTTATAATATAATAAAATTAATTAATTAATTAATTATTAAATAATTTTTATGATTTTGAAAATGTAAAAATAAATCATTCCGTTAAATTTTAATGAAAATAGTAAAAAGATGAAAGAGAAGCTAACAATAATAGTATTAAAATTTAATCCAATGAATTTTTTAATTGAGATTTTTAAAATTATAAAAATTATTTATTATATTTTCTAAAATATAACGACTAATTAATTAATTTCAGTATATCGCAAGACAACATAATATTTTTTTTTTCCCCTAAACTAATGTTATCACTGTGCTTTAAATGATCTGGGATTTTACTCCATTCAAAAAGCAGAAGGCAGGTTGAATCCACTTAAATAGTATACTTTATTGTAAATTAGAATTTTAAAGCACTTTTAGTAAAATATTTTTGTGTAATTAATCCCAAAGGTTTGGAATATTTAGGGGCTGTCTGAAAAAGAATAATCTAAACAGAGGGCTTCTGATTATTTTTATTTTTTCATCACGTGTTTCACTGTCTCAACACTAGTAGGATTCATGTGTTATGATCATTTATTTGAAAACATAACTATTGTATTGCTCTTATATATATATATATATATATATATATGTTTATTGCTTTTTTCTATGTAAATGTCTATTTTGAGGTTATTAGGGTTTATCAGAGGATATTTAATAATACTGATATATACTAGCTAGATTATTAATTAAATTGCTATGTAGATTATGTCCAATTCAGATTAATTCAGAAGCAATTCAGAAACATATGATAATCAACGCTTTACGTCTCACTGTACTGAATGCCCTTTTAATAGGTGTATTAGCCGATTTATTAATAATGAATAATCGACTATATTTTGATTAACCCATAATTTGTCTATTCGTTTGCGTCATATCGATTTGATTATATTTATGATCTTAGCGATAATTCATGGAGTCGACCATTATTAAAAATTTATATTTATTCTCTAGTCCGATTAGATAATGCTCGACCTATTCGGTTTTTATCAAGATTGCTTTTTACTCGAATAAGTCAAATCGTAATATTTATTCGAGTCAGTGGAATCATGAACACAAATCATAATTAGAAAGAGTATTATTTATTACAATCTAATAATTGTTGTAAAGGTATGAGGTTACATTAAATAAAAATAAAAAAAATTATTTTCAATTAAAATAATAAATTTATTATTATGTTTAGATTAAATTTTGAGATTTGAAGTTACTATTTTTATTATAAATATAAGTGGAAAACGATACTTCAAAAAAAAAAAAAAAAGAAATGAAGAGTGTAAAATATTATATTAATAAAAATAGAAAATATATGATAAAAATTGAAAAGGAGACAAAAACAATAGAAAAGAGTATAAAACAAGCTTTTGATTTTGTTTTTTTTTTTTTCTTTTACAGAAAGAAATTAGAAAATTAATCGAATAGATTTGTTGGAATGTTAAGGGAGTTTCTTGTGTTAAAATAGTTGTAAAACAAATAGAAAGAAAGCTGTAGCAGGGCTAACGGAATCCTCCTGTTTTTCAGAGAAATAAGAAAAATAATGATTTAATATTGAATTATGAAGACAACATAACCAGGTTGTCTTTCATTGTAACCAGGTTGTCTTTCATTGTAACCAGGTTGTCATGGCCAGCTCAAGATGCTACAGCTCCATCTACCTAAATTCCAAGCAACCCCAAAATCCCATTCGGTTACAATGCAACTTCCTTTGTATATTCACATCTTTAAGCAAACGTATGCCAATGATTTCGCCTTTAAGTTTACGACTTAAAAAGACCAAAAGAAATTTTTTTGGTTGAAGTATAATGAGGAAGTCTTTTTGTTGTAATTTTGGATATTTAAATTTTTTTTATGATTAGATATTAAAGTATATTAATTTATAATAATTAAAAAATAAAAATATTTAAAATTTATTGAATATAAACTTTAAATTATAAATTTATATTTATTTTATCAGATATCAATAATAATATGTTAAATACATGAATATCTGTTAAATACGATGAATGATATATGTATATTAATTTTAAAAATAAAGAATTTTTAAAAATTATGGTATTAAAAAAATAAATATGCTAATTAATATATATTTTATAAAGTATATTAAAATTATATATTTTATTAGTTTAAAATTATAATGAATTTTAATAATAACTCAAAATCACAACACAAATGCTTCTTGATTACATTACTTGCCATGTGTTTTCAACAAGAAGAATCCTTCCGAATATGAAAACCGTTAATGGGTTTCTGTATGGACATATGAAAACAGAGGTTACCGTCATTTGTATCTGCCGTAAAATCTCATTCTCGCTGGCGTAGTTCCAAAGTTAAATTAAATTCTGGATCCGCCCCGGTAGTGACACTTTGATCAATGCTCTTAAAAATACTGGGTTTAAAATGTGAATTCCTACAAGCCAAAATTCCAAAGAATTCGAGAGCATATCCGTCATTAATGTGAAAGACAAGTGATGAATAGACAATACTTGCAGGGGCTATTAGCCTTCCAAATAGTCAACCAATAAAGAAAAACCACAGTAAGATGATGACATGACACCCATCCATTAAGAAAACAACATACTGATGAATCGCCACTTCCATTGTCATCTACTCCTTGCGCCCACACGTATTAATATTACTATAAAACAAGATTTGACTTGCAACTATGGAACAACATCAACAAAGAGCATGATTAGAGCTCACAGGAGGGACTCGAAATGGCCGAATGTAGAATCTTCTTTTTGTATTTGGGTTCTCTCTACTCACTGGTGATGTCGACTTTCCAGCCCAATACATTGAAGGATGAAAAAAGAATTTTGAGTGAGCCCAAGAAAACTTACTCTTAAGCCCATGGCCGTGAGCATGGTCTCATGAGTTTCAAAAGAGTTGTGTTTTAGTACCATGGAAGGAGACAAGATCTCTAGTCTGCTATGGAAGGATAGGCCAAGTGTTGAGAGAAAGATTCGTCTGTTGTGGCTAATTCTTCATTTAAAGATAAGGAAGCAGCGGGGGGTAGGGGTTAACATGGATGAGATTCCAGACTTGGTTTTGGCAGATCTTGAGTGGTGGCTGGTGGACCATTCATGAGTTCCTTCGTGCCCCTCTAATTCGAACTGTGGCACAATGTGGTGGTTTTTTTATTTTTTTATTTTTTTTATTTGCAATTATGTTGCAGAAGAGCCCACAGGGCACATTATAAGAGATATGGTAATACGTTTGTCGGGAAGGAGAATCGGATATAGGCATTGTGCACTCGAATTCAGTCTTTGTGGAATCTGAGTTCAGCTAGAATTTTGGAACTGATCAATAACTATTGGCGTGTGAATTTCCTCAACCACATGGAAAATTCTTGCATGCACCTGAGTATAGAAGTTGGTTTGTACACTAAAATCAATGAAAAATTAAAGTTTTATATTAATACATAGATCTCACTATATTTTAAATAAACTTTTTTTAATTTTAAATTACATGTCAGAATTATATTGATACCTCAAACTCTATATACTTTGGGATTGTAATGGTTGTATCAGTCATGTACTAAGTGTTAGAGGTCTAGAATTTTAAGAATTAAATTGTAATTTTTTAGATATTATATGGAGAATTAGTAGTATTAAATGGTAGTACTATCACAATAGTTATTTGTATTTTTTTTTATATTAATTTTAGGAGTGTATTATCTCAGATATATTGATTAAAACTTAGCACCATTTGATTTAAAATCGAAAAAATCGACCGAACTAATTTAGTTCGGTAATTTGGTTCATTTATTTAATAAATCTGATGACCGCCGGGCTTCACGCGTCCCAGATTGAGGTCGGGCCCATTAAGGCAACACTCGCCCAAAACTCATATAACCTTCCTAGCGGACCGGTCCAATATCTTCAGTCCTGGTTTAGACCCATGAAGCGGACCGGATCACTCAGGAGCCCAGGTCCCTCGGGAAGAAACTCAGCCCGGTGACGTGACATGAGGAAGGATATCAGGCCCAGTCATCTCGCAGCCATGTCCGCATGCGGGCCGGGAGGAATTAAATGACTGCTTGGAGCGGAGAGAGAGTCTGACGCTTCCGTATGTACAGACCTGTATCATAGAGACAAGTGACACTATAGCATAGAGGCCGTTAGGCGTCACTAGCCGTAAGAGAAAAAGAAATAAAAGGGGAGGAATGCCCTTTTCTCCGGCTAAGCTTACACACACTGTAAAACCTTATTCTCTAGATCTCAGAACATCAAAATCTATTCGGTTTGATTTTAAATTTTAAAATTCTTGATTTAATCGGTTCAGTTTAATTTTTAGAATTAAAATTTTGGTGAAATTGAAGCGAACCATATTAATCTATTTGTAGCAAAGTACAACATAATCCTCCTTTGTGTCTCAATGGTAAGGCACTTTTATGATATTATGCGGTTAAGGCATTGAGCTTTGCTATTTACAATTTTTAATTCTTTTCCTTTTTTTTTTTTTCTACTTTTAATCCTAATCACCCATTTTTAATAAATCTCAATAGTTAATTTCTATGTTTATATTTATTTTATTAGGATGAGAAATTCTAGTTCATCTTATTCTCTGTCGCCGCCGCCTACTTCCATACCCTTTCTCTTCCTCCATTGTTGAAATCAAATACATGATTTAAGAAAAAATTTATCGTTGGAGTACAACACCATAGCTAAGCGTCATAGGTGGTGCAGCCCTAGCATCGCAGTACCAGCTTGACTCCAGGTGGCCTCCATCGTCGCAGTAGCAGCAAGACAGCAAGCGGCCTACGGAAGGCAACAAAATAAATGCAAGCGTCGCAACGAACATCAGCACAGCTCCATCGTTGGCTACACATCAGTACAAATCCAATAGTTGGCAGTCCGGACAACAACCAAATGAATCCAGGCGTCGCAGCGAACATTAACACAGTCCCAGCATTAACGACACAACAGTATAAATCCAGCAGTCGGCCGTCGCAACAGCTTAACAACACAGATGCAACGGTCTCCAAGATGCAATAGTACAGACCCAACATCACAATGACATTGCTCTAGCATGATCGTGTTGTGTGTTCATCTTCAATTTCATAGATCATTGTGTGGTGATATTTGTAGTTTTTTGTATTGTGTTACTTTAATCTTGCATATGTTTATATCTGTATTGTGTTGATTATATTTCTTTGTGCAAATCTTGTTTTTCCCCTTTTAATTGGTATTTGGCATAAATATGTAAGAGAATGAGATAAAAAGAATAAATTTATCTTGTTTCGCTAGAGAGAAAGTGGAAGAGAATAAGGGATTTTCTGAAAAGTGATGAAAAATTTCGGAACTAAAAAAGAGAACTGATTTTGAACTAAAAAATCAATTTAATTTGATTTGGTTTTGTTCATCATTTTGGTTAAATTCAGTTTTTATATCTTTTAAAAATTGATTTTTGATTTTTTCAGTTTTGAACCGAACTGACTGATTACTTACCTCTAATATTGATGTCTCATCTTGTCATACCCCATTTTAGAGAGTGATTAGTTGATCAGCGATGGACAACCATTATAGCTAGCCGGCAGGCACTATAAGCCGAAGTCTTGCTACTTCTTAAAGGTTTCCTTCTCGATTATCAATTACACTTTATTAAAAAGAAAAGTAGCTTGTCCAAAACTCTTTATATTCATTTGTTCTCATTCTTGTGACTATTGTGAGACTTGTCAATGTATGTTGTTTGTTGGATTCCTTATTGGCTTGTGAAACCTTATGTTTAAATAATTATCTATTTTCATAAATCATCCCGTGATTCTCATAGTAGACTTGGCTTGAAAATATTCAAATCAAGTGTCATACGAGTGCAAATGAGTGCCTAAAATTTGGCTCGTGACGGTTGGTATTAGAGCGAATTATGATTAGTGCGCAATGTAGAGGATATGATGAAATCTACTATAAGATATGAAGCCCTGGAGAAAATAGTTGAGAAGCTTTATGCTCGGGTTGGTAAATATTCTACTTGAAAAAGGCTGACATGAAATCAAAGAGTCGGTCCATTTTACGCTAGAATAATAAGGTAAGCAAATTGAGACACTTGGAAAACTATGAGCATTTGGGTTGTGGTAGCCAAGTTGATTAGGGGTGTTACATGCTTCATAAGGTACACTCTTTGGAGAAAGGGTAGCGACCTAGTTTTGCACACTCCATTAATGTGTCTTTTAAAGAGAGAATAATGACTAGATTTTTTAGAGAGAAAGTAATGTCTATGTGGCATAATATAAGTTTGAGGGTGAGCCAATAGAGTTTGGGGCCATCCAAAAATCTCAAGATTATAGAGAATATCTTAGGAAACTTTAAGAATAACACATATGAGAATGAGGCATTGGCCTTCTATATGAAGGATATTATTGTGTGTCTCAATTATTTTGCAGTAATTATGAGTAACACTGAGCATGATGTGAAAAAGGCTATGAGCATTACTTAAAGAGTGAATTAGAGAACTACGAATCAATGGTGAATTGCTAGCCAATTTCAATGTGAATGCCTATGATGTAAACAAGGTTGAAATCCTAAAAGTAAAAATCTTTATGTTATGTAAGTGATGCAACAGAGATAAATAATTTTCTCTATGATATGAATTTATTTTTTAATGTATTAAAAGTTACTCTAGTGTAGACAAGTTAAAGATAACACCTATGTATTTGACTAACAATGCTAATTATGAGGAAAAACTAAAGTTGAAGAGACAATAGATGAATAGTGCCTAATTATTCCTACCTGGAAAATTTTGAAAAGGAACTAAAGGCCCAATTTTATTTTAAGAATATGGATTTAACTTATAATAGAAGCTAAGCAAGCTCGAGTAATGAGTTCAATATGAGACTATGATTGATATCTTGGGTGAGGAACAGATTATTGAGGAGAAATGTAAAGGAATACAGTACAGCCTTAGCAGTAGCCAAAAGTTTGAATGACTACTCCAACAATGGGTTTAAGAGAAAACAATGGGAGCACGTGAGAATTCAAACAATCTAATAGTGACAACATAGTATAAAGAAGTGTTTCTGTGTGAAGAGCCACATCAAGTAATGGACTCGGCACACAAAGGTGCTTTAAATGTTTTGAGGGCTATTTGAGGAGAATAGTGGAAGAATTGGTACTAGAGACAAGTGCAACCAAATGTATTTCCTCGAGAAAGAACAAAATAGTGTGAGACTACAGAATAGATGCTTTTCAAAATTTATTCTCAAAATAAAGGTGAATGTGAAGAAAATAAAAATTGTCAATACTAAGAAGCAATAGGATGTTGCAAAAGTGATTGTTGAAGTATTATCAAGTGAACCATGGAAAGAAAGATAAATTTTACAATGACACTATAGAATACTTCTAATGTGGCAATTAGGAATCGAGTCCTTCAATAACGAATTTGAATCAAGATGGTATAGCGTCTCTTGAATTTCATACTGTGTTTCTTCATATTAACTATTTTTGGATATCTTTATATTCTAATGAATCATATTCCTCCTTGTGATTGATTCAACAAATTTATACTAATTGATCTTAATAATATAATAGCGGATAGCTTACTTTGAAAGGAAAATGGAGAATAATATATTTTTTCTAGACTCAAGTCCAGTTTTAGCTACATAATTAAACAGAGAAAATAAGTCATAGGTCAAACCGAGATGAAAGTGGCGCGAGAATATGGAGACCTCAGGAAAAGCTCAGTCGACGAAAATGTCAAACGTTTGAGTGGGGGAGAATATTAAGAGTCTAGAACTTCAAGAATTAAATTATAATTTTTTAGAGACCATATGAAGAATTCCTAGTACTAAATAATAGAAAGTTGAATATCACAATGATTATTTATAATTTTTATTTATTTATTAATTTTAGAAGGTATGTCACTTTAGATATTTTGAAGTCTCCATAAGACTTTTTAAGGGAAATAACTAGTTAGCTACCGATGGATAACTATTATAGGCAGCTAACAGGTACTATAAATTGATGTCTTGATCCTTCTTGTGGGTTCCCCCTATCTACAAATATATAGATATCTTTAATCGATTGTATCAATTATACTTTATAAATAAAAGAAATAGTTTGTTCATGAATATTCATATTTAATTATTTCTCATTCTTATAACTATTGTGAGACTTATAGATACATGCTGCTTGTGAGCTTTCTTATTGACTTGTAAAATCTCATGCTAACATAATTGTATGCTTCCATAGTTCATTAAGTAATTGTCATTGTTGATTTAGTTTGAAAACATTCAAATCAAGCGTCGCACAAATACAAATAAGTGTCTAAAAAATCTAGACTTATGATACTATAGGTATGTGACTTGAGGTTTCCATGCTTAATTTTGGCTCATTTTAGTTTCTTATCACTTTCTTCATTGATACACCTATAGCTATAAATGGACTCACTATTTAGAGCATCTTCTTCAGATCTTCAGGTGGATGATTCAATCACATATTGCTCATATTTTCTCATGACCAACTAAAAATTTCAGTGTTTAATCATTTTTGTTGTCAGATAAATTTAAATTGTAAAGCTCATCAACTCCCTATGTAATTAATATATCAAAAATGTAGAAAGATACTTTTTTTCATTTCAGTGTGAATTTTCTAATAATATAAAATATTATATATTTATATATATATAATAAAATAATCTTTAAAATAAAATACAATAAAATACCCATATACGACCGTGAAATATGATATACAATTTACACTCTATATTTCAATATATATATCCTTTAAAATTTACAAATATTATATGAGAAATTTATGTAATTTATTAAAATTCATGATAAAATTATAAAAGTTTAAAATATTTATATTTTGAATATAAAAATGATATAATTATATAATATAATATTTAATTTAAATATCTATTATTTAAAAAATGTAATGTATTCAAAATGAAATCAAAGATCAAAGATGAATATATCATTTAAAAAAACTTTAATGAATAGGAAAAATAAACAAAATGATTCGATTGGGGGGTCAAACTTTTTTTTTTCTCCTCCCATTTGTGTTTGTCCTTTGGATCCAAATGGGGTCAAAATTAAACGTGAGCTTAAACCATAGCTAAAAGCTTAATTAACACTTAGAAATTATTAAATATGTGATTCCCGAAATGTGAAATTTTGGTGGCACATGATCTTTACAGAAACAGTTTTTTTTTTCTTTTTATAGCAAATAATTTGATTTTTTTTTCTTTTTATAGCAAATTAATAATTTGATAAGTTGCATCAAGGATTGTGAATGGACCATGTTGTTTTCCCCTTGGTCCTGGGATTGTGAATGTGTTGTATGGCATTATTTTCTAAGGGATCATGATAGAGTGTTGATTAATAAAAAAATCCAAGCACTATATAAATCTAATCCCAAAATTTTAACTTTTTTTTTTGGCTTTTTATGGTGCTACTTTATTTATTTGCTATCATTAGGTGTTGAATAATTTTTGGACTTACATGGAAAATTGCTCATATGATCATTCCCTTTAGCCCATATTTAACTTTGTTTAATTTCTCAAAGAAACAGCACGAAAACGATGAAGTATTGGTGGATTGAGTTTTGTTATTCTTGTTCATGCATGAAATTAAGAGTTAGCCGTAGAACTATAAATAAAGCAAGCTATTCATAATTTATTTAATAAAACTCAGATTTTGTTTTGATTTCTTTTTAAAAAGTCAAATCTAAATTTAAATTTAAATTTTACAATCATGTATTAAATTAGTGAGTCAAACTTTAAGCTCGTTAATGTTCAGCTTGTTAACCTTTACAAATTCATTTACTAAAAATTATTTAAATTTAAATTTAAAAATTCAATACAATTAATAAATAAACTTACGGAACAAACATAATTTAATCTCATTTTTACTATTATTATTAACATTATGTATTTTTCTAGGTTAATTTATGTTTTTATAATATTTTTTTGTGGAAAATACAAAAAATAAAAACTTGGTGAAAAATGGCTTAAAATGTTGAAAAGTTAATTTGGTCGAAGTGATTTGGTCAAATCAGCCTTAGAAAATAACTAAGAAAGCTGCATAAGTGGAAGGAAGAAGAAGTCAAAACTCAAATCTTGATATGCCCAAGTCAATTTGCTTGGATCACTGGCCAAATCGCCAGAAGCCAGTAACAATTGAAATCTGGAAGTGTTTTGCAGAAAACAATTGGGGCAAACAGTTTGCCCAAATCGACTGTCGCCAACAGAAAAGTGCAGAAGCACAGGAATTGTAGAAATTCAAATTTTAAGAGTTTCATCCTATCTCAAATACACCAAGACTCATCCAAAACACCTCCAATACCATGCAAAAAGAATTCTTTCGCCCAAAGAGGTCTATCCCTGATGAAATACAAGCAAATAGAGAATCAAAGACCAAGTCAAATTGAAATTTCAACTCATAAAGGACTGATCTAAGGTTTCTCACCTATAAAAGGGCAGCAAACAGCAGTAGCAAAATATTCAATTTTCGGCAGAGAGTTTCAGCAGCACTACATCTTCTTCTTTTCTTCTTTCTTTTCTCTTTATGTATTTTTTGCCCACCATAAGTGACTAAACACATATTCTTCTAGTTGAAGTGGAGGAAATTTCAATTTTGTTATGAATTGAAAAATCTGAAACTCCATTATCAAACTTCTATTTTTTCAGTATTTATACAACTTGTTCTTCATGCTATTATTGCCTTGCTATTAGAATCAATAAGGCCCGTTGCTTTTAATCACGAAGTAATATATTGTAAGTTTGAATAATTTAGGTCTGCAATTGCTTAGATTATTTAAACATAAGTGACAATTAGTTGCATGATCTAATTAAACCACGCGGTTGACAAAGTTAGAATTAGGTTTTTCTATTTCTTAAAACAGTTTCTTTTGAAGAGTAAAGAACTCCGAGAACGTTTTTTGGCAACTTGTTAACTAGTGTTTGATTAACAAACGTTTCTTAATCAAACTAAACTTAAGAATGAATTTGGTTGTTTGGAACGTCTTCCATAACCTAAATTAATTTATTGAAATAAATAGAAAAATCAAAGTATCAATGATCAATTCCAAACTGAAATAAATCCTATACTTCAACTAGAGTCTTTTTATTATTGATTTACTCATTTTTTAATCATTGCTTTCCTTATTACTTTAGTATTAATCTTAGTTTATCATCATAAAAAACAACCCCTTATTTTACTTTTATTTGTCCAAATTATTGTTAGAAAAGTTCTTAGTATCAAATTTATGTGGATTCGACCATATTACCAATATCTACTATCTTTATTTATTGATTAGTAATATATTTATTTTTAACGATTTCGATAACAACCGCCGCCGTAACCTATCTTTTATGTGAATCGTTTAAAATTTCACCAAATAAAAGCTTTTACTATCTAAACTTAAATTTATTAATATTCAATTAAGTTTGAAATGAGTTATTATATATCAAACGTGATGTTCTTATCACTAATTATGAGCAGTTGACATATCAAGAAGTTAATATTTAAGATGTTATTATATAATAAAATGGTGAAGTGGGTAATGTAGCACTTGGGTGTGTGTCATTGGAGATGAGTTTTCACACACTTGATGTTGAGTTGGGTGGGTGAGAAAGAGACTACTAGTAGACTTTCTTTTTAATATGTAAGAGGAGTCAATTTTTAACCCTACGAATCTGTGCAAAACGTTGCACCGCAAGAGGGTTGAGTCAAGAAGATATACAAAGAAAAAATTTAAAAAGAAAAGAAAATATTTTAAAAAAATCGATAATATGAGTCACTTCTAACTTGATTAATTAAGATATGAATTTGCTTTTCTTTTTAATGCATAGATTCAATATAAATTAAATTTAATCGAATAAGAAAAATTAGTTTGTTATTCTTATTTTACAAGTGAAGATTTAGTGTTCAAATTATATATATAAAAATAATATCTATTGAAAATATTTTAATTTTTAATAAATCGATTCGCTGTAAATAAAATTAGTTTGAATTTAATTGATTAAGAATAATCATATTTGATTTAAAAAGAAAAGGGGTTGGTGATAAAAAAAAATAAAGAAAGAAAAGTTGGTATAGTAAGGATCTTTATGTGGAATGAGCTTAATTAAATTGAAGTAATTGCGTTTGGACTGTCATCCATTTACTCAAAAACAAAATCCCTTTGCCTGCACATATGCACCCACTTTTCCATACACGACATGACAATTTTCTCACTAAGCGATCATGTTCCTCATCTATATCCCCCAAGTTTCTCTCTAAATTTTCTCGAGAAAAAAGAAAAAGGCAAAGAGAATTAAACTGTAGAGCTATAAAGTTGGTGAGGTCAGTGTAAATAAAAATGTAGTTGGGAATATATTTCAATGCAAACAATGATGACTGCCCACATTCACTTTATTTGGCACCATGCATTAAAGTTAAAAAGCAGTATGCTCATCAGTAACAACAACAACACCAATCCCTTTCTATCAATTTCCAAGCTGAAAAGGCTTCCAACCAAAACCAAAACTAAGAGTATAGAAATTTAAAGTTATTAACAAAAGTGGGTGAAGATGACCCTTTTCTTTTCTTTTCTTTTCTGCTTGTAATTTTCTTTTTTATTAATTTTTCCATCCCACTTGCCTTCAACACACCCACATGTTTGCTCACATAAAAAATATATAGTAAAAAAAAAATTCACTTTGGTAAATATCTAAACCTATGAAATGCTTTATATATAAAATTATATAATAATTGGTAATTAAAAATAAATATTTATTTTACCATTAATTAAAAGGTTTATCATATATATATCTTTTTTTTATTTTGAATGTGAAATTGTTTGTTTATTTATTTAAATAAAAATTAGTTTTTTGATAGTAAAATCCAGGTAGTTGAAAGTTGATGCAATTTTATGATGATAAATTGGGGAGGGGGGTGGTGGCCCATAAACACGTGCAAATGATGGCAATGTCTTCCCTAATGATGGATTCCCACCGTTTCTTCCACTGTGTGGGACCCATTTCTTCTCTTCTCTTTATCTTTGACCAACCCATTTTATTTATTTATATCTAACTTATTCAATTTCTTCTTCATTTCTATACACTCTCTTGGTTTTTATAATTAATTTTTTTTTTAAATAAAATTAAAATGTAGAACCGAATTCTCTCAAAATACATTTTTCAACAGACTAAATTTATAAATATTTTATAATTAAAATTTAAAATTTTAATTATAAATTTCTATTAACATAAATAAATTAACTTCTTTGTATAATATCTGTTTTTATATTTTCTTACATCTTTTAGATTTTGATTAGGACCGTGTATTTTATTTATACATAATTGATAATTATAGTAAGGTTAATTGACAATCTAATCATTTTCAATTAATGGGTTTTTCTTAATTTATAATTAAAGAAAGATTATTAAGCATAGTCTGACACAATGAAATTAATGATATCTTGTGGATCTATGCATATCAATTCCAAAATTTGATCTTTAATTATTTAACTTTTGAATCATTACTTTTGAAGAAAGTATGTATTCCAATAAGATTGAGAGAAGCTTTGCGGTTTCAAAACTCTTTGCTTTCTAGAAAGCAAATCTTTTATTTATATATATAAATTTTCTTTTTAAAGAAAGGAAATGTAATTATTATGTGAACAGAATTGAATGGCTGTGGAATAACTAGAGCTGCTTAATTAGACACGTAGTTAAGGTTAGGTACATTAGTATATGATAGTCTCCCTATGATCATATCCCATTTGGTAGGCAGAAATTTAAGAGAAATTAAAAATATATATATATTTATTTTTTTATTAGGTTGATGTCGTGATTGAAGGAGTGATGGGTCGTGAATAATCAGTGTTATATATATAAAAATATTATAAAATATCATCAAGAAAATATTATAAAATATTATCGTTCTATATAACAAGTCATTTAAATTTGATACGTAAATACAATGATGTGAAAGAAAAAGAAGGATTTATTAATTTTTTAGGGTTTTTTTTAATTTTTGAATTATATATATATATATATATATATTATATAAGAAAACACATGGGCTCAACCTCATATATAGTGTGATCATATTGTCAACATTTGATATAATTAACCTAAGGATTGTAGTCAAGTTGGAATGACACCTGGCCAATAGGATTTAACCTAAATGAAATCTCTTTTTGAAGTAAAGATCTTCCTAATTTGGAGCATTATATGTAATAAACAGGATTAGGGTTTTAGCTATTCAACTTATTCATTTCACAATCAATCTTTTCTATAGTACAATATAACTGCGTATTCTACTCTGGCTAGCTTCTTGGGCTAATTCCTAAAAGGACCTGCCCATAGTTTTCACATTTTGCATCCTCTATTTTTTTGCCATTCTAACCATAATATCATGTCGTGTGAGATGGAATGACAGGAGTTCATTCTCCTATAATCAATAGTTTCAACTTAAATTCTAGTACGAAATAATTTTAAGTCTGTCTGTAAATCTAAAATAATTGATTTAACAGGTTTCATATGTAATGAAAAGGTGAAAATGCATAATGAGCTGTTAAGCAAATTTGAGAGCAACTCCAAATAATCTCACGCAAATTTAATTTGTCAAACATATACGGATTGTCCTGTACTGCATATGCGTTGGCAAGTATGAGGTGGAGGGAGACAAGGAGAAAGGGTCACCATCGAACCGGCAACCAAATCTTCATACTTTTGAAAAACTTGTTTAATTTGCTGGAAACTATGAAGACATAAACATATCTTTCTCTTACCATGCAATGGACAGAGCATGGGATAAATCGGTGAGTAAAAAAACCTTAAGGTTATACTAAATTCATGGCATGAAGAATTTTTGTTGGTTTCACATGGGAACCAGAATGTTTTTCATAGCAGCTGCTATAAGAGGAAAAATGACGACTTTAATTCATTAGTCTTTGTGAAGATGGTATGTTTTTCTAGGCTCTAACTACCTCTAGAAAACAGGTGGTTTTGTGAGAAAAAACGCAACCCTTTCGGCTGAATTCCACAATCATCCCCACAAAATCAGTGCAGATTTAGATGGATAAACCCACCGCAAAACCAAGTAAAAAGAATATATATTATTTTAAAACATCGCCTGTTATTACCGTCGAAATTTAGTGCAAGAATGTATATAGCATACGACATTAAGTCAAGATTCTTACAACTGCTTCCAGACATGAATTCCAACCATTATCCTTTAACGCAAGTAAATATAAAATGCAATTGGAAAAATTACATTTTAAAAATACATTAGTATTTATCTTTTCAAATCAGTAAGTGTGAAGGAAAAAATCAATAAGAGTTTATTATCTTTTCTGAATTACAGGAACTAAATAGTTATTATTTTGAAATTACATGAATTAAAAAGTTATAACTTTAAAATTACAGAAGCCAAATAATTATAATTTTAAAAAACAAAACCAGACTGGTCTTTCACCGTCTACTAAGGCACCAACGAAACAGATATTCCATACTGAGAAAAGAAAAGCAGAGAAGTGTTTCTATTTGTTCAGTTTCAGAAGCGAAATTGTCGGAGTTAGAACATAACCATGATGAAAGAGTTAGCCTTAAAACGAGAGTATTGATGACAAAGAACTCGTGGCAATGATTCTAAATCGAACATGTTTCACTTCTCCCTTGATTATATGCTCTCTCACACGTGCAACAGAAGAAGAAATCACTTGACAATCTCCAAAAATTTGTCCGTGATTGAAGTCATCAAGGTCAGACAGTCCAGATGCTTCTCTGCAATGCTGGTTTCACAACATAACTCATCATATATTTACAAGGAAGCAGAATTATTATTCACCCCTTCTGTTATAATACTTGCTTATTATCAGCTAATAAGTGCCTATGGCGTTGGCCAGCCAGACCCAAGAGGCCGAGGCCGAGAACCAAACACAGTCTTTTAAAAACGAAAAAATTGCTGTTTAATTCTTATATTTTGAAAAAATCAATTAATTCAGTTCTCGATTTTAAAAAATATATTAAAATATATTTAATATTTTAAAAAAATTTTTAATTAATTATTTTTTAATTTTAATTATTAAATATTATATAAAAATTTAAAATAATATTAATACAGAAAAAATAATTAATAGATTTTTTATAAACTGAAAGATGAACTAATAAGTTTTTAAATTAAATATTAAAATATTTAATAATTAAAATTAATAAAGAAATTAATTAATAAAATTTTTAAAATATTAAAAATATTTTAATATATTTTTTAAAAAATTTCTTATGATATAAAAATTAAATAATAATTTTTTGATTGAAAGACACAAGGTTTGGGTAGTAATTTTCCCATTAAAACACACAAGGTTCGGGTTTTAAATAGTTTATACTATTTGGGAAATTGGAGCTACAGTTCCTAAAGGAGAGGGATTGGATATGGCAAGCACTAAGAAAATATTTGATTTTTTATTGATTGTTTTTTCAAAAAATTCTCTACCCACATGAAAAAGACGACGGCATTCATTACTTGTTCTTCTCACTCACCACAAATATCCGTATCTTGAAAAGCAAAACAGGTTCCATTTTGAAGTTTTGGGATTGGAGGAATCTTTTTTCATTCTTCACTCTTCTTCTTCTTCTTCCCTCTACTTTTCTTTTTGGGGGAGAAAAAAGCTTGAGAGAGGCCACCGAAAAGCAAACTCACCTTATCATGAAAGCAAGAAAAAAAAAAATTAAAGGACTCGACGAGACGGGCCAACCCACACATTCACTCACTCACTCACACACCCACACGCTCGCACAGCTATTCTCCTTAATTCCCATCTCTCTTTTTTTGCTTTCTCTCGTTTTCTCACTCTCTGTGTCACTGTGATCTAGTTTGTCTTTTTGTTTGCTTTTTAAAAAATGGAAATCCCAAGTCAACCTCGCCTCATGATTTGGTCTTGGGTTCTTGTAAGCACCACCACATATCCCACTTTCTTTAACACCCTCTATATAATTACCGATCTCTTTCTTTCAATCCTTCACCATGGGAAGCATGAAGGTGCATCAGTTGTCACGTGGATTCTGGGAGCATGAACCCTCTCTCACGCTTGGTTGCAAGCGTCTTCGCCCTCTTGCTCCCAAACTTGCCAACACAGATAGTATCACCTCTTTTGATCTCAAGAGCTTCATCAGACCTGAAAGTGGCCCTAGAAAACTTGGATCCTCTGACGAGAAGAAAGATTCACCTCAGGTGATGATCATTCTTAACTAAATATGTCTGCGTACTTCCCATACTTCCTTTGTCTCTATATTATTATTTTCATGTCCTTTACTCCAAACACATACCCATTTCAAGATACTAAAGGGACAGCAAGTTATAAGACTAGTTTAGAAAGAAACTTATAAAATTTGAGCAAATGAGACTGAATATTACTGTCTTATTCGAGAAGAACTAGGTCTAAATATTACTTATGGCCTGCATGTTGCTGATGATGAACCGTAATTGATGTAGGTGGAGACACACGCAGGAGGGACCCGATGGAATCCGACCCAAGAACAAATAGGGATACTGGAGATGCTGTATAGAGGCGGAATGAGAACTCCAAATGCCCAGCAAATAGAACAAATCACTGCACAGCTAGGCAGATACGGCAAGATTGAAGGAAAGAACGTATTTTACTGGTTCCAAAACCACAAGGCCCGCGAAAGGCAAAAGCAGAAACGCAACAGTCTTGGGCGAAGCCATAGTCCGAGAACCCCAGGCCCCATCACCCCTATATCTTTGGATACGAGGGTATGTGTTATGCGAATAAATTGTGCTATATTTCTTTGAAAACAGAATCTGGTGTTGATTGAGATGTGTGTAAATGTTACACAGGAAGAAGTTGAGAGAGATGAAGACAGTCCATACAAGAGAAAGTGCAGAAGTTTGGCATTTGAGTGCCTGGAATTAGAAGAAAGCAGGTCATGTAGAGAGGAAGGAGATAGAACTCTGGAGCTTTTCCCATTACACCCGGAAGGCAGATGAAGGGGTTTTGATAAATTTCTAATTCATCAACTTTGTTTCATTTGTGATGATGATCTGCTTAATGTGCTTTTCTTTCTTTATTTCTTGCTTTGTTTCGAGAAAAAAAAGAAAGGCAAGAAAGATGTCTCTTTGTACTCCATTTCTGACTTGGACCTCACTCTTTATTCGATCTGTGGTGGGTGTGGGGATGTCTGTGTGTTGTGCGATTCCTCTGGGCTTTGACTAACAGAGAAACTTGTGAAGGCAAAGCTTTTAGGTTTAAAAAAAAGGGGAAGTAGCCTATGGACACTGAAGTCCACGCAGCTACAATTCTTAATGTTAAGCATACGTCCTTGAGATTTCAAGTTTCAAATGGGAAACGGATGGTGTCTTCTTCTTCCACCGATACCAAGAAAAAAATATGACAAAAACATGCCCTGCATGGAAGACTTTGATAAAGCAACGTATCAACTAACAGCGGACATAAAATTTTCTTTTTGAGAGTGATTGACATGCATTTTCCAAGGAAAGTTACCAACTAGTGCTGTGGTGGGGCTACCCATCAGCCTTGCCGCTGCGTTTTGGAGGGAAATGTGCCTAACCTAAATTTGAAACCCAAAGCTCCAATTGCTATTATTACTATTTTTCTTTATTTTTGGAATCAAACAAAGCTACGTATAACATTATTACCAATTTTATCCAAATTGGAGCTTCCACATTCCTCCCTTAATTAGAGTGCACTGCTAATGTTCCATGAATTATTTGGACCTTGATAAGTTACTCCAGCTCATTAACTCTTAACTCTAAAATTTACCATTAGCTAACTTCTTTGCCTCCTATAAAACTCTTACCAAATTGAGTAACGATCTAAGATAAATTGCTTTGAAAAAAATGAAAGAATGGCTAGCCACACTACTACAAAAATCTCAAATAGCACTCAAATTGATATTTTATATACTTAGACTTTAGTCATAAGTAAATAAAGTGGATCTCTCTTGCCGTAGTATAAGCCACACCACAGTTGTTGAACAGTGATTTCGTTAAATGTCAACTATTATTGGCAGGAGTACAAAATGGGCAGCAAACCGATCAAACTCTATTGAACTTTCTCGCAAACAATGTGGCAATCAAGTTCATACACAAAGCTGATTAATTGTCACAATGAAGTAAATCAGCTAGTTGCTCGAAAAGAACATGGAGATTATTAGGCAGATACGTAAGCCAATGGATTTCACAAGTCACAGAAGCTAAAGCACGACACTCAACTTCAAAGGAAAAACCAAACTATCACTCCTTGCTAGAATTATATAATCAACATGCACCAGTATAGCAGTAAAATTCTGTGTTTTGAATTTTAACAACTTGTTTGGTATAATTCATTTTGCAAGAAAATTTTTATAAAATTATATAAGATTTTTATTTCTTTTAAAATGAAATTTATCATGAGATGCATATAGTAATACCATCAAATCAATTCCATGCAATGCACGTTTAAAATGTAAGCAACTTTATAAGTAGATATAATAAAACTAAGCTTGGTATGATTATCTGCACCATTTATGTCACCTTTTCATATACGTCATCACTACTTCAACCATGAATAATGATGTCCTGCAATATTTTGCTGCACTTGGTTGTTAGAACAGGAGATCATTATTTAGCTGTTTGTTATTTAATTAGTATTTTTTTTCTTTACTAACAAAGAATTAAAACAACAGCAAAAGATTTTGCATACTGATATTTGCTACATCACTGTTAGCAAGCCTTCCCAATATTGAAGTGAATAAAATAACATGCGACAGCTTAAAACTGAAAAAAAAAAGGATGATCAATAAGAATAAACAATTATTGAAAACTAATATAAGATCTCGTAATTTAGACAATCAACTTTAGCTAAACATGTGGTAATGAATTAGCTTCTCTTCTAGTACGAGTGAAGTACACATTTGACAGTGTCGCACAAGTTAATTAATGATTTTTTCATATAAAAAAAACACTTTAGAACGAAATTTCAATTATGTTTATTTATTGAGAGAGAAAATGTTTTTAACGAATATTTATCTATAAAAATGAATCATCGACTTCATTCAAGAGAAAGAGTGTGGAACGATTTATTCTAACATTCATCAGTATTTAGAGGATAAATTAATTACATGTCGAAAGCTAATAGCCAAGAATTTTCAAAAGGGTAAACGAAAATCTGCCTGAAAACGTCTGATTCAGACTGCAACGGAAAGTAGAAACTGGAAACATACCGTACAATGAAGGCCCAATAATTGTCGTTGATTGGGCCGAAGGAATCCTCTTGCCAATTGGTCTAGCTTGCAATCTCTTTACGAAAGAAGGGCATTCTTGCGCCCCCATTCCTCTCCACTTAGTGGCAGATACAAAAATTTTGTCATGTAGAAGTATCTGACATTCCATCCCTCTCCACTTAGAAAATTTATTTTAAAATATATAAAAAAATTTAAATTAATGAATTATTTTATTAATTAAATCATATATTATTAATTATATTGTAATTTATCATTAATTTTTCTAAATTGAATTAAATTTTCACATTTAGAGCTATTACATAAAATGCTATAAAGATAAATTTAAAATATATAATATTTGAAATAATTCTAAAAAATTATATAATTTATTATTCTGTAGTTAATTCATTGAATAAAACATTTTCGTAAAGTAACACATTAGTGTTTTTTAATTTTTAAAAATATTTAAATAATCTTAAAATTAGTAAGACTTCAAATTATGATAGTTTTTAAAATGATGATAATCGCTTTACTATTAGTTTTTTTTTAATTATTAATATGTTGAAAATTATTTTGTATATCTTATAATTTCTATCTTTAAATTTGAACTTATTATTTAATAATTTAATATTTTGATAATTATTTTACTATTTTAAAAATTTTAATCAATATTTAAATTTATTATTTTAATAATCTTATCTCAAAAAATTATTTTTTAATTTATTAAAATTTAAATATTATCGAAACTATTAATTTTTAATGTGTAAATTTTGGATGTAGAAAAATATGAGAATATTAGAATTTTAAGATAAGAGTAATTAAAATATATTTAAATATTAATAAATTACCAAATAAAATTAATTAAACTTAAAAAAATAAATATGCATATCTAAAACAATTTATAGCGCAATAATTTATTAATTTTAAATTATTTTAAATAATAAAGTTATTATCAGTAAGATACTAATAATAATTATTTTTTAATCAATGAAAATAAAGGTTATTTTGTAAATTAACGATTACTGTCCTCTTTTAATCTCTCTCTCCTACACTGTATTGTATTCTCTCATCTCATCTCAATATCCTTTCTCTTCAACGCCTCTTTCTGTCTCCCTCTCTCTTCTTTTCTTTGCATTCTTCTCTTACAGGAGTTTTTTGTTCTTTTCTTGTTTTTCCTTTTTCAAGGGAACTTTTCCACAATGTTTGTGAACAGCTCCATCAAAATTGACCTTGATAAATGGTGGAAGGGGAGGTAACCAAGAGACCAACTCATTTTCTACTCGATTTGTATGGGAGGAATCGCTAGTATTAACCTCAAATGCACCCAAGAATTCATCAAAATGCGTGATAGCAGCCCTAAGGATCTCATTATATTCTTGGCTTAAATTCCTGAAAATTAAGGCATTTTTGCTTTGGATATAAGTTTAATTATTATATTTTTATTTAAAAATCAAATAAGTTTAATTGTTCGGCAAATTAAACCCAATTATTCTGTTTTTCCAAATAATTAAGCAGAGAAAATCAACAATGTAGGATGGAAGAGGAGTTGAAGCAAGCTGATCTGAATCTTAAAAAGGAATTAATCCAAACAGTAGCCAATCTTGGGCAATGGAATAGCAAATGCATAAGAGTTTCCCGGTCGCCACACCAATTTTAGTAAGGATCAACATGGTTTAAATTAGCGTGTAAGAGATCATTGCAAGGTAGACGATTTTTTAGCACCATCCAGAGGAAAATAGAAAGTTTTCTTGGTAAATGAATTTTGCATATTTTTTTTCCAAAAAAGCATCCATATCGATAGAGGAACTAGATCCCAAGTCCCTGCAAGAAGAAGACACGCAAAGGATTTTTGCAAGCCAAAAAATAACCTGATTTAACGGTATACTTACCTTGCCTATTGTAGTAAAATAAAATGTTATCCTCCTGCGGAGCCATCAGAATACGGATAGTAAGAATGTGTTGGATATCATCATGTGTAAAATTAGCCTCCAAGATTTGCTTGTTTCAAACATATTGAGAATGATTGATTAATTGATAGTTAAGGCAAATGGACGAATCATGTTTGCTTTTAGGTTATGCTGTGCTGGGTTATGACTTCAGAATCCAAGTATTTTCTTTGCCAAGAATAGAATTTCCGAATCACTTTCCATCTAACGCCCTCGAGTAGAATTTTCCTTCCCCATAGAATGTTTTGCCATCCCCATGATGAAGAACTGCAAGCTTAAACTCGGAGAAAAGAGATAGAGTGAAAATATTTTCCTTTAACACATGCGTTAGCAAAGAATTTGGATACTGAAAAATTCACCATCCTTATTTAGCAATCAATATTATACTAAAACTTTGTAGATCTTTGAATCCCAATCCACCTTTACATTTTAGTTCGCACAAAGAATTCTAGAAAATCCAATGCATTTTGTGAGAGGAATCATTTTTGTGTTTTATGGAGGTTTTTTTCTAATTAAGTGACGCTCGACATCTCAAGGAATTCTCTCGTCTCCTCCTGGCGGCAACCCTTATGGTGTATAAGTGATGTTGATGAATTCTGTGATGCGCCCCCTCTCTTAGCCTTGACGACCCTTCTGGCTGTGGTTTATTTTGGTTACTGGAGGTCTATATTGGATCTGGGATTTTCGATATGTCCTTATGGCCTTATTCTTCAGTATGCATGTTTTCCTTGTTGAAGGCAACGACGGTGACATATGTTAGATCTCGATTAGCTTAGGGTTTCTGGTCATGGGCCTTGACTTAGCCTATTTATATCCTTTCTCAGCCTATGATATTTCCCATACCTTGGGCCATTTCTTTCATAGATGGATATCTTTATTTTTTTTTTAAAAAAAAATCTAATGATAGTGAAACTAATTTTTATATGAGTTCATAGTCTTTGTAGCTTTACCACATTTTATAAAAAGGCAGTTGGTTACATAATGATTATTGTCCTCAGATAAAAACAAAAATTCCAACTTTACTAATTGCTATTCCAGCCAATCCTTAGAGAATCTTCAAAAGGAAAGATAAGTTTTGTTCAGTGGTGAAGCCACGTTGTGGAAATAAGAATTAATTAATTAATTAATTATACAATAGAAATAAATATAAGATTAACAGTTAAATCATTATATTAAATTATCAATTTACTGAAGATATATATTTTTAAAATTTTACACTATATTAGAAACATTTTATATTAACTTCTCTTTTTATCAATTTTTATGGTATAAGTATTTTTTTTTGTTTTCATAAAAAATACTCTTGTTATTTTCACATTAATTATTAAAAATTAAAAATCCTTTTGGAAGAAAAACAAGTCATAGTGCCAAACACACGGGATACCACCTGTTGAATTTGGGCAACGCTCGATTAGATTGTAAACAAAAATAACTTGTGCTGATTTTGGAATTTAGGGATTTAAAAGGAAGAAGAGTTTTAGATAATTTAAAAGGTAAAAATTAATTAATTTTTTTTTTCTACGTCAATTGTCCATATCAACCATTGTTAGTGTGTTTAAACTTCAAGCGCACTGGTATGAAGATCGGGATAATTATTAAAATAATATTTTTTTAAAAAATTATTTATCAATTTAATGTGAAATCAAAATAATTTACGCCTGTAATATTTGTTCTAAAAAATGCTAACTTAATTAGCGTTTTTTTAGAAACATTATAAAAATACCAACTTCAATGGCGTTTTCAATGGCACTGAAAATGGCAGTAATGTCAGCTGCTCCGTGAAAAATGGTTTTATAAAAAAAAAATTATCATTAAATTTTTATATATTATTAAAATGATTTAAATACTCCTTATTTTTTTAAACTTCAATCAAAATTTCTCGTATTTTATAAAATTGAATTCTTTCGTTATTGTAATTTCTGAACTGTAATGGTACTGAAATGATATGTAAAATTAATTTTATAAAATTATATAAAATTATGTAAAACTAATCATAATGAGATAAAAAATTAATTTTATATGATTATATAAAATTAATTCTACTTCTTCAAACTGTAATTATACTAAATTAAAATCATACTAAAAAATTAATTTTATAAAATTATATAAAATTAATGTAGTTCTCCCAACGGTAATTGTACTAAACTGGAATGGTATTAAAAATTAATTTTATATAATTATATAAAATTAATGTTAGTTCTTCAAACTATAATATACTAAATTAGAATTGTATAAAAAAATTAATTTCATAAAATTATATAATATTAATATAGTTTTCCAAACTAAACTAGAATGATATTGAAAATTAATTTTATATAATTATGTAAAATTAATTATAATTATTCAATCGGTATCGTATTAAATTGAAACGGTATTTAAAAATTAATTTTATATAGTTATATAAAATTAATTATAATTTTTTGAAATGTAATTATACTAAATTGAAAAGTATCAGTATTTTTTAAAGCAAACATTATAATTGTAAATTATTTTGATTTTACATTAGATTGATAAATAATTTTTTTAAACAATATTATTTTAACAATTATCCCATGAAAATCATAGAGCCCTTTTAATTCCAATAATAATAAATTTATTTTCTTGTAAAAAATTATGTGAATTTATAATTTTAAAAAAAATGCAAAAAAAAACTATATAACATACTTCACCCATTTCTGAACCAATCAAACTATATAACAAATTAATTTATAATTTAAAAAATAGAATATATCTCATATTAAATTTATTCGATTTTTTAATAATAATTTAAAATTAAATTTAAATTAAAAAATGAAAATTTATATTATTTAGAGATAAATTTAACCGGAAAAAATAGTTTCATCCAAATTTGAGGGGGGACCGAGTGTACAGTAAGTGGACCCGGGTCCGGGTTGGAAAATCTTTATATGACGCGCTTAGCTTCCGTTTCTTGTTTGGAAACTAAATAACGGCATTGTCTCATGATTATATTTTGGTTTCTTCTCTTCTTTTGCAACTCTCAAATCCTCTTCCTTCTCCTCTTCCCTGCACTCTTCTCTGCAATCTAACCATGTCTGCAAATAAAACCCATAAACCAAACCCTTCAAGCTCCTTCCCGATTCTGATAGTTTCTCTTATCACAGTGGAAACAAATTGAGCTTCGAGGCATATAATTCAAGCTTCAATAGCCTAACCCATATGGAGATCACAGCAGTTGCTCAGGTGGGTCAGAAGAGAAATAGAAAAGGGGTTGCAAAAAATGGAGAGACTGTTAAGTCTGGTAGTGCTGCTGAATCAGAGCATGATGTACATATCTTGACTGAGAGAGAAAGGAGGAAGAAGATGAGGAACATGTTCTCTAATCTTCATGCTTTGCTTCCTGAACTCCCTGCTAAGGTGTTGTTCGTATTTGTTAAAATGTTTGTTAATGATTTGTAAAAGATATAGGCTCAACGAAGTACCATTTTCCTTGATGATCATGTCATATGCAATATTGGGTGCCTTGATGAACGCCATCAAACTTAAAATTTTTTATTGATTTCTCTAAGCTAGCGTTGCCATTCCAGTGTCTATTCCTTTAATCGATTCCACCCAATTTGAAAATCAAGCATATGACCGAGTTTGAGTCTTTTGGCAAGCGTACTCAGCTTTCCTATGATGCGATCGAGTCTTCTTCCTTTTTGTTGGGATGTGGGAAGGAAGTCAATTTCATAGGACTGAGTTTATTCCTTTGCATGCAATTAATGGGTTCCAAGTTAATTCTTTTTATATCTAGGTCATAAAGCTTGGTAGCTTTCATTCCTTGAAATCTTGATTTGGATTTTGGAATTTTTGGCCGCCGGAGGACATCACTTCGCTTTTAGACTTTAGGGTTTTCGTGATTCAAATGTAATTATTCCATCCCAATTACATACATGCTATTTAGCTTTTGATGGAACTAGAATTGGATCCATTATTGCTTCATAAATTAATAGACAGGTTACTTTCTATATCAATGGGAGAAGTTAAACTTTCTGAACTTCAAAGTTCAAAATCTTAATCTATATTTTGCTCTCGTACAGGCAGACAAGTCCAGCATTATTGATGAAGCAGTAAAATACATTAAGATCCTCCAAGAAACTCTCCAAACGCTAGAGAAACAAAAGGAAGAAAAGCTCCATGGAGCAACAATTGATGAGAGTGAACCATCAGTTATCACATCACATAAAGAAGTATTTGAATCCAGGGAAGCCTTTTTGGCTATTCAGGGACCATCAAAAGGTTCCTCTATGGCTACAAATATGCCTCATTCATGTCCTGTCTCTCTTTCTCCATCTTGCTTCCGGACATGGTTTTCGCCAAATGTTGTGATGAACATAAGTGGTAATGATGCACAGATTAGTGTGTGTTCACTCAGGAGGCCTGGATTTCTTACCAGCATCATCTATATACTAGAGAAGCATAAATTGGATGTTGTATCAGCTCATATTTCCTCAGACCAATTTCGCAGCATTTACATGATCCATGTTCATGTGAGTATCGATGTACTTATGTGAGAATCTTGCTGGTTCCTTAAGTTTTTATTTTCCTCTTTGTTTGGCATGGGGGCTACTAATTAAGCAATCCATATCATTGACTTTCTTTTGTATGCCCATAAATGACTTCCATATATCTCTTTAGTTTTCTTTTGAAATGGAAATGCTTTTGACACTCTGAGGCTCCAATGATCAGGCTGGTTGGGGTTCTGGTCAGTATCCAGAGGCATTGTCAGTGGAAGATACATTCAAGCTAGCAGCAGGAGAGATGAACTTATGGCTATTGTCATGTTGATTCCGGGCGGCCGACTGAAAAGAATCACTTCCCTCTAGGCATCTGCCTTTTCTGCAGAAGGGGTGACTCTTGCTGAAGACATGAACAAATAGATTACCTTGCTCTACTTGGAGGTTGAATAGTTTATGTTCATCCAGAGAATATGATCTAATAAACTTGTTGCATACATATACTTGAGCCATGAGTGTGTAGAAAAAATGCATAAAGAAATTAAATCAAGTGTATACATACAATATATGCATGAGAGATCAGAGAATCTATAGAAGTTCAATTATCTTCTAAACAAATCCAGTTGGTGTGTTGAATCCTTTGCTGATTAATTAATCTATGGACATGGGCTTACTTAAATTTACTTTCAATAATATTTAGTGCTAAACTAATAATACAATAAAATAATGATATTTGAATTTCTTTAATAACCGAGTTAAAAGAGTTGAAATTTTGAATATCACATAACGTTTTCAGACATGGATTACAAAATAAAGAGGTTATAGAGTCTAAGGTTTAAGTAAATTATACTAAGGCATATGATTTTCAAATAAGATCCTGGTGTTTTTTTTTTTTTTAACTCTTGATCTTCTCTTTCCTCTTTTATTTTTTTTTAATTTTTTATCATTTCATTATGGTCATTCCTTTTTTATTCTAGATGGAAGATGATTAATAATTTTTTCCTCTACACCTTTTGGTAGAATTATAAATAAATAAATATATTTTTTGGTATAAATTTATACTCTTATGTGAGGGATCTTCCTTGATTTGTTGTTTTTCTTCTTTATTTAGTGTGTTATTGGATTTTCTTGCTTGCAAGGTTGGTTTTGGGCGTCATTAGAAAATTTTCTTCATTGAATTGTGCGAGCTTGGAAGGAAAGATGGGTTTTTTCCTTCCCTGAAGAGTTTCCTTTTCTCTCACCTCTCACCTTGCATCTCCTTCCTTTGGTGCGAACAAAGTTTTTTGTTGCTATGCTCCCTTTTTGTTCAACTTTTGTGGCTCCTCCTTAGGAGGGAATTCTAGTTATTTGGTCATTTTGTGCTTCGGTTGGTAATGGTTCTTCTACTCTGACGACCGTGCTAGTATCCTCCATGTGGCGAGTCTAGAGTATACCCATCTCTAGGCAAGCTAGAGTTTGTTAAATCAGGTTAGGCTCTTCTTATGCAATGGGCTTGGGCATTGGGCTTCTATGCCCTTTCTTTTAATGCAACTATCGTATAATAATAATAAAAAAAAATATTTAAGTGATATGTTATTAGAGATTACCATTTTGGTTGTTTCTATAAAAATTGAATAAATTAAAATTTTAAATTTAAATATTTATAAAAATAAAACTAAATTAATAAAAAATTGATTTAAATTAAATTAATTTGATTTGATTTAATTTTATTAGTTAAATTTTTATTTTTATATTTTATTTTAAATATTATATGATTTAATTAAATTATTTGAATTTTATTTAAAGTCTAAAATCTAATTTTTCTATATTACATATAAAAAATACATAGTATTAATAAGTAGTTAGTTTGATTTTTTTTTTAATTTTTTCTGATTAAAATCAAATCAAATTGATATAATTAAATTTTTTAAAATTAAAATTAAACCGAACTTAATAATTTATAAAATCGAATTGCATTTCTAAATTTATTTAATTCAATTAATTATTTTAATTTGAATCAAATATTACTCACTCTTATATTTATTTTAAATATGTATTGTAGTTAATCATTGCATATATAAATATGAAAATAAATTTAGTTAAATTTAACATTTAAATATTTTTAAAAATTGAAAATTTTACATGACAATATTTTTAATTATTTATATTGAAAAACTTAATAAATTTATTCATATCAATAAAAATATATATTGATGTTAAAATTATATTTTCATTATCTCATAATTTTTATTTATTATTTTTAAAATTGTTCTAAAATTATTATTTATTTTTTAAATTATAATAATATATAAATTAACTATTATAATTTTATTGAATGTTGTTTTATTTTTAAAAAATTGCTCAAAATATCTCTTAGTATTTAATAAAATTTAATATTTTTTAAAATATATATAATCAAAAAGTTAATAACAAAATTATATTTTTTAATAGGTATGAAAAAATAAAATGGATAAAAATTATTGTATATATTTTTATGATTTTTATTTTTGTAAAAAAGAAAATTTTAAAAATAAATTAATAAGTTAATATATTAATAAAAATAAATTAGTGATTGTTAATTCTTTTATAGAATTTTTATTATGGGAAACAATTGCAATGTATTAATTTTGTTCACTTGTTTATTAGCATAAAAATTGTTTTTTCAGTTCAAATCAAGATAATGCTCCTCGTTATTATTATTTTTATTATTCAGCCAGACTTTCAGTTTGTCTTATACGGTCGGTTCATATAAATTTAAATGGAATTTTTTAAAAAGTTTAAAATTAAATAATTAAATAAAACAAAATTAAATTTTAATTTTAATTAAATCTGTTTAATTAGTCAATAGTTAGTACCATCCAAATTTATAGGCGTGATACGAAACATTAGCACAAGGTAACATCAGGCTGAATTTGAAAAACATGAAAATGTTTAATATTTTAACTTTGAAAAATAATTTAAGGAAAAGATAAAAGAAAGTAAATTAAATAAATTTATTTTATAATATTTAATTAATTACTATATTCATAAATTTAGTTTGATAATAAATAATAAATGATAAATTTAAAAGGTTTTAAATTTTATTTTTTTATATTTATTTTTTATTTAAAAAAAATTATTATAAAAATAATTATGTACTATTAAAACGGGCAATAAATACTTTAGCTCTAACTAATACAATAAATTCATGGCTTTGAAGCAAATATCTAGTTGGTGGGACCATACGTGGCTAAATATGTAGTTGGAAAAGTATTTTCTTTATTAAAAAAAAATTATTGTACAATATAAATATACATTATGTTGATAAACTTAGCCGGAGAAGATTTTGATTTCTTCCTTTTTATTTTGTCTTTTATTGTCTTTGTAACGATTTTTATCGGCTAATCACATTTAATCGTCTCTTTGTTACATGAATATTTATTTTTATTACTCAATTATATATATAGACATATCAAAATAACCTTCTATATCAGGCGCTTATTTAATTTCTCTCGATGCATGGTTGTTGAAGTTGCAAATTGACTGAACTAATTATTATTTTTCACGTCATATCATCGAATTGAATCATTTTTTATTGGGTCCGCGCCCATAAACTATCCGACCTGCTTCATGTGTCCAGATTAAAATTTATAATAATAGATCGATTTATTTGAGAATGACTTGATAGATTTTAGACTTATATTTTTTTTAAACTCAACCTCATTCAAAATATAAAAAGTTCGGTAATAATCAACATAAATATTCTCTCATTTCATGTTATAAATTATATAGATGTGATTTAGATAAAAAAAAAAAATTTCACTTTACCTTGCAGAATAATAAATTATCTTGATTCTTGAGGGAACATCTTCTTTATGTACTTTTTTTGAGAAAGACCCTTGTTTAAGACCAGTGCTAGCTGCTAGTGAATTTGCTCCGGTGCAGGTTGCCATACTCATGAAATCTAGTCAGGTGGGTCCAATATTAAAGAGAAAATGTCTTCCCTTTAACAACTACCAAGGAAAAAAAGGGTCATATTGCTTAGAAGCTAGAAGAAATTATCCACCCTAAGATGTAACTATCAGTTTAATGTTTAATGTTTACTTTCATACTTCATTAAATTTATTAATTGCGCCATATATTTTTCACTTAATGTTTTGATATGGTAATATTTTGCTTTGATTTCTTTAACTATATTAATGTAATTTTGTTAATTTTCTCTTATTTATCATATGCTTTTATATTAAATTATAGAATTTTTAATATTATGCTGTTATTTATTTTTTATTATTATTTTTATTGGTTAAAATCAGATGAGGACCAACACAAGGCAATTTCAGAAATCATTTTAGCTAAAAAATAGAGAAAAACACAACGCAACCACATGTAATTTTCTTTTTATTTTTTATAAAAAATAGTTTTTTAAAAATATACTCCGTCAAGTGAAAATCATAATTTAATGTATGGGTCAAGATTGCATTAATAAGAGTAGGGCTGAACATTTGGTCGTCGAACCGAATCAAATAAATTAAAAATTAAAATTTTAGTATTTAATAAAATCGAATCAAATTGATTTTGGTCGAAAATTGAATCGAATTAAATCGATCTGATTCAGTTCGATTCGATTTGGTTTAATCGATTTCGATTTTTAATAAATTTTTTATTTTTTTACCTTATTTTTAGTTTTTTAAAATTTAATTAAAATATTTTAATTTTAATATAATTTAATTTTTCTATATTATTAAAAATAACATATTATTATCACTAATTAGTTCGATTTAATTTTTTTAATGTTTTTCTGATTAAAATCAAGTCGAACCAAAATAACTAAAATTTCTAAAATTTAAAACTGAACTGAACCGAATTAAATGAAAATCAAATTAAATTTTTAAATTAATTTAGTTTGATCAATTTTTCGATTTGATCCAAATAGTATTTGCCCTAAATAAGAGAGCACAAAGTGTTAAGCAAAGTCAAAAGCTAACTTCCCCACATACTATATAAAAGTATTAAATATATTTTATTTTTTAAATTAAATTTAAACAATGAAAATTAAATTATTTGAAAAAATTTCTTTTCTATAAATTATTTTTTATAAATAAACGAAATGTTAAATAAAATATATTTTATTTTATCTTTCTAAATACGTAGTTATTCATATTAACTAATTAAAATTTTTTAATTTATATAAAATAATTATAAATATATAGACCGGAATAAATAAAATATTACTATCTGCTCATGGTTAGGAAGCATCCAAAATCCCACCAACGCCAAAAACAAAATCCAATAAAATTAAATGCAATCAGACTCTAGTCTCTGTAGATGGTAGACACTTCCCTTCCCATTCCACTATTTTAATGGCGTCCTTCATAATTTAGCCTTAAATTGCAATCACTAACAGAAACATTTGGGGATTCCTCCATTTCTACAAGGTCCCATCATTGCCAGCTCCTTCCCTGCTCTGTCTCTAACCCCACCTACACTGTACTCTCCACTCTCTATTTCTTTTTGGGTTTCTCAACTTCTTCTCATTGCTCTGCATCTCTTTCTTTTTATCTGTTCTTCTCTGTTTACGTGACAAACGTTTCTGTATAGGCTGCCACAGGAAACCGACAGCAACTGTGAGTTGAGGAAGAAGAAGAAAGAAGAGCCATAAATGTCTAAGTACTCTTTCTTGAACGATCAGCTCTCCAAGAGAACCTCAATCTTCGGTTTACGTTTATGGGTAGTTCTTGGTGTCTGTGTAGGAGCTGCCATTGTTCTTGTCCTTTTCCTTATTTCTCTCTGGTTCACTTCTAAACGCAACAAGACTAATAAAAATGCTGCTCACTATAAATTCATGTCGTCTCTCAACAACCCCACAATTCCCAGCGTCTCGAAGGAAATCCAGGAGATAAGTGTAGACCCTTCACACCCGACCCCTGATGCTAAGCCGATGAGCCCGGAACCAGTGCCGGAATCGGATCCTGTCCTGCTTCTACAGAATGAAGAGAATACTAGTCCTGTCGGTGGGCGAAACAGAATTCACATAGAGATTAGGAAGGACCACAGAATATCTTATGGGTCGGGTTATGGAAGCGGAGAGACCCGGTCTGGTCCTCGTTCCGGTGATCAGGGCGGTACGGTAATAACAGTGCCAGAGGTGTCACATTTGGGATGGGGCCACTGGTACACCCTCAGGGAGCTTGAGTTCTCTACTAATGGTTTTGCTGACGAGAATGTGATTGGCGAAGGTGGGTATGGGATTGTTTACCGGGGTGTTATGGAGGACAATTCTAAAGTTGCCATTAAAAACTTGCTTAACAACAGGTATAACTTGAGATAATGTTTTGTTATTTATTAAGGAATCTTGCCGCAGAGATTGGATTGGGCTTAAAAGCTTGTTGTTCTTGAATTTGATATAGGGGACAAGCTGAGAAGGAGTTTAAAGTAGAAGTTGAAGCAATAGGACGGGTGCGGCACAAGAATTTGGCGAGGTTGCTTGGTTATTGTGCTGAAGGAGCTCATAGGTACTTAGATTTTCTGCTTTAGACTATTGATATTTCATTTTCAGTATTGCAAGTTAGATTTCAGAATTCTTGAGGTACCTGTTTTTGTAGCCTTTTATTTCATTGTCTTGTATTACATGCTAAAGAAATTTCACTGCTGTTTTAGGATGCTTGTATACGAGTATGTTGACAATGGTAACTTAGAACAGTGGCTTCATGGAGATGTTGGACCTTGCAGCCCTCTCACATGGGAGATTCGCATGAATATAGTACTTGGAACAGCAAAAGGGTACTGATTTGTGTTGAGCATGGTTAACAACAAGAGCTTCAATTCTTTGATGTTTCTCCTTCTGAGTGTTTGTTGTGACTAATGTCGAAAAATTCTAGGTTGACTTACCTGCATGAAGGACTTGAACCCAAGGTTGTTCATCGTGATATAAAATCAAGCAACATTTTACTTGATAAGCAGTGGAATGCTAAAGTATCTGATTTTGGCCTTGCGAAACTCTTAGGCTCAGAGCGGAGTTATGTGACCACTCGTGTAATGGGAACATTTGGGTGTGTGTTTTTTTCGTCTAATTAATAGGCAATCCCATGATCTTGTTCCAGCAAACCGGAATAACCTTTTTTTTTTTTCCTTCTGTTCCATAGATATGTGGCTCCAGAATATGCTGGTACTGGCATGCTGAATGAAAGAAGTGATGTATACAGCTTTGGGATACTTCTTATGGAAATTATTTCTGGAAGAAACCCAGTTGATTACAGCCGCCCTCCTGGAGAGGTTTTTATCCTAATCCACTTGTGATGAATCTCAACCAGTTCAACATAATCTTCTTAAGGTTCTTTTAATTGATTTTTATTTGTGAATCTAACTTTCAGGTGAATCTAGTTGAATGGCTTAAAACAATGGTTACAAATCGGAATGCAGAAGGAGTTTTGGATCCTAGATTGCCAGAGAAGCCTTCTTCAAGGGCACTGAAGCGTGCCCTTTTAGTAGCTTTACGCTGTGTGGATCCAAATGCACAAAAAAGGCCAAAGATGGGGCATGTGATACATATGCTCGAAGCTGATGAGTTTCCCTTCCGAGATGTAAGTTCATATTGGTGTTAGGCAACTAATCATTTTTCATTTATAGGCTTTTCTGTCTTCAAGCTTAATTGTTAAGCTACCCCTTTCAATCATTTTTCATATATCTTTGTGTTTGTTATGATTGCTGCTGTACAGATGCCCATAGCTCTTTATGATTAGTTTTGAATCCTTGACTATTTGAAATATTGCATTAAGGATTTCATTTCTAGACAATGCAAGACAAATCAATATAAGCTTTGAAGCATTTATGCTATGGGGTGATTCCCCATGTAAACCCTTATCCATTATTGGCCTGCTGTTCTTGGTTCAGGACCGCAGAACTGTAAAGGAAAATGGGCGAGCTCATTTTGATGGTGAGAAAACAGATAAGCGGGTAATTGAATCTGGTGACAGTAGCGGTTACGAAAGTGGTGCTCAAACCAATATATCATTGTGGAGAAAACAAGAGCCTGAAGAACAGTAAGTAGATTTTGTTGAACTCATGTACAAGATTATCAGATTCACCTTATTTTGTTCATGTTCAGCTTATTCGGAGCCCCTGAGAAAGATTCTTACTCGCACTAAGGTATTTATACACTCAGGCAAATAGCAAGCTGTCAGTATGCATTTTCACAGAGGTAGGACCTATCATGATTTTAGCATATATGGCATTTATGGATTGGTCGAGTGTATACAGTATACACTTGAAAACGTAGTTTGATTCTTATATGTTGTATACTTAACATATAGTTGCTGATGTTCTTGAAATCTCACCTTATGTAAAGAAATTACTCCTTGAGTATATGTATGTACACCGAGTCGGTTGGTGCTGAAGGAATTTCCAGATTAAATACCACAGTAGTAAAATTTTTCACGTGGTGGAGGTGGGGGAGTGTTTGATGGAGGTTAGAGTACAGGATACTTCAGTGCGTCTGCAAAATCTAAGTACAATTTTTTTTTTTTACTCACCGACAAAGAACTACTTGCAGGTATCCGGCGGTCAACCCCCGAAAAAAGGGTGCAAATATAATTGGTCCGTTTAGTTCATGAACCATAAAAGCAGAATAACTAAGTCTTAACTTTGAATTTTTAACATAAATTCTAATTATAAAATATTATTAAGTTGCCGATGATTATGAAAACTTGGGTCCTACCATTCACATGCGGCACTATTGCATTCCCTTGTGAGCTTTTGTTTTTATTTAATTTAGTAATTATTCTCTAATTATTGTGATTACCTTTATTTTTTTTTTTTTTAAGGCTGCGAGGGCCCATTTATGACAAAAGAAACCTAAACAGCTAGATGTGAACAAGGGATATGTATCTTTGGGTCCCTCCAATGTGTTGAGTGTTGTTGATTCTGGTCTTAAAGGATATAGAAGGTGTGGAAACCTTTGTCTTCTGTTTCTATATTCGGCTTTCTTCTGTCTTAAGACCTATTGTAACATTCCGCATATCCACTTTTGGTGGTCTTAAGTTTATTCATTGTCGCTTTATTGACTGAACTCCCCAAGTTTTCTCGGGAAAAAGGAGAAAAAGAAAAGAGTCTCTATGTATAGTGGCCTTAAATCCATGAAATTGTTGGTGGTCTTCCAGTCTACCCAATATGGGCCACAGCTCAAAAGTCTCAGGCATGAGCTGAATGCTTGTCCTATTTGTTAAATTCAAGGCGGAAGTTAGACAATGGAATCTTGGTCTAATGCTAAAATTAGCAAAAATTGAGGCCCCAAGATCCATTTTTTATCCTTCTCTCAAAGATGTAAGGATAAGGCTCCAGCCCTAAACACGAATAGACTAAGAATTTTTAGGCCTAATAAAAGCCCTTGAAGAATATAAACAAGCCCTAAAGACCCAACCCATTTTTGATCCAACCAACCCGGATGAAAACTCAAAAGCGCCAATCCTTGACTAGAACAAATACCACCATTTTTATCGGCGGCCAAAAAGTTTCTCCTACAGTAGCCCAAAGCAACCATACGAACTAAGTGAAGCAACATGGAGAAAGAACAATACAATGACTCATTAGCAGTTTCTAGATTTCAAGGGGAGAACAACTTTGACTGAAACTGGGGCATGCATTGTCGGATCGAAAGCAAACAGTGATAATGACTTTTTAAGGAAGCGGAAGCAACATCTGTTCCAACAAAATAGTACTTCTTTTAAAAAGAAAAGGAGATTGTAAGGCTCTGAACAAAGTCCAAGCCCTGTTGGAGAGAATGGAAGCATCGTGGAGGCCTTCCTGTGCTGATATTCCTGAATCATGATGTCCGTCCCCTCTGGATTTTCTTAAACTCGACTGTAATGTCACTAGGAAGCAGGGCAGCTCCAAAGCCTTCGTAGTGTGGTAGTTCGCAATTATGCAGGGAAGATGATTGAATGGTCTTGAGAGCAATGTTGCGGCTCCTACTCCGCTGGCTGGGGAAGCGAAGGCCCTGTTGGAAGCATTGAAATCGGAATGGGTATTAGTAATATTGTGGTCAAGACTAGCTCTTCTATTCTGCATTCGGCGATTACAGATTCAGGTAGCAATAATTGTTGTGACTTGGAAGATTCAAGCTTCTGCTATGGCAATTAAGCACCAAGAAGCCCAGTTTTCAGAAATTTCATCCTTCCCTTTCGTCAGAAAAGCAGCTTATAAAGCTGCATATTGTCTTGCAAAATTGCAGTTTATTTGCAATCCAATCCATTATAACTAGCTTATATGCTCACAAAGCCTTGTAATGCAAAGCATTTTCGAATTAAGAAAGAAAGATGCTGAGAATCAATAATCACACAATTTAAAAAAATAAGCATGAAAAGAAATTAACACAGTTTACCTAATAGGCTCCATATCTTAACAAAAGAGAGACAGAGAGAAGAAGAAGATTGTCAAAGTTTGAGTACTTAATTTCATACATCAGAAAACAAACATTCAATCTTGAATTATTGATATGAAAATATTAACAGAATAATCTTCCAAGAAGATCCATGGCCTAATTAAAAGATCAATTAGAGTTTAACAGCCACTATAGGGCTTGAAACCACATGATTGTGTTGATCACTCCATTTAAGATAGCCATAGACCACAGCTGGAGAATCTGTATCAATCTCCAAACTCACAGAAAAGCCTTGATTCTGAAATTTTTGAGTGAAGGACAAACTACTAGGCTCCACAGTGACTCTCATTCCAGGAGGAATCACTAGAGTTGCATTGTAAACAGCTGTGTTATCTCCCACATTTGTTACCACCCTGCTAAATTTCTTCACCATTGGAGAGTTTTCTTTGGTGAATATGCTGATGAATGAAGGATAGTTTAGCTCGCCCAGTTCTTGGCTGCAATTCCATTGGCTTCGCCTGATGATAGCTCTCAGCTGCTTTTCAGTGTAGCCAAGACCGCAGAGGAAGTCAATATAATCTTGCAAGTACATGTCGTAGATGAGTCCAGGATCTATGGCTTTGTTTGGGTTGAGATGCCCAGCTCCAAAATCCAATGGTGTGGCTGTAAGGCCTGTCCGTTGATCTTTCAAAATTGTTCCACTCTGGTCTGTGACATATGCAGTGGTCATAATAGCCGATCGAATTGCTGCTGGGCTCCACTCAGGATGGACACACTTAAGCAAAGCTGCCACTCCAGCAACATGGGGTGCTGCCATCGATGTACCTGATAATAATGCATAATCCGTCACAATTTGGTATCCGTCCATTTTCATGTACGGCTGGTTTGGTACAATTGCTGCAAGCACGTCTACTCCCGGAGCCAGAATATCTGGCTTTAGAACATTTGGACTGATCGGATCAGGTCCTCTGGATGAGAAGAAGGCCACTTGAGGTGCCATTTTTGTACCCAACTTGGTGAATATGAATTCCATGGTTCTTACCTTCGGCGTGGGCACCCGAGTCACATAGTCCCTAACCAAGGCCCCAGAAGCGGTTGATATTTTCAGGAAGGGAATGTTGAACGCAAACGAACCCAGTACTGATGTATTTGTTATCAGAATTCCAGCATATGCACCTACCCTTTCGAGCTCTTTCTTTTGTTTCAAAACATTAGTTTTTGTGTCAGTGTCACAAAAGACTACCTTGCCATGGACCTCAGCAGGAACCAATGCATCATGGTGGCAATATGCTTTGCTGTCATTATCTTTGCCATAGTATAAAGGAGCATCAGTTATGTAAATGCTCTTTGGGAAGTACGATGTTCCTTCCACTGTTAACCCATTTTCCAGAGTCACTTTTGCAGTGAAACTCCGATCAAGTGTGCCTGCTCCTACTGTTGTGATCCAAGGTGCTCCATTATGTGTTGAGTTGAAATCTCCATCATTGCCGACTGCACATACGACGACAATCCCTTTCTCTATTGCTGAAAGAGAAGCTATGGCAATAACATCATTGAAGTAATGAGTCTGATTGAAACCAAGAGACAAGGACATGATGTCCACCCCATCAGCAATTGCTTGGTCCATACCAGCGAGCACATCACTGGCTGCAGTCTCTGCTGTATCTGTTGCGAAGATGACCTTGTACATGGAAATATGTGCTCGTGGAGCTACACCTGTGGCTGTGCCTCTTGCATATCCAAAGTGACTAACTCCAGGAACATGGTTCCCTGCAGCTGTGGATGAAGTATGGGTCCCGTGGCCAAAGAAGTCTCTTGGTGAGTTATAATCAATCTTAGTGGAAATATTTCTATGTGCTGCTATGAGTCCTTTGCTGAATGATCGAGCTCCAATGAGCTTGCTGTTGCAATTAGAAGGGCTAAATGCAGTGCCATTCTCACACTGGCCTTTCCATTTCTTTGGCGCAGGGGGCATTCCCTTGTCATTAAAACTCTCACTCTCTGGCCAAATTCCTGAATCAATGATTCCTATAATCACACCTTCCCCAAATGCTGCAGTTGGCCACAAGCCATAGTTATGGCTTAGTCCAAGAAACTTAGGGCTGTAGGTGGTGAATGGCTTGCCAAACGACTCCTTATATGTGGCAAGATGAGCAGGAGATTTCTCAAGTTCAGAGAGTTGTGATTGTGTGAGCCTGGCACTAAAGCCATGCATAACATTGTTATACGAATACAACAACATTTCTTCGTCATCAACATAACTGGGCAATGATTTTAGGATGGACCGATGCCATGACTCATGGGTTGAGAAGGAGACAGGCTTGTGAAAGCTGTCCATGTGGATGATATATGTCTGCAGCTCTTCTTTTCTCGAAACTGCATTGCTGCTTTCCAGCAGCAATAACAGCAGCAGCCAAGACAAAAAATGGTCTGAAATGAGATTGGAGAACCTCATTCTTTGGGTCACGGGTAAGAAGACTTTAGCAGGGTTGATGAACATTGGAATATTAATAGTAACTACAGAAGCGAAATTCATTTTTCCCACCGTGGGTGAAGCAATTATTCTGGGGCGAACGCAAATATCGATTTACATGCTAATTAATAAAAATCTCTAATTTCATATTTTTCAAATGTTAATAAACTTTTATTACTAAAAATAATTACATAACATATTTTAGAGAAGGGGCTACTGATCAAGGTCACATTAATATTTTTTTATAATATATTACTTCCTTTATTCTATAATTTTTATTTATTTTTTTAAAATTATTATATTAAAATTATATTGAATTAAGTGTATATATTTAAATGTATGAAAGAATTTTTTTTTAAACGTTATCTACTTATCAGGTGAAATAAGACTGAATATGCAACTTTTTATTAGCATTTTAAATTTTTTATGGTTATAATAATATCTAATTTATTTTATAGAAAAGTTTTATTAAATTTATTTTATAGAAAATCAATTTTTTATTTCCCTCTATAGAAAGGAAAGAAATTAAAGAAAAGCTTGGCCGAATCCCAATCAAGAACTTCCTTTTTCATTTTGTCTTTCCTTTTATATTTTCTGACTAATTAATTAATTGCCCTTTATTCTTATGACACCAATAAAATGAGATTCCCAAAATCCCAACCAAATTGCTCTATTTATATATTGATTTTTTCTTTTTTTTAGTTTCTCAATTAATATTAGCATTTTGTTTCCTAGAAGAAGAAATTGACATAGTGTAGACTAATTGATGAAAATGTAAACGCTCCCAGAGAGGCATGATATGATATTTCCCTCAAATGCCAACCCATATTTTCCTGAATCTTGTTCAGTGTCTTTTACAAGCGATTAATTTTAAGCTTTATAGCATATTTGAATCAAATTTAACTTTTATATTTTTAATGGAGACTCACGATAAGTTTTTTAAAAAAAAATTTTAAGAACACAACTTTTAAAAGTGTGATTAGAATCGAAAATCTAGATATAAAGTTCAAAATGAAAATTCTATCATTTAGAAAACTAATTTTATATTTTAATTATTTTTTAGATATTTTTATAATTTTCTATAATCGATTTTTTTCTATTATAAATAGGTTTTTCTTACTTATTTAAAACTCACTTTTCAATCTTTCAAGAATTTTAATAAGACTTTTCGATTTTTAATCTCTCGTTTTTATTATTTCGTCTTAGCCAAACATTATTAAGGGTGAGCATTCGGTCGATCCGGTTCAAAATTGAATCACTGAATAAATCAAAAATCGAAATTTTAGTATTTATACAAACTGAATCGATTTTGATTAAAAATCGAATCGAACTGAATCGGTCTGATTTATTCGATTCAGTTCGGTTTGATAAATTTGAATTTTTAATAAATTTTTTATTTTTTACTCTTTATTTTTAATATTTTAAAATTTAATTGAAATATTTTAATTTTAACATGATCTAACTTCTCTATAGTATTGAAAATAATATATTATTATCGCTAATCAGTTCGGTTCGATTTTTTCAATTTTGAATCAGTTTGATAAATTTGAATTTTTAATAAATTTTTTTATTTTTTACTCTTTATTTTTAGTATTTTAAAATTTAATTAAAATATTTTAATTTTAATATGATTTAATCTCTCTATATTATTGAAAATAATATATTATTATTATTAATCAGTTCGATTCAATTTTTTCTAATCAAAATGAAATCGAATTGAAATAATTAAAAATTTTAAAATTAAAAATTGAATTGAATTGAACCAAAATTAAAAAAATATCAAATCAAATTTCAATTTAAATTAATTTCGTGCGATTAATTTTTTTAATTTAAACCAAATAATGTTAATCCCTGAACATTATAGTCTAATCAATCCTATATGAAGAAACGGCAAAGGCAATGATCTCTTCTTCAAAGCACGTTTAAATCTTAATTTCTATGTCCATTAATTACTATAAACAGCCACTTATACTCTCTATTTTATGGTTAAAAATGTAAAATTTACCTATAAATTATACGTAAGTGTCAAAAATATTAATTTAATCTTCCAATTTAAATTTATTTTTTAATTATTATTAAAAATTAAATAAATTTATAAAAATATCATTTACATCTGTAAAATTTAAGAATATAAGTTATACGTTTCTCAGCGTTATTTGACTTATTTAAACTTTTAATAATAGTTAAAAAAATTTTGAATCAAAATATTAAATTTGATATACTTTAATAATTTAATCAATTATTTTAGATTAATTGAAAAATAAATTAAAAAATCTGAATTATTACAATATAGAACTCTCCACCCTCAAGTAGTGATTTTAAATTTAAAACTTAGTTAAAACACCTTTAAAGTTGAGAGAAAGTATTTTGCAATTTTTATTGGGTAAATTCGAATTAATCAGCTTAATAATAAAAGATCATTTAAATTAAAAATAAATAAATATTTGATTTTAATTAAAATTAACATACAAACTGATTCCCCTTCTTCAGGGTATAAACTAGGACTGTAAATGAACCGAGCCGAGCCGAACTTTTTAGAATTCAAACTTAGTTCGTTAAAATTTTTTCGAACTCGAGCCGAATTCAAGCTTTACTCATATCGAACTCGAGCCGAGTATTAAGAAGCTCAAATTTGACTCGTTTAGCAAACGAGCTTAGACGAGTCGAGTTTTTATCGAGCTGAGTCGAGCTTTAATTGAGCTGAATCTCGAATAGTTCACGAGTAATTTAATTTATTTACATGTATAATGAGTTTTAGTTTAAAACTAATAAGTTTAAAACTAAAATAATTTTAGTTAAATAAGTATATCTACAAATTAGCATGTAAACTTATAAAGATGAGTTTTTAAATCTCAATGATGCAAATATATGCAAGTTTAAGAGTGTAACTAAATTATATAGAGCTGAATTTTAAAAAATTTAGATTTGCCTCATTAAAGTATATGTATGGTTTGAGTTTATTTCTCCTATGATAGTAATTTCAGTTTGCTTAACGAGACTATTCACGAGCCTATTCGCGAGCCTGCTCATGAACTCAGAAACGAACCGAGCTCACGAGCCTTAACGAGCCAAATACTATGGAGTTCAAGTTTGGCTCGTTTACCAAACGAGCCTAAAAATTAAGCTCGAGTTTGGCTCGTTTAAAAATCGAGTCAAACTCGATCGAGCTTTTATCGAATCGAACCTCGAATAGCTCACGAACAGTTTGATTCATTTACACCCCTAATATAAACCAAGCTGCTCCTCATGTATTCACAAGTGGGTATTATTATTTTTCTTTACCCTGCAAGATTAGCCAGCGTGGTGGACTTTGTAATTAATACAAAGGGTTCAATTCAAGTACATCAACTACTCAGATTTGCTGGTGATTCACGGCAGTTTTTGGCATAGAAACATGATGTGAATTTCCATAATATACCTTATCTCGTTTGTTGGGTATTGTAATGTGTACATGTCTTAATTAGTAAGGTTGCTTTAAAATGTGTTATTTATATTAAAATTTTTATTTTTATAAAAAAATATAAAAATCGAATACAATTGGGGAAGCTATTAGCATTTTTTTTTTCCTAGAAAAAGAGATTGACATCATTGATGAAATGAAAACGCTCCCAGAGAGGTATGATATGATATGATAGTTCCCTCAAATGCCAACCCATATTTTCCTGAATCTTGTTCAGTGTCTTTACTCCCATCAAAGGAAGTGCCAAAGGCAATGATCTCTAATTCAAACCTCCTTTACATCGTAATTTGTATGTGCCTTCTGCTACTACTTAATTACTATAAACAACAACTTATACTCTCAATTTTTACTTAAAAAGCTATAATTTGCTGATAAATTATAGAGTTAATGATAAAAAAATTTTATATTTTTTTCATTTTTATAATTATATCCTATTCTTTTATTATTTTATCGATCGTCAATTAAACTCCACATTTTTATATTTATTTTAATTACACTCTATCTTAATAGAAGTACCATATTATTTAACACGTAATTGTCACGTCACTTTATCACATGAGTAAAATTTATATAAAAAATTAAGATTTAATTGATAAATTTTTAAAATTTAGAGTTTAATTAAAAAAATTTTTAAAATTTAAGTTTTTTTTGTTATTTTTCTTAAAATTAAGATTTATAATATTAAAAAATAATTGTATTATTATTATAAATTTTTTAATTTTATCAATAATTTAGTATATTAATTTATTTTAATTTAATCCAATTAATTTATATCTTAATTTTTTTTAATCCATACTAATTATCATAGTAATTTAAAAAAATATATGATTAATAATATATATTAATTATATTTCATAATTTATATGATCGAAATACATAACTGTATAGTCCTAGACTTACATACAGGAAATATGAGACAGTCGAGACAGTCATTCCGATTGAAGTCAATATATTAGAAAAGAGTGTAAATGTAATTTTAGTGTGAAATATAAAATTAATTTAAAATTATATTTTGCATAATTTATTTTTAAAAATATAAATAATAAAATAGTTATAATTATTTTTTAATATAATTTTTCAAATATAATTTTTTTTAATTTCAATTATATGGTTAATTATATATTTTTTAAAATTACAATAATAATTATTGTAGCTTAATTTAAAATTAAATTAAAATAAAATTAATATATTAAATCATTGATAAAATTAAAAAATAATAATAATAATAATAATAATGTAAAATTTTTTTAATATTCTAAATTTTAATTTTTGGAGAAAAATTAAAAAAATTCTGATTTAAAAAAAAAAATTAATTGCACTCTAAATTTTAAAAATTTATCTATTAAATTCTGATTTTTTAAGTTGTAATCAATTGTACCGTAAACTTTGCTGAGGTGGCAATGACATGATAATGACATTTCAGATGACATAACACTTTCATTAGTTTTTAATAGAAAATTTAACAGTATAGTATAATTAGAATAAATATAAATATAAAAATATGAAATTTAATTGGCGAATTATAAAAGGATAGAAGTAATTGTAAACATAAAAAAAAATGGATTTTTTTATCATTACCTCTAAATTATATAGTTGTTATTAAAAATATTAATTTAATTTTTTAATATAAATTTACTTTTAAATTATTATTAAAACGTTAAATAAATCTAAAAAAATATCATTTAAATTGATGAGCACTTGTCATTATTTAAGACATTGTTTGATTGGAGTAACTTGATTAGTGAACTTGAAATTTTCAAAAAGTGTAAAATTAGTTTTATCTGGTTGGCTTTCTTTTTACTTCATGGAAAGTCAAAGAATTTTTTTTTTTAGTGGAGGGAAATAATTTATTCCAATCTAGTTAAGTTACTTTTTAGGCGGTGAATTCCACGTAATAATACATTTGAAACAAACAAGGTCTAAGAAGATGAGTTATGTAGTCTTCCGTCCATTTAACATTATTTAAATTTATTTATTTTTTAATAATGATTTATGAATAAATTTAAATGAAAAATTAAATTTAATAGTTTTTACCTTTTCTTGTATAGTCATAAAGTAAATTTAACACTTTTACCCAATTTTATTTTCGATACTAATTTGAAACTCGATTAAATATCTTTAAATTTAAAAAAAAAAAAAGTAATTTACAGCGATTATTGAGATTATATAATGCAAATTTGAATTAATGGCGTAATGATTTTAAATATTAGATAATTATTTTTTCCTGACTCTGCAAGATTATCCAGCGTGGTGGACTTTGGAATTAATACAAAGGGTTCAATTCAAGTACATCAACTACTCAGATTTGCTGGTGATTCATGGCAGTTTTTGGCATAGAAACATGAAGTGAATTTCCATAATATACCTTATTTCTTTTGTTGGGTATTGTAATGTATACATTTCTTAATTAGTAAGGTTGGTTTCGTCTCAGCTAAAAGCACTTAGCTCAAAATAGTTTTTTACACTAAATAATATTTGTTCATTTATGATCTCTTACCTTTTTTAAACTATGAACTTGTTCAGTCAGAGTATCTCAATTAAGAAAGAATTACAACAAAATGCATTGAATATCAAATTCTATCAGATAATTTCAAAAAAAAAAATCAAAAAGTAAAAATCAAATTATATGTAATAATAAATTGGCCAAGTTACAGTTTTTATTTTTTCTTATGTTAAATCAATAATTTGAATTTAGCAGTCAGGTTTTTTTTTTAATTAGTAAAAGTTATTAAAATCGGAAATTAATTTGAGGAAATTTTTTTCTCAATAAAAAATTAGGAAATTTTGTCTTGACTGATGGAATTAAATCAGAGGCAGACACATATAGCTTGGCCTCTTTCCCTAACCTTTTTATTAAAAAAATAATAATAATAAATTTTATCAAATTCAGATATTATTATGTTAAAAAAATTCTAGTTAGGGGCATAAAAATTAGCCTTTGGATCCCAATTCTTTTACAAATTTAAATATATTATAAATATTAGCTCTAAAATAAATTTATGAAATTAAGATTTTAATATGCTAAAAACTTCTGGAAGTGAAGAAAAATAAAAAAAAAATGATTAAATTATATAAAGTGTAATTATCTACCTATAATACTTTATAAATAAAAATATTAAAAAATAAAGATAAAAAAGAAAATTAAAAAATATTAGAATTGAAGAGGAAAATAAAACTTTTTGTATCTTTCTATTAACTTTAAATTAATAATTTAGCTTTTAGGTTGTATGTATCAAAGTGATTTACTTAGATGTGATATCAATTTTTTTTTATTAATTCTTATTTTTTATTATTTAAAATAATAAAATATATTATTTATAAAAAATAATGTTATTTATTGTTAGATAAAAATATAATTTATAAAATTTTATTAATTAAAATTTAAATTTTGGCCATCTAATTGTAATCATTATAGCTTATTATTCCTATATCATCAAATGTGTCTTAAATTATATTTTTTTCATAATTTTATTTATTATTTTAAAATTATTTTGTTTACATTATAATAATAATAAATTAAATATTATAATTCTATTTAATTTTATCTTATTTTTAAAATGCTGTTCATATTATTTATTATTTTATTTTAATAATTTAATTTAAAATTAAGTTGGGAAACAGGCAACTCTGTTCTGCTGAAATTGCATACGGTGTGTTCATCTTTAGCCCTGATAATGCCACTTGGGAGGATTTTAATTAGTTTTTTAGATGCTCAATTTCCATAATACTTCCTTGACGGGTGGGTGATGTAAAGAACAAGAAAGTCAAAAGTTAGTTAAAATCAGTTGTTAGTTAGAAGTGTTAGTTTCATTAGTTATCAAGTGGTTGCAGAGATGGATTGGGATGAAAAGTAATATTAACAGAAGAACTGTATGCTGAAATGGGTTGTTAATGAAAAGAAATTTCATAAAAGCCTTCACAATGCTTAGCCACTCATTCTCTCTTAACTCTTTTTTTTTCTTTCCTTTTCTTTGCTTTATAATTTTCTCAGATACCAATCATTGCTCTTTGCCTCAATGTTACCATTAATTGCAATCAATGAGTCCAGGTCATAATAATTCCATTTTCTATCCCTTAAGTAAAATTTTTTTGTCAACTTTGGTAGAAACAAATAAATCATGTGATGTAATTTTGTCTTTAAGTTGTTACTCACTAATCATTCAAAAGTAAAATTAAAAAAAAAATAAATAAAATTAAAAAGGTTAAAAAAGTCATTTTAGTTCATACCCTTATGTAAATATGTGTCGCTATCTAGGAACCCTGGTCCTCCACTTCCAGCTAACAACAAAGTAGGCAATGCCCCATGCCACTAGCTATAAGTAATAGGCTCACAGATAGGGAGACTATTCAATACGAGAAATTATTTAATCCATAAAATATATATTTTATTAAATTAATTATTTACAAAAATGAAAAAGATGATTAACTTCAACCAATTCTTCCTTAGAAAACAAGGTAGGGCAAAAAGGAAACTTACATAATATTCTCTGATTTTCAGCTGTCATAATATGAACCCATCAACTTTGTGTTTTCTTGTAAATGTTAATTACAGCTTAAACCAGAAACAACTGAAGCTGACATGCGACCAAACAACCCACTTAAATTATTCATCACTGCACACAATACCAATTCTTAATTACAATGTTAAACTCTTACGTACGAGGATGACATGTTTGTTCTTTTGCTTCTGTTTTGGGTACTTATGATTGTTCCTTCTCTTTCGAAACTTACTTAATGTTTGCTGGTAATCTTTCTTCAAAGTAACTGATCATCTATCTATACAAGTAGTAAGTTTCTTATGAATGATTTTGGTGTGAAGTTAATATCCTGACAAAAAAAAAGGAAAAGTAGTCCATGTCCTTTTCCTTTTATAGTATGTAATTGTAAATATTATTTGTATTGAATTAGCTGATTAAATTTTATAAGAATCGAAAAGAAATTAAATTATTCATTCAAATAACCATTTTTTTATATGAAATCGGTTCATTATGAGAATTGAATTTTTATTCTCATGTTTATCTCTAACTTTTTTTTTTTTCGCACAAAATCGACTCAATAAAAATTTGTGAGAATTGTATTCTGGATCTCATTCATTTCAACAGTGATGGGTAGCCCGCCGTGTTCCTTAGTACTAAGTTTTTATCAATTTGCACTGCCCACATGGCTGCCCAACAGCTACTTCCACGTTTCTCAAGTCTTTATCATTGTGACTTGTTAGTCATATGTATTTTGGACACTTCCTCTGCCACACATGGTGGGCTCTAACTCAATCTTCCTCTCTCCAATCTTCTCATCATTTTTCCCGGAAACCGAGTTTTCCTTTTCCATTTTCTTTTTTATTTAATTGTACACATGGGCTTCTCTATTAGGTTAATAGATACATCAAGTATTAAAATATTTTTCTTACTATAAATAATAAATTTTAAAAATTAAATAAATGTGGAAACTCCGACTTAAAGTATGCATAATATTTTAAACTAATTTGTTTAAAAAAAAAGTGGGAAATTTTAGAGCCATGGATGCCCATGAGAATTTGATAACGTTAGAAATGTTTAGATTAGTTTTTATTTTTTAAAAAAATATTTTATATCTTGCTCAAGTGGTATAGATATTTATATTGGGTTGTTACTTCAATTAAATGAAAATCTTCATGAGCAACAAAATACTTTGAAACCTTTTTTGCACGCGAAGGTTTACAATTAATGCACCCAAATAAATCCATCAGATCTCTTCTGAAATCTCTCCACTATCTTAGCTCTCCCCACGTAAGTTACTAATTAATTTAATTTTTTTAATATTTAAAAAATTAATTAATAAAATTTTAAAAATATTTTAATATAATTTTAAAAAATGAGAGATTAATTAATGAGTTTTTATATTATAAAATCAAATAATAATTTTTCTTAATTTAATATTAAATTGACTGAATTTGAAATTAAATTATTTTTTGAGAATCAAATTAAAATCAAAATTGAAGATCTCCTATAATTCAATTCAAAACCCGCAATTTCAAACAAGGAAACCAGATTGCTGACGGCCAACATGACTTCTAAGCTTCAAATTTGGTTGTGAATGCTGAGAAGTATCGACCTCAGTTAAGCAATATGGCAAATTTTATGGATATAGGCGAGACCAAGTCAAGAGCTAATTATCAAGCTGGCCTGGAATCACAGAGCTTCATTTTTGTACACTATTGTATATGGCCAACGTAAGGGACAAGTTGGATTTTGAAAAAAAAAAAAAAAATTAGAAAAATAATTTTTTTAGCAGAATCTGAAGGTTCAGTTTCCTATATAAACACACAGCCCTTCAGAGTATTGTACTAAAATATTCATTCTCTTTCTTCATCATGGCAATGCATTACAGTATTATCTCTTGTGCATGTTTTTTCTTTGCCGCTATCTCAATTTTCATCCCCACAAGAGCACAAAAAGACAATTATATAGTTCACATGGACTTGTCGGCCATGCCCAAAGCCTTCTCTAGCCAGCATAGCTGGTATTTGGCGACTCTTTCTTCGGCTTTTGCAGTGTCTGCAAGCAGAAGCACCATTGCTTCCACCACATCCACCTCTTCTAAGCTTATCTATACTTATACTCATGCTATGAATGGCTTTAGTGCTCATCTCTCTCCTTCTGAGCTTGAGGCTTTGAAAAATTCTCCAGGTTATATTTCTTCCTTTAAAGACCTGCCTGTTAAACTCGATACAACTCATTCACCGCAATTTCTAGGCCTCACTGGCAATTCTGGAGCATGGCAGGCGACGAATTATGGGGAGGATGTTATTATCGGGGTGGTGGATACTGGTATTTGGCCGGAAAGTGAGAGCTATAACGACAATGGAATTTATGAAATTCCAAAAAGATGGAAAGGAGAGTGTGAGAGTGGAACCATGTTCAACTCTTCATTATGTAACAAGAAGCTAATTGGAGCTCGATCTTTCAACAAAGGTCTAATTGCCAGGAACATCACCATTTCCATGAATTCAACTCGTGACACCGACGGCCATGGGACCCACACCTCGAGTACGGCGGCCGGGAATTTTGTGGAGGGTGCTTCTTTCTTTGGCTACGCACCGGGAACTGCTAGTGGAGTGGCTCCCAGGGCCCACGTTGCTATGTATAAAGCTCTCTGGGACGAAGGTGCTACTACTTCTGATATAATTGCTGCAATTGATCAAGCAATTATTGATGGAGTTGATGTACTGTCGATATCACTGGGCCTGGACGGGGTTCCTTTGTATGAAGATCCCATTGCTTTGGCCTCATTCGCAGCCTTAGAAAAGAACATCTTCGTTTCAACTTCTGCAGGAAACCAAGGGCCTTTCCTTGGGACGCTACACAACGGCATTCCCTGGGTGCTAACTGTTGCAGCTGGTACGATAGATCGTGAATATGATGGAGTTTTGAGACTTGGCAATGGAGTTTCAGTCACTGGCTTATCTCTATATCCTGGGAATTATACAGAAACCGAAGTTCCAATTGTTTTCTTGGATGCATGTCTCAGTAAACAGTTGAATACTGTTGAGCGAAAAATCGTTGTCTGCGAAGACAAGAATTCTTCCTTAGGCAGCCAATTTAATAACGTCAGACAAGCGAATGTCACCGGAGGTATCTTCATAACAAACTTCACAGACCTTGAATTTTTAATTGAAACCGATTTTCCAGCAATATTTGTGAATCCAAAAGATGGCGAAACTATTAAGGATTTCATCAAGAGTAGCAGCAAGCCGCAGGCAAGCTTGGAGTTTCAGGAAACAAAGCTCGGGATTGAAACAGCTCCAAGTCTAACAAGCTACAGCTCTAGAGGACCATCCCCAAGTTGCCCATTTGTTTTGAAGCCCGACATAATGGCTCCTGGTTCTTTAATCTTAGCTGCATGGCCACAAAATATTGAAGTGGTGAGGATCAATTCTAAGCCACTATTCAGCAACTTCAATATCTTATCTGGGACATCCATGGCTTGCCCCCATGCAGCAGGTGTGGCAGCACTCTTGAGGAAGGCACATCCCGATTGGAGCCCTGCAGCTATCCGGTCGGCCATGATGACCACAGCCGACACCATGGATCACACTCATGGGCCTATCAAAGATATTGGGAATGACAACAAGCCAGCCACTTCTTTAGACATGGGAGCTGGCCAGGTGAATCCCAGCAAGGCACTAGACCCCGGCCTCATTTATGACTTGAGTTCAACTGATTACGTGAAACTCCTCTGCGCATTAAACTTCACAGAAAATCAAATCAAAGCCATTACAAAGTCACCTTCTAACGATTGTTCCGTCCCATCCTTGGATATTAACTATCCTGCTTTTGTGGCCTTCTTCAACTCTAACTCATCGGAAATGAGTTCGACCACCGTCCGAGAATTTCACCGGACAGTGACCAATGTAGGTGAGGCAATGTCAACTTACACTGCAAACATAACGCCCATGAAAGGGTTAAAGGTCAGTGTCATGCCAGAGAAGTTGGATTTTAAATCCAAGAACGAGAAGCTAAACTACAAATTGGTCATTGAAGGTCCAAGCCAGCTCGAAGAAAGTGTAGTTTTTGGCTACCTTAGCTGGGTTGATGTTGAGGGTAAACGCGTCGTCAGAAGTCCAATAGCGGCCATAAGCCTGAGTTCAGAGTCACTTTCTTAGTAGAAGACATAACTTTTATTAATTCACTGTGTACAACTTCACAATATGTAAACTAATATATCCATTAATAAAATAATCCTACATATAATCCAAACAGTTTGCCGGCCAATGGAATCTTCATATCTCATCGGATAGTGTCTTGTGTGGAGGCTGATGAATTCTCCTGTTTAATCACAAAATGTATATCCATGATCTTTCCAAGGCCCTGTTCATCAACCTAGAATTTAGTGTTTTGATCATATAATTAAAATATTAATAATTTTTACTTTTCCTTCAAGAAGATGATGCATTGTGGTGAAATTTGAAATGTTTGGAGAAGATTAGTTACAAAGGGATAATGATATATAATAAGATTGGGTGGAATGGAATAATGTGAGACTGATATAATTAACTGCTACTAATGAGCTGTTTAGTAAAGCGTACACACTTTACGCTAATTATTATATGATGGATCCAACACCCACAAGTTAAGTTTAGCTTACCTTAATTTTATCCTCCATATCTCCTCTGCTTCCAATTTATATTAATATATTTTCTTTTAATCTCTAAAAAAAATTAAAATATTTAGTACTATTTCAAGATTTCTTTCTCTTATAGTAAATGAATTTTTTTATTATTATTTTAAATCACACATGTTTTATCAAAAAATATACTGAAATGTCATATGAAGTTTTCACTTCTTATGTTTGGAGTATATAACATCATGCATTTATAATATTCGAATTTGAGATCTGCTAAGGACAAACATTAATATTTTCTGCAAATATATTTTTTTTAAATTTACAATATAAAGATGAATAGTAATATTCTACCTATTTTTGTCACATACATGCCATCTCACACCCATTATTGACTTTGTTACAATAAATAAATTAACAAATAAAACAATTCTTGAGAAAATATATCAGTAAAAAAAAAAAAAACATATTGTTGGTTGGCATCCTTCAGTATTTCTTTTCCCTTTAAATAGAAGTTTTCACAATTTGGAAAGTTATCTCTTAGCCTTTTAATATTTCAGCAATCACATGGAATCAATTAATTTTTGAACAAATAAACAAATGCATGCAACACTTGAATAAAAAAAATTCAAAGATTTCCGCAATTAGAAATAGAAAGCAGTTCAGATGGAAATTTCTTTGAATTTTTGTCTGAACCTGTTTGATACCAGACAGGGAAATGGCCCACCCCATGCATGAGAATTGAGAAATTATTAAGCGAGGTGGGCCCATTATTTTTTGAAATTATATATTAATTAATTAGTTTAATGTTTGTATTATTTTATTAATAGAATAACATCTCAAAGTGGTTAAAGCCAACCCAATTATATATATTTAATATTTAAACACGATCTTAAATTCAATAAAATTTATCTTAATTGCCAATATCATTGATGACCACTGGATTTCCCTATCCCCAATCCTAGGTCTAGATTAAGGCCATGGCCCATGAAAGGAAGGCCCGCAGGCTCCCTCAAGTAAAACAGACCTGGATCTTCAGACCCCTGAGGCCGGACTCCACCAGATTCTTCCTACTCGAGATCGGCCCAGCCTGTATAACCTCCCTACGGATTCTTTCTCCTCCTGGGTTCCGCGTCCAGCCCAGCTCTCGGCCCAGCCCAGGATCCAGAACGAGACTCGTCATACAGCCTGGCAGATCCGCTCGAGCGTACGCATGGGGGAGAATCAGAGGCCGTTACGCATGGAGCAGGCGCCTGATATCCTTGTACGCCCATATCTGTATGGCAGAGACGCGTGGCCCTATCATAGGAGAGCCGTAGTACGTCATCAGCAAGTAGACAGAAAGTATAAAAGGGATACCCCTCTAGAGAGATGGACCAAGCTTTATTCTTCAATACCAAAACCCTTGTAAAACCCTATTCTATTGGATCTCAGATCATCAATTGGCGCCGTCTGTGGGAAACGACGGAGATCTTTTCATCACCGGAGTTTTCACTCTTAAAGAAACCCACTGAGATCCACGATGGCTAATCACCAAGAAAGTAACCTTAACGTCCCAAATGACCTAAGCTCTGCCCAAGAGGGGCAACAATTCTCCTTTTCTAGTCCTACGGTATTAAACAACCAAACACCTGTTCCTCTTAATCCCTCGCCAAGTTTGGCAGGGAACACTCCCGCTGTCACTTTGTCTAACCAAGATCTTCAAAACATGGCTTTCCAGTTACAGAATACAACCCACTGGTTGGGGCAGATAATGCAACAGAGAGGCCTCAACACCCCAGCAAATACACTCCCGGTTGTAGAGGAACCTCAGACCAATGACCCCCGACCTGCACCTGACCGTCTTCAAACCAGCAGCCGCGATACTGAAGAAAGAGGAAGAAGAGCCAGCGAAGAGGAAGGACCGGAGGCCCGAATCCATGGGAGGAGGGCGAGGGAGATGATAGAAAATGAGGAGGTGGATAACTATTCCGCCGAAATAACCGGGTGGACGGGAACTGAAGCAGAGGAGGAGGAGTACCACCTGGAGAAAAAACTCAGCCCAGAAGACGAGAAGGTGGACCAAAAGTTGAAGAAATTGAGAGAACAGCTCCTTGCCGAGCTAGGTAAGAAAGACCAAAGCCAAACCTCTTTGCCTACTTCTTCCCCTTTCTCAAAGTGGGTGCAGCAAGAGACTGTCCCTAAGAAGTTTATGATGCCATCAATGGCAGCTTATGATGGAACTGGTAACCCGAGGGAGCACGTCATGAACTATAAGACCTTCATGGAGTTGCAAACTCTATCTGATGCCTTAATGTGTAAAGTATTCCCAACGACGCTCTCGGGACCAGTGCGGGCGTGGTTCAACAGCCTTGAGGCCGGAAGTATCAGGAGTTTCGGAGACCTAGCCATTCGTTTCATCAGTCGATTCATAGCCGGGGTGCCAGCGGAGAGGAAGACGAGCTACTTGGAGACAATAAGGCAGAGAGAGGGTGAATCACTCAGAGAGTATGTCGCTCGTTTCAATACGGAGGCCCTGCAGATTCCCGATCTTGATGAAGGAAGGGCGGTAGAGGCAATGCAAAAGGGAACGACCTCTGCTGAATTCTTCGGTTCCTTAAGCAGGAAGCCTCCGACCTCCCTGGCCGAGCTGATGCAGAGAACGGAGAAGTATATAAGGCAGGATGACGCCCTAGTAACAAGCTGATTTGCCAAAAGGATGACAGGAAAAGAAAAGGCCCCAGAAGAAAGGAGGCCGGAGAAACATGAAAGGAAACACGGCAAGAGGCCCGAGCCGTACAAGCAGGCCTGGGAGCGAAGGGATCAAAGGCCTCCCCCTCCACGGGCCCTTGAGCCAAGGTTGCCTCCCCCTTGGGTCCCTGAAAAGCCGACTCCATTAAATGCGTCCAGAGCCGAGGTGCTCATGGCTGTCCAGGATAAGGATTTTCTTCAGTGGCCCAAACCTATGAAGTCGGAAGCAGATCATCGGAATCCTGACAAATACTGTCAATATCATCGGACGCATGGCCACGATACCAACAACTGCTTCCAGTTGATAGCAGAGATCGAGAGGTTGATAAAGAGGGGGCACCTAAAGAATTTTGTAAAGAAATCAGAGGGACAAAGGCCTCAATCAAGGCCGGCGATTCAGGCGCTGTAACGACCCCAAAATGGACCGTCACCGGCGCTAGGACTCAGGTCGGCTTAAGGCCGCCAGAACCCGTAGCAAGCCTGCTATACTCTCTATGTACCTGTAAACTTCATACATGTCATACATTTTCTGTGAAAATAAAAACTCTTTTCTGAACCAAGGCTTAACCTGTGCATGCACTATCTCTGTACTCTGTACTCTGTACTCTGTACTCTGTACCCCTGGCTAGAGCTTGCTCTAGATGGGTTAACTCATACCTGTTAAGCCTGGTTTTTCACATACTCTGTAAAACATATACATATACAGATCATGGACAAAACACATCACAAACTACTAAGTCAAGCACATCTGTAACTGAAAACATAACTATTACATCTCTTTAACATGTCCACTCTACACTATTACACATCTCTTTCCTCTTTCTGTATCCTGCTGGACTGTCCCTGTACACTGTCTATAGAACCTGCAAAACTGGGGTGAAGGGAGTGGGATGAGCTCTGTAGCCCAGTGAGTAGAACAGTAAAATATCTCAGTAAACTCTGATCTCATGGAATGCGTCATAACACAGACAAGCCACATCAAGAGTAAACCTGTCACCACATAGTCCCAGTAGCTCTGTGCCAGGGCGTAGAATCGAGCACCTGGTCTTCCTGTCATATATGTATATGTGTATATAACACCTCTGTACTTACCATTGCCAAGGCGTAGTCAAAGGCTCCTGGTCTTTGCTATACCTGCCAGGGCGTAGTCAAAGGCTCCTGGACTTGCTATACCTGCCAGGGCGTAGTCAAAGGCTCCTGGACTTCCTGTCTGTGACTATGGGATCATTCAGCATTTACCCACATCAACAAATAACAATGCAATGCAACAGATTCGTGGCTACTAATGCAATCAACCTAAGGCATAATCATGATGCATGAGATATGCTAAAACATTCCATTAGTCAATTAAAAGCATTAAGTTTAGTTCCACTCACCTCCGGCTATCTGGACTGACTGACTCTGCAGGCTCTGAAACTCTGGAGCAGTACTCACTGCTGCTCTCTCTAGTTCCTCTGATCTGTACCTATACAGATGGACTCAAATGAGGGACCAAACAAGCTTATGAATACCTCTATTAAACTCCCCAAGCATCCCCTTAACCTCACTCTAACATCCATGCAAAGCATGCAAAAGAAAGCTGGACAGAACACTTTCGGCGGCAGGTTCGGTGGCCAAAAGTCCTCTCTAGAGACGAAACTCAAGCACCTTCGGCGGCCGAATCTTAAGCTTCGGCGGCCGAACCCTTTCGGGGGCAAGTTTCGGGGGCCAAAAGGCACTCCAGAGACGAAAGTCTCTAACCTTCGGCGGCACCTTCGGCGGCCGAATCCCCCAAACAGAGCCGAACATGCAAAACTCGCGGGGGCAAGCTGTGGCAGCCTAAGCCACCATGCAAGAGGTTCGGCGGCCGAATAAACCTTCGGCTGCCGAACCTGAATTCATCCAGAACTCAGCCCCGACGGCAAACAAGCGCCTCCAACCCTTCAATCTCTCAAAACATGCACACTTCAACTCCTCAACACACATATACTCATGTATATGTACAAAGGGGTCCAAAACTACCTAAAAACCCCAACAAAACACATCAAACATAACACATAGTCATGCTTACAAGCTATACCATCAACAAACACACCCTTTGTCACCTAAGCATGCCACTCTACTCAAACCTTCATAAAACTTCTGTAAAACAGTAAAACATGTTCAAGATCTTCACTTACCTCCTGCAAACACGAAGATGAACGATCTGAACCAAGAAAATGGATCACCTTCTCTTCAAACTCATAAACTCTCACACCTAAGCTTTTTGCTTCAACCCTTCACCACCTTGTGAAAACCAACAAAACAACCCACTGATGCAGGAGCTGTACAACATAGGAGACGTGGCCAAGCTTCTGGACAGGGTTTGGAGCCAACACCTATCCAAAATGCTGACTAAGGAAGGCTCAATTGGTGGCTAGCCAACTCAGCTTCGGCTGCCGAATCGCATGCAAAACCATGCAACATTCGGGGGCCGAACCTGACCTGCGGAAGCCGAACATTGGGCACTTTCGGCCGAACTTGGCAAAAGTCTCCATAGCCTTTTCTCTTCCAACCTCAAACCAACTCAAATCAATTCAACTCACAACCTTACAATACATCATAACACTGTAGGAAAACATAAATCCTACCCGTCTAGAGACTTCTGACATCCCGAACTCCACCGAAAAGTAGAAGTCCGATGCCGGTCTCTAGCCGGGTATTACCGAGGAGAACAGGAGCGGGACCAGTGAACGATGGATCCAGTGGGACCATCAATATGATTGTAGGAGGAACGGGAGGACGGATGGGCCGCCGAGGGAAGAAGAGAAATAGGGAGGGAGAGACCAGCAGCACCGAGGTCATGCAGATCCTTGACCACTCTCCCATGACAATCACCTTCTCTTCAGAAGATGCTCAGGGTATTCAGATGCCCCATGATGACGCGCTCGTCATTGAAGCCGTCATTCACAATTATCGGGTAAAGAAGGTCTTAGTGGATGATGGAAGCAAAGTCAACTTGCTACCATACCGGGTTTTTCAGTAGATGAGAATTCCGGAAGAACAGTTGGTCCGAGACCAAGCACCAATCAAGGGGATCGGAGGAGTACCGGTGCTCGTGGAAGGGAAGGTGAAGCTGGCTCTCACCTTAGGTGAAGCACCTAGGACTCGCACTCACCACGAGGTATTCTTAGTGGTCAAACTTCCGTTAAGCTATAATGTGATCCTGGGGAGGCCTGCGCTGTTCAATTTCGAAGCCGTCACCAGTATCAGGTATTTGGCGCTTAAATTTCCAACAGAAGAAGGAGTGGGAATAGTCCGGGGCAGCCAGGAAGAGGCAAGAGCAGTATACTTAGCCACAGTAGCAGAACCAAGCTCCATTGGAGAGGCTCTTGACTTGGAAGTCCTAGATGTAACGCCCCGGAAATCCGGACCGCTACCGGCGCTAGGATCCGGGTCGACTTAAGGCCGCCGGGACCCGTAGCAAGCCTGACATATAACCTGTAAACCTGTATAATCCCATACATGATCAACAACATGCATAAAATTTAAAACTTTTCTTCATACATACTGTCATCAACTAACTCAACCTGTGCATACTCTGATCATATACATAACATAGTCCCTCTGTGGGATCTCATCAAGCCTTAAAGGCAAAACAACTTGTGTTGAGTTAGTTTACATAAACATGATAACATAAGATCATGTATATACAAAAGGGATTAACAATATACTATGGTCAAGCACAACTCTATCCTCAATAACCTCATTACATAACATCCTGAATATTTTTACATTTCATCATAATACAATTGTCATGTCCACAAACTAACTATTACATACTTATGATTTTTCTTTTCTCTTCTCTATCTATCCCGTACCTGCAAACCTGGGGTTTAGGGGAGAGGGGTGAGCTAGATGCCCAGTGAGTAGAACTATAAAAAGAATATTTAAAACATGCTATCATGAAATGCGTCACTGCACAAACAAATCACACCACGGATGGACTGATTCAAAAATCCCTCAACTCCATGCCCGGCCCTATTATGGGCACCACAGGACTTCGTATTGCCCGGCCCTATTATGGGCACCACAGGACTTCGTACTCGGAGTTATTGCCCGGCCCTATTATGGGCACCACAGGACTTCGTATTCAGAAGGCTAATGAATCATCCTAATGTCCATCCACTGTCATCTATCACAACAATACAATGCGGCATAGTCGTGAATTCTAATGCAAACAACCTATAATATGATCATGATGCATGAAGCATGATAAAAGCATTTCATTTCTTAATTTAAAAGGTTAAGTTTAGTTCCACTCACCTCTGGCTGACTCTGACAAACTCTGTAGCAGCTGGCTCACTGCTGGGGTCCTTGGTTCCTCGGGTCCGAACCTACACAGGTGGACTCCAATGAGGGACCAACACACATAAACATAACTCTAATATATTCCCCAAAAACCCCCTAAAACATCCTGAAAATATCACATAGAGATATGCATGAAGTGGCTGAACAGGGCACTTTTGGCGGCACCTTCGGCGGCCGAAAGTCCTGGACAGAGACGAAACTCAGGTAGGTTCGGCGGCACCTTCGGCGGCCGAAAGTCCCAGACAGAGACGAAAGTCTCTTTTCGGGGGCAACTTCGGCAGCCGAAAGGCCTGCCTCCCCAGCCATGTTCGGCGGCCGAAAGCTCCTTCGGCTGCCGAACCTGGTTTCTGCAAAAGGGCAGAAACTCGGTTCCTTTGTGCATTTTTGCCTCCAAACTCATCAATCATGCATATACCTCACTTAAAACATGTATACAAGATCCTAGGGGCCTCAAAACATCAAATACCCCAACTACAACACTTCAAACATACTCAAACATGCCACATTGTTCATAAATCACATAAAACCCTACATTTGCTTAAAAACTCATACAACCCCATACATGCCATTCTACCCCATAAAATTACTTAAAACTTCCTTAAAACATGCATTGAGCTTAAGATCGGCTCTTACCTCTTGAAGATCGAGAGGGAGACGACCTAAACTTGGAGATCCACGAAAATGAGCTCCTGAGTTCCCAAAGCTCCAAAACTTGCTTCAAAAGTTCAAAACCTTCAATGCAAGCTTAAAACTCAAGAAAAATGGTGGGGATTTGGAGGAAGAACACTGGATTTGCAAAGAGAAGGTCGGAAGCTTGCTGTGGCCGGAAATGGGAGAAAACTCACCCATTTCGGCTAAGTGCCCCTTTTATAGGTGGCTGGCCAGGCCACGTTCGGGGGCCGAACTTGCCTCTGCATCCATACAATGTTCGGCGGCCGAACTTGACCTTCGGCGGCCGAACCTGGACTGCCCTCACTCATGCTTTCGGGGGCCTAACGTGCCTCCAAAATGCATGCATGTTCGGCGGCCGAACCTGACTTTCGGCGGCCGAACCTGGATTTTCCTCCAAAGACTTTTCATGCAAAAACTCATTAAATTTTCATATTTAAAACCATGAAATACTTTAAAACATTTTATGAAAACATGTTTCTACCCTACTAGAGGCTTCCGACATCCGAGATTCCACCGGACGGTAGGAATTCCGATACCGGAGCCTAGCCGGGTATTACATTCTCCCCCCCTTAAGAACATTCGTCCCCGAATGTACCTCAACTAGCACACGTAGCATGGCAAAGAACATAACACACATACAAGGCACATAAACACATAGGGATCTGACCTTAAAAGAGATGAGGGTACTGCTGGAGCATAGACTCCCGTGTCTCCCAAGTGCATTCCTCTAAATTGTGGTGGTTCCACAGGACTTTCACCATCGGGATTTCCTTGTTTCTTAACTTTCTGATCTGGGTGTCTATGATCCGTACTGGCTGTTCAACATAGGTGAGATCCTCTTGGACCTCCACATCAGGCTCACTAAGAACCTTGCTTGGATCTGACACAAACTTCCTCAACATTGAAACATGGAAAACCGGATGGATTCTTTCCATTGAAGCAGGTAAATCCAGCTTGTACGACACATTCCCAATCTTTTGCAAGATTTCAAAGGGTCCGATGTATCGTGGGGCTAGTTTACCTTTCTTCCCAAAGCGAACCACTCCTCTCATTGGAGACACTTTAAGTAATACCAGATCCCCCTCCTGAAACTCCACTTGCCGTCTGCGGATGTCTGCATAACTCTTCTGTCTGCTTGCAGCTGTCTTGATTCTTTCTCTGATCATGGGCACCACCCTGCTGGTGATCTCTACTAGCTCGGGTCCTGTTAAGGACCTCTCTCCTACCTCCTCCCAGCAAACAGGTGATCTGCACTTCCTTCCATATAAAGCTTCATATGGGGCCATCCCGATGCTAGCATGATGACTGTTATTGTAGGCAAACTCCACCAGAGGTAGATGTTGCCTCCAAGAACCGCCAAAGTCTAGCACACACATTCTGAGCATATCCTCGATAGTTTGGATGGTCCTTTCTGACTGTCCATCAGTCTGGGGGTGGAAGGCAGTACTGAAGTCCAACCTAGTACCCATGGCATTCTGCAGGCTCCGCCAAAATCTGGAGGTGAACTGGGGCCCTCTATCTGACACTATCGAAACAGGAACCCCATGCAGCCTGACGATCTCATCCACATATACCTGCGCCAACTTGTCCACAGAGTAGCCACTCCTGACAGGAATGAAGTGAGCAGATTTGGTGAGTCTGTCCACAATCACCCAGATGGAGTCCACTCTATTAGACGCCGCCGGTAACCCCACTACGAAGTCCATAGCTATATTCTCCCATTTCCACTCTGGAATAGGTAGCGGGTTAAGCATTCCAGCCGGCTTCTGATGTTCCAGCTTCACCCTCTGACATACTTCGCAGGCTGACACAAACTGTGCCACTTCTCTCTTCATAGCTGGCCACCAGTAAACTTTCTTCAGATCTTGATACATCTTGGTGGCTCCGGAGTGAATGTTGTATCTTGCATTATGAGCCTCTCTCATAATGTCTCCTTTTAGCCCTATGTCATCTGGTACACATAATCGACTCTCATAGCGAAGGATCCCCTTATTGTCAAATCTGAACTCACTGCCCTTGCCTGACTGAACAGTCCGGGCAATCTTCACTAACTCTGGGTCCTCATGCTGTTTCTGAGCCACCTGCTCCAGAAACACGGGTGCCACTCTCATCTGGGCCATCAAGGCACCTGTACCAGACAACTCCATCTGTAGACCTTCCTCAATGAGCTTGTAAAACTCCTTCACCACTGGTCTCCTCTCTGCCGATATGTGGGATAAACTACCGAGTGATTTCCGGCTTAAGGCGTCTGCCACAACATTCGCCTTACCCGGATGGTACTGAATCTTGCAATCATAGTCACTCAGCAGCTCTACCCATCTCCTCTGCCTCAGATTCAGATCCCTCTGACTCAAGATGTACTGCAAGCTTTTATGATCTGTGAAGATCTCACATTTTACCCCATAGAGGTAGTGCCTCCACATCTTGAGTGCAAAGATTACTGCTGCCATCTCAAGGTCATGTGTGGGGTAATTCAACTCATGCTTCTTTAGCTGCCTAGAAGCATAAGCAATCACCCTCTCATTCTGCATAAGCACACAACCCAGTCCCACACGGGACGCATCACAAAAGACTGTAAAGTCCTCTCCACTAGATGGCAGAGCTAACACTGGTGCTGAAGTCAACCTCTTCTTAAGCTCTTCAAAACTCTCTTCGCACTGGTCGGTCCATAGAAACTTCTGATTCTTCCTGGTCAACCTGGTCAGAGGAGCTGCTATCTTTGAGAAGTCCTGAACGAACCTCCTGTAGTAACCTGCCAAACCCAAGAAACTCCTGATCTCCGTCACTGAAGTGGGTCTTGGCCAGTTAGCCACAGTTTCTGTCTTCTTGGGGTCTACCTCTATACCATTCTCTGACACTACATGCCCCAAGAACGAAATGCTCCTCAGCCAGAACTCACATTTAGAGAACTTGGCATACAAGCCATGTTCCCTCAAAGTCTGCAAGACCAACCGCAGATGATGGGCATGCTCCTCTGCATTCCTGGAATACACCAAGATATCATCTATGAAGACAATAACAAAGTGATCCAGGTACTGGCTAAATACTCTGTTCATGAGATCCATGAATGCTGCAGGGGCGTTGGTTAACCCGAACGGCATTACAAGGAACTCAAAATGCCCATATCTGGTCCTGAAGGCTGTCTTCGGCACGTCTTCATCCCTTATCCTTAGCTGATGGTACCCCGATCTCAGATCTATTTTGGAGAAACAACCCGCTCCTGCTAGCTGGTCAAATAGATCATCGATCCTTGGCAGAGGGTACCTATTCTTGGTAGTGACTTTGTTCAACTGCCTGTAGTCGATACAAAGTCTAAGGGATCCATCCTTCTTCCTCACAAACAAGACCGGAGCACCCCAAGGTGAGGTACTCTGTCGGATGAAACCCTTTTCTACCAGCTCTTGCAATTGCTCTTTCAACTCCTTTAACTCTGCTGGGGCCATCCTGTAGGGAGGGATAGAGATCGGTCTAGCTCTAGGTACCAACTCTATCTCGAACTCTATCTCCCTAGCAGGTGGTAAACCTGGAAGCTCATCAGGAAAGACATCCCGAAACTCTCTGACAACTGGCACCGAGGCCGGCTCCCTGACCTGACTGTCTAGCTCTCTCACATGAGCTAAGTACCCCTGACATCCCTTCCTAAGCAACCTACGAGCCTGAAGAGCTGATATCAGACCTCTAGGTGTGCCCCTCTTGTCTCCTCTGAAGACGACCTCTGACCCGTTCTGATCTCTGAACCTGACTACCTTGTCCCTGCAGTCCAAGGTAGCACCATGGGTAGATAGCCAATCCATCCCTAGAATGACGTCAAAGTCTGTCAAATCTAGAACCACAAGGTCGGCGGAGAGGCATCTTCCCTCAATAAAAACTGGACTGTACTGGCAGACTGACACTGCCACTGACGGGTCACACTTGGGTCCACTGACCCATAGGGGACACTCTAACCCAGAGACTATCAGACCTAACCTCTCAACGGCTCTCGGAGCAATAAATGAATGAGATGCACCCGGGTCCATTAATGCATACACATCAGAACACCCAATGACGAGATTACCTGACACCACGGTGTTGGATGTGTTAGCCTCCTGCTGTGTCATGGTGAAGATCCTGGCTGGAGCTGATGGACCTTCACCTCGGGAACCCGAAGAAGAGGCTGCCCCTCTCCCTCTACCTCTGCCACTGCCCTGAGTTGTGGCTGGAACTGCTGGCTGTGCCACACTACCAGAAGCTGTCTGCTGGGGCTGGCCCATAAAAGGCGCTCTAGGACAATCCCGAGCTATGTGTCCCTCCTGTCCACATCTGAAACATGCATTAGTCCCAGCTCGACACACTCCCCTGTGCGGTCTTCCACATCTCTGGCATTCAGTACCATCTGAGCCTGAGCTCGAGCCACCGCCAAATCCCAGACCGGATTTCAACTTGTTCCAAAACTTATTCTTCTTCGGCTTCTTGGTGGCGTTATCCCACCTCTTCTTACCTGAGCTCTGAGAAGAGAAACCTGGTCCTCCTCTGCTTGGGGTCTTAACCCCTGAAGACTGGGTCACTGACTGCTTCACTGACCCCTCAACTATAGCACTTGCCTCCATTCTTCGAGCCATATCCACCACAGTGTGGAAACTTTCTCTCTCAGCTGACTGAACCAACGAGGAGTACCTGGAATGCAGCTTCATAACATATTTCTTGGCTTTCTTCGTATCTGAATCTAGAGCTTGCCCTGAAAAAGGCAATAGCTCCAAGAATTTATCCGTGAACTCCTCTACACCCATGTGCTCTGACTGCCTCAGTTGCTCAAACTCAATCATCTTCAGTTCTCTGGAACTGTCTGGAAAAGCCCATCCAGCGAACTCATTCGCAAATTCTTCCCATGTCATACCGTCTATTCTCGGGTCCACATAACACTTGAACCATTCCCGTGCCTTCTTGCACTTTAAAGTGAACCCTGCCATCTGAATGGCTCTGCTGTCACTTGCCCCTAGCTCATCAGTTATTGTCTTTACTGCTTAAGGTAGTCTGTCATCTTTACCTTGCTCCCATCGACTGAGCTAGGTCTAGAAGGTTGAGTAACTGGGGCTGCTGGTTCTGTAGGTGGTGGAGGTGGAGGTGCAGCATTCCCCGAGGTGGGGTGTGCCGGGTTTGGATAGAAGGGTGAGGGTGGATAAGCTGGGTACTGTGTGTAGGGTGGATAGAAAGGTGGATAAGGCATGTAGGTAGGGTAGGGGTTAAAGCTGGAGTAATCCGATGTACTTCCCATCGGATACCCTGAACCCTGTGGAAAGGGTGGATAATGGGGTGGAAAACCATACCCCGAGGCCTGAACGCCTCCTTGAGACTCCCCTGTCCCTTCTTCCTGCATGCTCACATCCAGGTTCCCATCCCTCCTCTGATCCTCTTCCATAACCTCCCTCACATCTGAAGAACTTCCTCCTCTATCTGTCCCTCTTCTGCTAGCATCAAAAGACCTTCTAGGGTCCCTTGACACTCTCTCTCTGTTGGCTCTACAAGACATTGCCCTAAGCAATGTAGGAGGACGGGCGCTCGTGCCCTCATCCTCAGGTGGCACTCCAGTCAATCGTGCTGATCGACGAGTTCCCCTCATCCTGTTTTCTGAAAAACAGTACACAACATACAAACATTAGCATCATATGGTTCATGTGGGCACACATGAACCCTCATCACATATACATCATTCAAATCATAGCATTAATGCACATGTATATTATCATGGCATTTCACATCATCATATAAGACAGGACTCAACATCCTATCCTAGTGGACATGACCTTCCTATTGTGCTTGACCTTCTATAACAGCTATGAGCCTGACACTCTAGGTCCGACCATATGAACCTAGGGCTCTGATACCATTATGTAACGCCCTGGAAATCCGGACCGCTACCGGCGCTAGGATCCGGGTCGACTTAAGGCCGCCGGGACCCGTAGCAAGCCTAACATATAACCTGTAAACCTGTATAATCCCATACATGATCAATAACATGCATAAAATTTAAAACTTTTCTTCATACATACTGTCATCAACTAACTCAACCTGTGCATACTCTGATCATATACATAACATAGTCCCTCTGTGAGATCTCATCAAGCCTTAAAGGCAAAACAACTTGTGTTGAGTTAGTTTACATAAACATCATAACATAAGATCATGTATATACAAAAGGGATTAACAATATACTATGGTCAAGCACAACTCTATCCTCAATAACCTCATTACATAACATCCTGAATATTTTTACATTTCATCATAATACAATTGTCATGTCCACAAACTAACTATTACATACTTATGATTTTTCTTTTCTCTTCTCTATCTATCCCGTACCTGCAAACCTGGGGTTTAGGGGAGAGGGGTGAGCTAGATGCCCAGTGAGTAGAACTATAAAAAGAATATTTAAAACATGCTATCATGAAATGCGTCACTGCACAAACAAATCACACCACGGATGGACTGATTCAAAAATCCCTCAACTCCATGCCCAGCCCTATTATGGGCACCACAGGACTTCGTATTGCCCGGCCCTATTATGGGCACCACAGGACTTCGTACTCGGAGTTATTGCCCGGCCCTATTATGGGCACCACAGGACTTCGTATTCAGAAGGCTAATGAATCATCCTAATGTCCATCCACTGTCATCTATCACAACAATACAATGCGGCATAGTCGTGAATTCTAATGCAAACAACCTATAATATGATCATGATGCATGAAGCATGATAAAAGCATTTCATTTCTTAATTTAAAAGGTTAAGTTTAGTTCCACTCACCTCTGGCTGACTCTGACAAACTCTGTAGCAGCTGGCTCACTGCTGGGGTCCTTGGTTCCTCGGGTCCGAACCTACACAGGTGGACTCCAATGAGGGACCAACACACATAAACATAACTCTAATATATTCCCCAAAAACCCCCTAAAACATCCTGAAAATATCACATAGAGATATGCATGAAGTGGCTGAACAGGGCACTTTCGGCGGCACCTTCAGCGGCCGAAAGTCCTGGACAGAGACGAAACTCAGGTAGGTTCGGCGGCACCTTCGGCGGCCGAAAGTCCCAGACAGAGACGAAAGTCTCTTTTCGGGGGCAACTTCGGCAGCCGAAAGGCCTGCCTCCCCAGCCATGTTCGGCGGCCGAAAGCTCCTTCGGCTGCCGAACCTGGTTTCTGCAAAAGGGCAGAAACTCGGTTCCTTTGTGCATTTTTGCCTCCAAACTCATCAATCATGCATATACCTCACTTAGAACATGTATACAAGATCCTAGGGGCCTCAAAACATCAAATACCCCAACTACAACACTTCAAACATGCCACATTGTTCATAAATCACATAAAACCCTACATTTGCTTAAAAACTCATACAACCCCATACATGCCATTCTACCCCATAAAATTACTTAAAACTTCCTTAAAACATGCATTGAGCTTAAGATCGGCTCTTACCTCTTGAAGATCGAGAGGGAGACGACCTAAACTTGGAGATCCACGAAAATGAGCTCCTGAGTTCCCAAAGCTCCAAAACTTGCTTCAAAAGTTCAAAACCTTCAATGCAAGCTTAAAACTCAAGAAAAATGGTGGGGATTTGGAGGAAGAACACTGGATTTGCAAAGAGAAGGTCGGAAGCTTGCTGTGGCCGGAAATGGGAGAAAACTCACCCATTTCGGCTAAGTGCCCCTTTTATAGGTGGCTGACCAGGCCACGTTCGGGGGCCGAACTTGCCTCCGCATCCATACAATGTTCGGCGGCCGAACTTGACCTTCGGCGGCCGAACCTGGACTGCCCTCACTCATGCTTTCGGGGGCCTAACGTGCCTCCAAAATGCATGCATGTTCGGCGGCCGAACCTGACTTTCGGCGGCCGAACCTGGGTTTTCCTCCAAAGACTTTTCATGCAAAAACTCATTAAATTTTCATATTTAAAACCATGAAATACTTTAAAACATTTTATGAAAACATGTTTCTACCCTACTAGAGGCTTCCGACATCCGAGATTCCACCGGACGGTAGGAATTCCGATACCGGAGCCTAGCCGGGTATTACACTAGAGGTTCGGGATGAGAAAACAGAGGCCAGGACAGAACCGGTGGGGGAGCTGGAGACCTTCCCTTTATCAGAAGCAGAAGTAGAAAAGGTCTTTAGTCTCAACACCGGCCTCACTAAAGAACAAAAAGCTGAAGTCATGGCCCTGATCCGAGGTCATGCGTCTAGTTTCGCCTGGAAGCCCTCCGACATGCCTGGAATTGACCTCACGGTAATGACACACAAGCTGAATGTACTCCCCGAAGCCAAGCCAGTAAAACAGAAGAAGAGAGTAGTAGGAAGAGAGAAGCAGCAGGCCACCAGGGAAGAGGTGCAGAAACTTGAGGAGGCAGGCTTTATTAGGGAAGTTATGTACCCACAGTGGTTAGCAAATCCTGCATTAGTCAAAAAAGCCAATGGCAAATATAGGATGTGCATAGATTTTACTGACCTAAACAAGGCCTGCCCTAAAGATTGTTATCCACTGCCTGATATTAATAAAATGGTCGACTCTACGGCCGGTTTTGATTATATGTCTTCTTTGGATGCTATGTCTGGTTATCATCAAATCCCAATGGAAAGGTCGGATGAGGAAAAGACCTCGTTTATAACTGAAGATGGGACTTATTGCTATAGAGCTATGCCATTCGGATTGAGGAATGCCGGGGCAACGTACCAAAGACTGATGAATAAAATCTTCAAAAATCAGATTGGCAGGAATGTAGAAGTTTATGTAGATGATATGGTGGTCAAAAGCTCAAACTTCCAGCAGCACATAGCAGACTTGAGGGAAGTATTCGGGGTATTAAACCAGTACAGAATGAAGTTGAACCCAGCAAAGTGTGCTTTCTTTATTCGAGGAGGAAAATTCTTGGGATTCATGGTGAGCGGAAAAGGCATCGAGCCTAATCCGGAGAAGGTGGAAGCCATATTGAATATGCCAGAGCCGACCTGTGTAAGGGACGTCCAGAGACTAACTGGGAGAGTAGTGGCGCTCAACCGATTCATGTCAAGATCGGCAGAAAAGTGCTTGCCATTCTTCAAAAAGTTGAGGAAGGTACCAAACTTCGAATGGATGGAAGACTGCAAAAAAGCCTTCACAGAGCTTAAGAAATATCTTAGCTCGCCCCATGTACTCAGTAGCCGTGTAAAAGGAGAGGAACTTCTGATATACTTGGCGGCCTCAGAACAAGCAGTCAGCGCAGTGTTAGTAAGGGTGGAAGAGGGGGAGCAGAAACCCGTCTTTTACATCAGCAAGGTACTCAGAGATACCAAAGTCAGATACTCGAACATTGAAAAAATGGCTTACGCCCTATTGCTAGCAGTTCGGAAATTCAAAGTTTACTTGGAGGGCCACCAAGGAGTTGTGATGACAGACCAACCCTTAAAGAAGATTCTACGCAGGCCGGAAACTTCAGGTCGGATGTTGGCTTGGTCCGTAGAGATCAGCCCTTACTGTCTCGAATATCGACCCAGGACAGCTATAAAATCTCAAGCTTTGACTGACTTCATAGCAGAGTGCTCATTCAACGAGGAGCGGGGAGGATCATCCTCAGGGATAGCAAGACAGCAATGTGAGGGAGAGCCTCATCCAGAATTTAACTGGAAGCTGTATGTAGACGGAGCATCAAGCACTGAGGGCAATGGTGCCGGAATAATGCTTAAGGGGCCAGAGGATTTTAAGGTGTGTTACGCCCTACGTCTAGAGTTCAAAGCCTCGAACAATGTGGCAGAATATGAAGCCCTGATAAATGGGATGTTAGTGGCACTGGAAACGGGAGTAACCGATCTCGAGATAAACAGCGACTCTCAGCTGGTGATCAACCAAGTAACAGGGATGTATCAGGCTAGAGATCCCCTTATGCAAAGTTACCTGGCTAAAGTAAAAACCTTAGAAGCCGAGCTCACAAGTCGAGGAGTAACCATCAGGTTTCAAAGAATACCCCGAGAGGAAAATGAGGAAGCAGATCTGCTCAGCCGATTATCCAAAGAAGAACTGGAACAGCTTCCCGATGAAGTGTACATACAACAGGTCCATACACCTGCTTTTAATAAAACTAACACGATACTGCAGGTAGAATAAAACCCAACTTGGATGACCCCATACCTGAGATACTTGGAAAAGGGCGAGCTCCCCGAAGATAAAGATGAAGCCAGAAAGATAGCAGCTCGTGCCGCCAACTACCAAGCAATAAGGGGGACCTTATACAGAAAAGGAAAATCCAGCCCATGGCTCCGATGTGTGAGCCCGGAAGAGGCTACAAAGGTAATGGAAGAGATACATAGAGGCCTATGTGGAGCCCACGAGGGAGCAGGAACATTAGCCAACAAAGTATTCAGGCAAGGATACTATTGGCCCACTGTCAAAAAAGAAGCAGAAGAGTTTGTCCAGAAGTGCGACGTATGTCAGAGATTTGCTAATACCATCAGAACCCCTGCCACTCCTCAAGCAAGCATATCCAGTCCATGGCCTTTCTCACAATGGGGAATCGATATCCTGGGACCGTTCCCCAAGACTACGGGGCAAAGGAAATTCGTAGTGGTGGCTGTAGAATACTTTTCAAAATGGCCAGAGGCAGAAGCAATAGCCACAATCACAGCTCGCAAGATGATAGATTTCGTGTGGGGGCATATCATCTGTAGATTCGGCATACCTAGAGTGCTTATCTCAGACAATGGCAGACAATTTGACTGCAGTAACTTCAGAGCCTTCACGACGAACATGGGCATATGGCACAAATTCTCCTCTGTGGACCATCCTCAAACTAATGGCCAAACAGAAGTCACTAACAGAGCTATCCTCCAAGGGTTAAAGAAACGGCTAGATGGCGCAAAGGAGAATTGGGCTGAAGAACTCAACAGTATCCTGTGGGCACTCCGAACCACTCCCAGAGCACCCACTAAAGAAACACCCTTTGCACTTGCTTATGGCACAGAGGCCGTAGTCCCAGTTGAGTTGCAGATTCCCACTCACCGAGTCCAATTCATTAGTGAGAACACTAATGGGGACAAGTTAAGAAGCAACCTAGATGCTCTTGAAGAATTTAGAGAAGAAGCCCAAATCCGAACTGCTGCTTATCAACAACGGGCAGCACGATATTACAACCAAAAGGTTAGAGAGAGAAGCTTGAAAGTGGGAGACCTGGCCTTAAGAAACCTAGAAGCTACAGGGAAAAGAGCGGCCGTGGGCAAGTTAGCACCGACCTGGGAGGGTCCATTCAGGGTGACAAAAGTGGTCAAGCCAGGGGTATACCGGATCGAAGATATGCAAGGAAACCCTGAGCCCCACGCTTGGAACATCCAGCACTTAAAGAGGTATTTCCCTTAATATATTTGTAAAGAAAAAATATTGTATTCTGACACACATGAGTGAATAAAATTGTTTATATAATGTGATTATCTTTGTGAATAATACTCCTCCGTGAAAAAGAACAAACAGGGCTCAGAGAGGCCCCTTGAAAAACAAGACCTCAGTTAGACACAAAACCAGCTGAGATGACGAAGCGACAGTAAGGCCAATGTGCCTGAATATTGTGCAAAACCTCAAGGAGGTACAAAAACGATCAGGATCCCGTAAGATCTCCTGAAGCAAAAAGCAGCCGGCGGGGCCCCGAGGTCACCCCGGAACAAAAACGACCAGGATCCCGTAAGATCTCCTGAAGCAAAAAAGCAGCCGGCGGGGCCCCGAGGTCACCCCGGAACAAAAACGATCAGGATCCCGTAAGATCTCCTGAAGCAAAAAAGCAGCCGGCGGGGCCCCGAGGTCACCCCGGAACAAAAACGATCAGGATCCCGTAAGATCTCCTGAAGCAAAAAAGCAGCCGGCGGGGCCCCGAGGTCACCCCGGAACAAAAACGACCAGGATCCCGTAAGATCTCCTGAAGCAAAAAAGCAGCCGGCGGGGCCCCGAGGTCACCCCGGAACAAAAACGATCAGGATCCCATAAGATCTCTTGAAGCAAAAAAGCAGCCGGCGGGGCCCCGAGGTCACCCCGGAACAAAAACGATCAGGATCCCGTAAGATCTCCTGAAGCAAAAAAGCAGCCGGCGGGGCCCCGAGGTCACCCCGGAACAAAAACGATCAGGATCCCGTAAGATCTCCTGAAGCAAAAAAGTAGTCGGCGGGGCCCCGAGGTCACCCCGGAACAAAAACGATCAGGATCCCGTAAGATCTCCTGAAGCAAAAAAGCAGCCGGCAGGGCCTCGAGGTCACCCCGGAACAAAAACGATCAGGATCCCGTAAGATCTCCTGAAGCAAAAAACAGCCGGCGGGGCCCCGAGGTCACCCCGGAATAAAAACGACCAGGATCCCGTAAGATCTCCTGAAGCAAAAAGCAGCCGGCGGGGCCCCGAGGTCACCCCGGAACAAAAATTGCCGGTGAGGACCTTAAAGGACCTCCCGGAGCATGAAGACCGGGATCCCCTGAGAACTCCCAGGTAACCAAACAAGGCCAGGACCCCCTAAGAACTCCCGGAAAAACAAAACAAGAACGGTCGGTGAAGGTCCCAAAAACCTCCCGAAGTGAAAATTTCTCATATCATATGCAGGGACAACTTACAAAAATACTGTTCCAACCTCACAAAAAAAAAAAAAAAAAAAAAAAAAAAGGGGGCTCAAGGCTATCAAGGAAAAATCAGATTCTGACCTCCCGAAGAGGTTCCGACCTCCTGAAGAGGTTCGGGGCATAACAGCTAAAAAACGCCGACCTCGAAATGGCTGCTAATATTTAAAGCCTGGGTAAGAAGAAAAGGCCGAGCTCCCAGTTCGGATAGTCCTGTACCCTAACGCTCAAAGTATAAAGGCCGAGCTCCCTCTATAAAAAGGCTCATAAATGAAGAAATCCTTGTCTGGAACAGACATCCGAAGTCACAACCAAGAAGAAAGGGTTAAAAACAGAAAAACAGACATTTTAGTCGCTATTAAAAGATATGAGACTTGATCTCTCAGACAATTAGCTAAGAACTGAGCTCACAACTTAAGACTGATTCAGTGGGGAAAAAGCTTATGAATGAGAATACGTAGTGTAAATATTACAAGTGTGAAAAGCAGAGATAAATATGAAGAACAAGAATAGCTCAAGGAAAAAAGAATCAAAGCTTCATTAAAATAGCTGTTACAATCTATTTTTCGGACGAAGTAGAAGGAAAAATAGTCCTTAAAGGACTCACATCTGTGAGAACATCCTCGCCTACACTATCTTTATTTACAACTACATATGGAGGAAGCACGGCCTCCTTTGGATCAGGCCTCTCAACATTAACAACAGGGGCAATCTCTGACCCTAGGTGGGGGTCCTCCTTCTTAGAATTAGGGTCATCTCCCTCTGACCCAGGAACTTCCTCGTCCTCCCCCTCCGGCTCGGATTCTTCTGAAGAAGACACAGATGGCCGGCCTGCAACGCGACAATCCCCTCTGGGCATAGGGAAATCATCTTCCCCATATAACACCGGCTCGCCATCCGAGTCCACTTCGGGCTTACGAAGCTTTTCCAAAGGAATATCAGGAGCGTGTCTAGCTTCCCTTAAACCACGATTGTAACCGGTTACGTACATACGGAAGGCTTTCTTAAAAATAGCCGACCCCATCTCAGCGGAAGCTTTATATTCATCAAGATGTGCTTCACAAGCCTCAGCTACAAACGCCTTCAATTCAGAAGAATCTTTATAGTCCTGAAGGTGAACCTCACAGGCCTGCTCGATCTTCCTCTTCAGTTCATCAGACTCCTGATACTCCGCTATACATTGCTCACGCTCTAGCTGAGCCCTGTCTTCAACATGTTTTACTACCTTGAGCAGGGCTGAACACTTACGTTCCAAGGTCCTGACTTCATGGTTGAGCTATTGGTGGCGAAGGTTGAACTCTTCAGCCGACGAAGCCAGGTCTTTGATACGATCAGAGCTCGTACTCAACTCCCGCTCAAGGACCTCCACCCGAGCTAGGGCCCCTTCCTTCTGAGCTTTCACCTCCTTCAGGTGAACCTGCAGTCCTTCAGAATCAGCCTTTAAGGCCTCATATTGACGCTGGACCTCAGTTCTCTGGCTCACAGCCTCATCTCTCTCTCGAAGGGCCCCCGTCATAGAGGACAGCTGCTTTAAAACTTCTGCACAATGAGCCTCCACGGCAGCTGCTCTCTCATCAGACTCCTTGAGAACCTTGCGAGTGTGAGACAGCTCTGCTTCTAAAGACTTGGTGTGCTCTGCTGTCTCAGCCGCCTTCTCCTCAGCCTTTTTAATGACCTCCAGCGTAGAGTGCAACTCTACCTGGAGGGACTGGGTATGCTCCCGAGCTGCTGCAAGGTTACCCCTGGCGTCACTAGTTGCAGACAAATTTTCATCCAGACGTGCCTCTTCAATCTGACGGTCTACAGACTCCCGAAAGGAGCGATCACGAACATCCACCTCCATAAAGAGGCCCGTCACCTAGTATGGAATAACAATCGTCAAGAAAAAGAAATAAAGCAAACTAAAAGAGAAGTGGAAAAGTAATTTACCATCAGAAGCATCTCCCTAATCGTCGATCCGAGCTCCTCACGAGAGCGCGACCGAAAGGACGCCTGTTCCCTGGTAGAACTGGCTAAGAGACCAGTCAGAGCAAGAAGACGCGGATCTGAGGCCTCGGAAATTCCGCCGAACATTCGCTCTCTAAGAAGTTCGGCAACAGCACTGGCCGGAGATTCAGAGGTAATGGCCGACGCGTTTAGAGCGTTGTCAGAAGAAGACAACAAAGGCACAGCAGGAACACCTTTCTCCTTCCCAATGGGAGGAAGAGCTGGAGAAGATCCTGTGGCGGCCCTGGATTTCTTCCGAGCAGGAGATGGGGAAGATGTTCCAAAAGGGGCTGGGCGCTTATCCCCGGTCTTTAGTGGAATGCCTTCAGACCCCTCAGGCCCAGTCCCCACAGAGGCAGGGGCATCTTGGGTAGGAACATCTGGGATTTGGTCTTCTATGAGGATGATCTCCATCCCTGTCCCAGAGGCCTCCTTGTCTTCAGTAGCAGGGGACTTAGATTTTCCCCCTGACACCCCTTCAGAAGAATGGACAAGACCCGACTCCACTTGTTCAACGACTTGGGTCTGCTCCACAATGGCTAGGGAGGTTTCCCTCGCGCCCTCCGAGGAAGCTGGAGTAGATTTAGACCCTTCAGCGGGCTTAAGAGTTGAGCTCGATCCACCACGGCTAGATGGCCGACATGATTTGGTGCCACGAGAGCTTGGTTTAGAAGCACGAGAAGAAGTTTTGGTAGGAGGTTGGCTAACCTTTTTGGAGGAAACAGCTTGAACCACCTCCGCCGCAGCCTCAGACACCGAACGCCCAGCCGAAAAAGCGTCGAAAACTGCGTGCATATTATCCCGAGACAGGACAAAGTTCTTGGGGAACTTGATTTCATCCATTTTAACCTCAGAAGCTGCAAAACACACGAAATTATAAAGAGTCAGCATACTTTCCGATATCATGAACAAAGAAGAAACAGAATCGCTAGACAAAGCAATATACCCGTGTCCCGGATATCCCTAAGATTGGACACGAACATACACTTCTCGACGTCATACTTCCTTTCAACGGAAGTCAGTCAAAGCAACCCCACCTGCTCAATAAGGCTCAATTGGGGCAGCTCGTTGCAACCCGGATGGACCTCTTCCCAACTTAGATCCACCTCCCACGATCGGGCGGACTCTAATTTCAGCTCCGCCACAAGGAAATTCTCTACCCATCCCTTTATGGAATCCTTGTAGCCCGTGAAAAGAGACAACCCACTACGGGGGGAAAAGTAATAAAAATTCTGAACCGCCCTAACCAGACGGAAAAAAGTGACAAACAGACACGCTGTGGGGGTAAAACCCCAACTCAGGCAGATAGGCTCAAAACAGGACAGAAACAAAATAGAATTTGGGGATAACATCCGAGGGGTTACACCGAAGTACTCGAAAACCTCAATAAAGAAAGGGGTAAAAGGAAACGGTAGACCGAAATCCCTCTGTTTGAGAAAGAACACTATACAGCGACCTCTTTGGGGATCCATCAAACCAGGAGGAGGAGGGTTAGGAAGGACTATCCTTTCATTTTGAAAAGGCGCTCGAATAAGATACAGAGGAGTATCTAAGAGCCTCTGGGAAATGTGCTTAGTTATGTTGGAAGAAGTAATATGCGACCTAAGAGTAACGACATCGGGGAGCTTTGGACCTTCCATGGAAGAACAAAAAAGCGTACCTGAAAATGCAATAGGGTGAAAAAGCAGAAGGAGTTGCAGGACAACAGAAAGCAGAAGAGAGCTAGTTTCTTCAGAAGACAGAAAGAAGTCGAAATGAAAGGCAATAATGAGACGGAACGTTGATCTGAACAGTTTTGTCTTGGAACGGTGCGATCATTAATTACTCTCGAAGTTTCCCCTCTCAACGGTTAGATAATAACCGGTGAGAAGGTAAAGGGGCAAAAAGATGATCGCTGGGCTTATCCACATCCATCAAGAGCCAGGTCCACGATGACAGCCCATCATTCAAAAGCCCATTCGCCGTTTACATAATACAAGCCCAACTCGTCCGAACCTTAAAGACAGGGCTCTACCCGGATTTCCCAGTTAGTGCAACTTAACTTACAAAAATTTACCACTTCACCACCCCTATGGTAAATACCGAGGAAATAAAGGGGGAAAGTCATGAAAAGGCTCAAAAATACAAGCAGATAGGAGCATGATAAAGGTCAGACCTGCTCACCACTTAAAAAGTTATAAGATTTGACTTATCGTTACAAAGGCTACGAGATCGGAAAGAAGCGATGAGGGCACTCCGGAATTGTACAGAGCTGAGGGCTCAGAGTCCAACTCATGAATAAAAGACAAAGCTCACAGGTCGATTAGTCCAACCTGGGAAACATAACTTGAGAGCTCAGTTGGCTAAGGAGACTCAAAGCCCAACTCATCGAGTAAAGACAGAGCTCACAGGTCGGATAGTCTAGTTCGAAAAAAGTTAACCGAAAGCTCAGTTGGCTAAGTGAGTCCGGAGCTCAGCTCATCGATTAAAAGCAAGAGCTCACGAATATGGTCAGTCCAGCTCGGGAAAAGCAAAACAAAATTTAGTTGGATAAAATTACGAAGAAAGCAGTCTCAGTACTTCACCCATGACAAAGGAAGAACAGCTCAAGTATGAATGAAAAACAAGAATTTCATTAAAAGAGAAGTTTCATTACAGCGCGTTACAAATACCCACATTACAGAACAAAAAGCTATCCTTAGAGGATTTACATGACCAGATACATCGTCTGCGTTTACATCACTATCACCTATCATTATCCTAGTTTTCGATACAAAGGAACTCTTGAATACGGGAAACGAGCTCGGTAGGTCGGCCGAACCCTGCTTCGTTATTATAGGAGAACTGAACAAGTTGATTCCCATAAGCATTTCTCACTGTTCCCCTATGGACAAACATTCGGTTGCCCAAGTGTGATGCACGATACATTCGAACAAGCTCAGATATTATACGCTGTTCGTATGTCACGCATGAAAAACATAAGTCTTCGAGTTACGGCTTCAAGAAGATCACAAAGCATATATTCGAAGGCATCGTCGGAAGCTTGACTGAGTGCAGCAGATCTCAGCCTTTCATAATACAGGTACTTCACACCAAAGGGGGTAATAAATTGATCATTTTCGCCACTTCCATTTATATCAAAAGCAGACAACATGGACATCGGGAAAATTTCCTTCTTAAAGGAAGATAAAGTCAAAACAGACCTCCCAGCAGCCCATAGCCTCTTTGGAGCCCGAACAACAACCAAAGGAGGAGGCTAGCCAGACGATATGGGTAAAACAGTTTCAACGACCTATCAAATGACCCCACCCATCAACCGCCCTGCTAGAAGGACCTCAGAAGCAACATTCAGACTCCCTCGAGGTAATATCAGATTTTCAAGAGTTTTGGACTGATCCATCTTTATCTCAGGTACTGCAAAAAGTTCCAAACAGAGAAGTCAGGATAATTTTTTGTCAAAATAATGAAAGCAAGGTTGAAGCAAATCCCTGGGGCAGCAAAGCAATGAAGCCTCCAGCTCACCTTAATCCGTTTGAAGGAAACGTCAAATACATCCTTTGCGGAAAAAACAGGAGAATCTCGCTGGAAGGAAAGACTCCTTTTCTCCGACAAAGGGCCTAGAAGTGAAGAAGAGTCAACACTGATATATACTCGAAATCTGAAGTCTTAGCGTAAAGTAACTCTAGACTCTAAGCCCACAATGTCAGGATCTTTAAAAGATATTCATGGAAAAGGAAAAAGAAGCACGTCCAGGCGATAATGACAAGGAAGTAAAGAAGAGCAGAGTATCTGAGAGGTAAGGAAAGGCCAGAAAGGGAAAGAGGCAGATAGAATTCAAGAAATGAGGAACGACGAAAAGATGAAAGGGAGTTATGAAGGCATCTGTACGCGAACAGACGCGGTCATAATGGTCCTCGATATTCACCCCCTCGGCAGTCAGAGCAATAACTGCCAAGAAGGTGAAGGGGCAATTGATGACCACTGGATTTCCCTATCCCCAATCCTGGGCCTAGATTAAGGCCATGGCCCATGAAAGGAAGGCCCGCAGGCTCCCTCAAGTAAAACAGGCCCGGATCTTCAGACCCCTGAGGCCGGACTCCACAAGATTCTTCCTACTCGAGATCGGCCCAGCCCGTATAACCTCCCCACGGATTCTTTCTCCTCCTGGGTTCCGCGTCCAGCCCAGCTCTCGGCCCAGCCCAGGATCCAGAACGAGACTCGTCATACAGCCTGGCAGATCCGCTCGAGCGTACGCACGGGGGAGAATCAGAGGCCGTTACGCATGGAGCAGGCGCCTGATATCCTTATACGCCCATATCTGTATGGCAGAGACGCGTGGCCCTATCATAGGAGAGCCGTAGTACGTCATCAGCAAGCAGACATAAAGGATAAAAGGGATACCCCTCTAGAGAGATGGACCAAGCTTTATTCTTCAATACCAAAACCCTTGTAAAACCCTATTCTATTGGATTTCAGATCATCAATCATGATTAATTTTTCTTCAACTTTAAAACCTAAGAAGTTGGGAGATTTCAATTTTTCCCATCATATTTACTAAGATTGTTCAATTTTATGGTTAAAAAAAAGAAAAAAAAAAAGAAAAAGTATGACAAGCTGAGGGCAAATGGATCAAAGAAGAATGAATTTTCATATGGATACTAATAGTTAGTGGAATAAATGATTAAAGAGTTTTATTTAAATTGATTTAAATAATTTTTAATTTTTTTTTATTTTATTCAAAATAAACACTTTCATTCAAATTGATTTAAATAATTTTTAATTTTTTTTTACTTTACTCAAAATAATTAATTTCAGTTTATAAATTAAATAATTTATAACATAAAAAATATAAATTATGATAGCTTTCTGTTCGAACTCTATTAATTATAATAAATTAAAGACTTATCAAGATGATGAACTAATAAAATGTTGGACCAAAAGAATTCGACCAGTTATTAATCTAACCCCTCTTGGGTCTTTGACTCCAAGCCCATGGCTGTCTTTGACTCCAAGGCCTTCTTCACCCAGTAGTATTTTTAGCATTTGGCAACTTTTTTTTTTTTTTTTTTTTTTTTTTCTATTTGTGTTAGCTATTCAAGAATTCTAAAAGTAATGCTTGGAGAGAAAATATTCTTTTATGGATTTTGTAAAAGATTTAGATTCATAAATTTTTCACATTCATAAATTATTATTTATTGTTGTTAATTATTTTAATAGCTAATAGTTATTTTAATATTAATTGGTCTAATTTTGATAACTTTTTATTATTTATTTTATTAAGTTTTTTAAATATTAGCATTTTGATCGACAGAATATTAAATATAATTTTTTAAATTATTGTTAAAAAATAAAATTTTTAATTTTAATAAAAAAATAATTAAATTAAATTAAATATTTGTGAAATTTTTTATTTCAAATAAGAAGTAAAAAGAGTTTCATACATCAATTTGTATACTCTTGTTTAATTAGGAGAGCTTGTTAAGATTCAAAAAGCCGAAAGTGCCTAAGGAGAATAAAACTTAATAGGTCTTTGCAAAAGAGCAAACTCATAAATTTGATAGCGTATCTAACCTAAAACCTATTCTAACGTGTGAGATGTGTGGTTCTGATTGATTTTTAAATTATTTCTAAATTATATAATTTTTAATTATAAAGTATATAAATAATTAAAAAAAATTACTTTTTAGTGTTGATGTATGGCGTAATTAATGAATTTATTTCTCTAGTTTTAGAATCCAACACTTTCGTTGTTAATATTTAATTCCGTCAAAATTTAAATTTTCTATGATAAAATTTTTTATTAAGTCAATGATTTCTATTTGATCAATGGAAAGAGAATAAATATAATTTTAAAAATATTCTTATCAATAATAAAATAAAAAAATATTATTTAGTTTCTATAATATGAAAAAATTGGTTATTTAATTTTTTAATTTTAAAAAATATATTAAAATATTACTGATATTTTAAAAAATATATTAAAATATTACTGATATTTTAAAAAATCTACTAATTAGTTTCTCTATTGATTTTATCACTAAATATTTTACTATTTAGTCTTTATAGTTTAAAAAAAATATTAGTTGGTCTCTTAAATTTTTAAAAGTTTACTAATTAGTCACTCCATATTAGGAGTATTTTAGATTTTTTTTATAATACTTAACGACTAAAATTAACGGAAAAATTAACTAATAAAATTTTTAAAAATATTAAAAATATTTTAATGAATTTTTCAAACGACGAGCAGTGATCTAATGTAAACAGCATCATAAAAATAATTTTTATTGAGTTTTAACTTTTTATTTTTAATAATTTAAATTTTATATATTTTGATTTTAATATTTTTGCTCAATTTGAATATTAAATTTATTAAAATTTTTATTTGTTTATAGAGATTGAGTTTGAGATTTTATTTCTTAAATTTTGATGAAATTGAACTTCAGAGACTAAAATATTAAATTTGAAAAATAAAAAGACAAATCTGTTAATTATGTAATATTTTAGGGACGAAAACGTATTTTTTCATTCAATTCTTTGAGAGACACCTATAAATTTGTAGAAATTAAATTTTAAAAATTAAAGTGTTAGATTTTAGAAAGGGTAGTTCGGTCATTTTTTCTGTCACTAACGATATTTTTTATAGGAGGTCTTTAATTTTGATAAAATTAAACCTTAAGGACGAAAGTGTTGGATTCTAAAAATAGAAGGACGAATCTATTAATTATGCTATATCTCATAAATTAAAAAATAATTTTTCTAATAATTAATCATAAAATAATACAATATACATTTTTGCTATTTCTTAATCATATAATATACATAAATTACAATCTCAATTGCAAATATATTAATATTTCTAAACATAATAGTAAAATATTTATACAAATCGCTTCTCAATTTCAATTCAATTAATAATTTTGAGAGATTTTAGTTTATTTAATTTGATTTCGTTAATTCAATTCATTGATATTAGAGTTATTTTCAAAACTGAAAGGTCTCCTATTTGAATTAATTGTAAAAAATTAAAAAAAAAAATTTTCAAGGGTAAGCTACCTTCCTTGTGTATAAACTAGAGCTCACTGACTCAGCTAAGCAATCTTTTCTTATCGACCTGGCCCATTAATATTATAACTTTAGAATTCGGCGTGTCGCTGGGCTTGAGATTATTTTTAGAGAATTACTGTTAGGTAGTTAAATTTTTATAAATTTATTAATCTATTTTTATTTTAAAATTATTCAATTAAAATATTTTTTATATTTTATAAAATTAAAATGTTTAGTTTTTTTTTTTAATTAAAAAGTTCTATTAGTCAATTTACTTAAATATTAATCAAAAGGAACTAAATAGTTAAAATTATATAAATTATACGGTATAATTGTTTTAGATGATTAAAAGTTTCTCTAATAAAAAAATTAAAAAATAAAATTTATTAATAAATTTTATGTATAAAAGTTTTAATAAAAATTTTAATGTGTGCAAAATAATTTTTAATTTTTTTTTTAAATGATTTAATTTTTTATTAAAAAAATATTTTTTATTAATTAAATTTTATAAGTTTGCCAAATGTAAATATTTTTTAAAAAATATTTTCTGTAAAACAAATAAAACTTTAATAAATTTATGTATTGAAGCCTAATAAGAATCTCATATTATAGAAAAGGACATTTTCCTTTTTAGGGAGAAAGTAATTTTCCCTTTTTAAGTTAACTTGATTTTTCTTTTTGTTAATAAAATATTTTTTTGTGATTAAATTGTTGAAATGCTTCAACTACTAAAAATTATAAAAAATTATTTTTTATAAAATAAATAGATTTTTAATTTTCTTAAAATATTTTTTGAAATAAATAAATTTTTAATATCCGTTTATTTATAAAAAATAATTTGTATAAGTGAAAAATATTTTTTAATTAGATAACTTATTTTTTGTTATTTAATTTTAATTTAAAAAATAAATTTTATTAATAAATTTATATATTGGAGTTTTAATAAAAATTTAAAATATTTTTTATAAAAAAATATTTTCTTTAAAATAACTTTTTTTATTAAAAAACATTTTTCATTTACTAAATTAAATATTTTAAATGATAAAAATAAAAAATATATTTTTTTAAATAAAAAGGAGTCTTAATATTTATTTATTTTGTTTTTTATTATGTTATTTTATTAATTAGACATTATTAATTATTAATTAGACATCATTAATATTGAATTTTTAAAAAAAAAAAAGAAATTGAGACAAAAAAATATAGCTTAAATTTTTTTTAAAATTTATTTAAATACATTTATCTTTAGTCTAAATTTAAGAGGCATAATTAATATTAAAAATTATTCATTTCAATTGGCAGAAATATCTCATAACATAAAATATTAATCAATGTATGTGGAGTGTGTTTCCTGCTGTATATCATGGGAAGTGCAAATTTTATATTTTATCAGAAATTTGTAATTATTGCTATATTCTATTTACTATTTTATCATATTCATACTTAGACTTATTTAGTTTTATATATTTTAATTAATAACTTATATATATAATATATTTACAATGAATAACTTATATTTCAAAAATTAATACTTGCATAAATTATTTATTTTTTAAATAGAATATATACAAATTAAAAATATTTTCATAAAAATATATTTTATATTTAATTAATTATTTATATAAATATAAATATTTAATACATATAAAACATAAACTCATCATTTCTAAATATCAACCAAATATTATCAAAACTCATGCCAACGTAATTTAATTTGATTAGATTCAAAAAACGCTCATTCCATTGTCATTCTTAATTATTTAAATAAAATTGAACTGAATATTATTTTCTAGATTTAAAACTTGAGACTTTTTAAAATTTAACTTTTATTTTGAGATACTATAAAAAATTAATAAAAAATATTTAATATATGTAAAAATATAAAATTTTTTTAATATTTAATAAAATTTAATAGATGTAAAATGAATATAATTAAAAAATTAATAAAAATATATATTTTTTAATATATGTAAAAATATAAAAAGTATAATATAATAAATAGTTATTGCACATGAATTATTATTATAATAAATTTAAATTAATTGTTTTCAACCTAAACTCACGGCCCTTTTAGCAGCCAAGCAAGAATAAAACGGTGTAGCATGGCGGTGCCAACTGTACCCCGGCTGTCGGTGAATGAGTTCCTCGCTACTTCTTGAATTCGTTTGAGATTTCACACCTTTTTTAATGGAGCATTTTGCAAAACAAATTATGTAAAAAGAAAATTTTTTTATGCAAAAATCTTTAGATAAAACAATAAAATAATAATAAATTTAATAGAAATTCTTAGCTACGTATTAATATATTATTTTAATTTTTAATTTAATTAGAATATAAATTATTATATTTAAATATGTATACACCAAACAATTACGGACTAAATTCAAGTAAATTTGAGGAATTTTATACTCAAATTCCCGCTTTTCATTAGAAAAAAAACAAAAAAACATATACACCGACACGAATGGTAAGAAATTTGCTATTTTTATTACTCGCTAATTTACTTTCCTGTCGTGGGTTGACAAACAAACCCAACTCTCATTTCCATAAATTCTTCGTCGCTCTCTCCAAGCAATCCGCAACCCTCTCAAGAATCTTTGTTCATTTTACTAACAATTCAGGTGTATGACAGCTTATTTAAGACTCTAGTGGTTGTGCTTTTGTGTTTCGTTTAGGAATTTTCACAAACACCTGCAAAATGCATGCCAATACGGATTCTGAAGTCACCAGTCTCGCACCATCTTCTCCCACAAGATCTCCCCGTCGTCCAGTGTACTATGTTCAGAGCCCGTCACGGGACTCTCACGATGGAGAAAAAACAGCCACGTCGTTGCATTCCACGCCGGTGCTTAGTCCCATGGGATCTCCACCACATTCTCACTCCTCTATTGGCCGCCACTCTCGTGAGTCTTCCTCCAGCAGATTTTCTGGGTCGTTGAAACCTGGATCCCGCAAAATCTCTCCCAACGATGGATCTAGGGGTGCTCAGAGAAAAGGACAGAAACAATGGAAAGAGTGTGCAGTGATTGAAGAAGAAGGGCTTCTGGAAAATGAAGAGCGTGAAAAGGGTATTCCTCGTCGCTGCTATTTCCTTGCTTTTGTTCTAGGTTTCTTCGTTCTCTTCACTATGTTCTCTTTAATTCTCTGGGGCGCCAGCAAGCCACAGAAGCCCAAAATCACAATGAAGGTAGTGTCTTCTACCACAGTATCATCCGAATTTCCGAAACTTGTATGAATTCTTCAGTTGGGGTTTAGCTGATTCGCTTTATTTGTTTGCAGAGTATAACGTTTGAACATTTCACAATTCAAGCGGGCTCAGATTCCACAGGAGTGGCAACTGATATGATCACTGTAAACTCCACAGTGAAGATGATTTATCGCAACACAGGAACATTTTTCGGAGTCCATGTAACATCCACACCTGTAGATCTTACCTTTTCGGAAATCACCATAGCCTCAGGAAGTGTAAGCCACTAAGATCCTTGGGTCATTCTTTTCCACTGAATTAAAATCAATTTCTCAACATTATCAGCTGAATTATTTGATTTGTTGAAATGGGTATTGCAGCTGAAGAAATTTTACCAATCAAGAAAGAGCCAAAGATCAGTTGCAATATCTGTAATGAGCAACAAAATCCCTCTGTATGGAAGTGGAGCAAGTCTGAGCAGTTCAACGGGGACGACTACACTCCCTGTGCCTCTAAAACTGAACTTCGTCGTGAGATCAAGAGCTTACGTTTTGGGAAAACTGGTTAAGCCAAAATTCAACAAAAGAATTGAATGTGATGTTACTTTTGATTTAAAGAAGCTCAATGTCCCAATCTCGCTCAAGAAATCTTGCACATACAATTGATTGATGACCGCGTCAAGATCGATTACGAATCTTTTGCATTTTGAAATTCCATTTAATTTATTGTTTTGTTTCTATACGTGGAATTGAGGAACAGCTATGCTTTGAATATGGGATATGGGTGCGGAAAAGATTTCGATATTTGAAAAGAGAAAAATGAGTGAAATCGAACAAAATCACCGAGAAAATTCCGAAACATACCTTGCGAAATTTATAAATCATAATACTAAATATTTTTATTCATATATTCATTATGTTCATTTTAATAAATTTTATATAAATTTCAATATAAATGTTTAATTTGATAATTATTAAGTCCATTCTCATTATTATATTAATTAGTATACCTTAATAAATTTTATATACATTTCGAAAAAATGTTTATTTTAATAATTATAAACTCATTTTCATATTAAATAAGCTTATTTTCATAATTATGCAACATTTTCAATATTATATTATACATTTTTTCGTCGCGTTGATAATTAATCTAAAATTAATAATAAATTATCATTAAATTATTTAATTTAACATTAAATTATTTAAACAAACGGCTGGATAAATTAATAATTTCATCATTTTAATATGAATTAAATAACTGAATTGTTTTATATAAAAAAATTAGTTAAATTAATATTTGCAATTCAGTTATTTATTATGACATTTTTTTAACACGTATACCTTTAATTTAAGGCTTTTTAATCTCAATTTAATTTCAACAATTAATTAATTTCAATTAATTTGAAATAAAACCTGATATTTTCTATTTGAATTTAATTGAATATGAATCTGGGCCGGTGGTCTACTGACAACTACTCGGAGAGATTCTTAATGCCGGGGAACATTTTGGAAGTATTGCTTAAATCACAAGCAAAGCGTATGTTTTGTAGTTGTCTTGTCTGAACGGAGAAGTCATCTTCATCTTTGATCCTTGCACGTGCTTGGCTGGCTGCCCCAACATGTAAAAAATTGGAGACAAGCATAATTTGAGAATGTCAGTTATTGCCTTTCATTGCTAGGAATGTCACAATACATATATTCAGTTTACCCCATATAAGAAAATCTATGAATATAAAATTTTTTATACAATACCAATCTAAATCTTTTACGTTATACAAACTAAATTTTCTATACTGCACAAGATAAAGAAGGAAATAAAAGATATTTACACATGAATCAAGTTTTAAACCACATTGGAAGCAACAAGTTGTCAAGATGCAAGACAAGTCTGTATAAGTCAGCAAGTCGTTAAGGCGACAGACAGGTCTATAGGTCATGAAGAGGTCAGATTCAGGTTGGACAAGTCGGCAGATCACAAGAGGTTGGATACAAGTTGGATCATCGTCTAGTTGATAAGTCACAAAGAGGTCAGATCCAAGTCGGATCGTCAGAACATTTGGTCGATAGGTCATGAAGAGGTCGGATCCAGGTCAAATCGTTTGGTCGACAAGTCGCTTCCAATACTCCCTCAAGTTGGAGTATGAAGGTTCCGAATGCCAAACTTATCAAAGAGAAAATGAAATTGATATTTTTCTAAGGACTTGGTGAAGATATCAGCCGGCTACACGGAGCTGTGAACGTGGGCCATACGAATGTTGCCACAGAGAATTTCATTGTAAATAAAGTGACAGTCCACTTCGATATGTTTAATGCACTCATGATAGACAAGGTTGGCTGCAATATGCAGAGCAGCCTGACTATCACAATACAATTGCATACGCATAGTGGGAGACACACCAGGAGAGATTAAGAGACCTTTCAACCATTTAAGTTCACAAGCGACAGTGGTCATGGACTTGTATTCAACTTTAGCGGAAGAGCGAGACACGGTCGGTTGCTTCTTAGTCTTCCAAGAAATGAGAGAGCTACCCAAAAGAACAAAATAGCTAATAAGAGATCGAAGGGTCAAAGGACAACTAGTCTAGTCGGAGTCACAATAGGCAGTCAAGGTAAGGTCACAATTGGCATGCATCAAGATACCCTAGCTGGGTTGGCCTTTGAGATAATGGACGACTCGGAGAGCGGCCTCCAAATGAACTTGCAGCGGTCGTTGCATGACCTGTGCAAGGATATGTATACAGTAGGACAATTCGGGCCAAGTAATGGTGAGATAAATAAGGCAACCCACCAAACGTCTATAGAAAGTAGGAGCAGTGAATTCAACACCCTTCGCAAGAGCTAGCTTATGGTTTTATTCAAGAGGAGCGGCAGCCGGTTTGGATCCTAGTAATCCGATGTCAGAATCACATCCAAGGCATACTTGCACTGCTAGAGAAAAAGGCCTTCTGTAGTGCGGGCTACCTCGAGCCCAAGTCGAATTTCAGATTGCCCAAGTCTTTCATGTGGAAATAGCGACTCAGGTACTCCTTGAATTTTTGAATAGCAAAAAGATCATTACTTGCGATAACTAGATCATCAACATAAACAAGGTCAATCAAATGAATTGATCCAACGAGAAGAATGAACAAGGAGTAATTGGAATAGGATTGTTGAAAATCACAAGCACATAAAGAAGCAGCTAGCTTGGCAAACCAACATCAAGGCACTTGGCACAAATCGTAGAGTGACTTGTAGAGACTACAGACTTTACCAGAGGAGGAAGAGCCAAAGCCAAGTGACATCTTCATGTAGACTTCTTCCTAGAAATCACCGTGTAAGAATGCATTATGGATGTCCATTTGATATAATTCCCAATTCTTGGCAACTGCGACTGCAAGAAGAGTACGCATAATACCTATTTTCGTTGTGGGTGCAAAGGTATTCTGATAATCAATCCCTTCAACTTGTCTATTTTTCAAGATAACCAGTTGTTCCTTATATTGTTCAATACTCCCATCAGAGTTATACTTAATTTTATACACCCATTTGCTGCCAATTGCATGCTTCTCAGAAGGTAAAGCTTTGACTGTCCATGTACCATTATCCTCCAAAACCTGAATTTCTGTGCATATAGCCTCTCTCCACTGGGCATCTTGAAAAGCTTTAGTATAAGAGGTGGATTCATGTCCTGCGGTAATCACTCCCAAGAAACACCTATGTTGTGTAGAGAATTTATCATAACTCATACAATGTACTATAGGGTAAGGAGTACCTGAAGAAGAAGCTGATGGAAAGGATGAGCATGGCGAGGGGTTTACGCTGATCGTGTGAGTCACATAGTCTTTTAAACGAGTTGAAGCCTGCATAGTTCATTGTCTCCGTCCTAACAATTCGAAAGTTATATCACTCCTTCTAATCTCTTTACTGTATCCCTTGCCTGACTGCTCGGGAACTATATCACTCCTTTCGACCTCTTTATTGCATCCTTTGCCTGACTGTTTAGGAGCTACATCACTGCTTCTGACCTCTTTATTGCATCCCCTGCCTAACTGCTTGGGAGCTATGTCACTCTTTCCTACCTTTTTATTGCATATGAGAAGGTCATCTTCTGTATGAAGGCCGATAGATGAATTGCCCAGGTGACCGGGCAACTCCTCTCCCACGTCACTATGTGAGTCATCAATGACATCCTCCAAGTTCACACTTAGTGCATCAACGGCCACATTATTAGTGCTGTTGGTGAACATAAAGTCTGTTTTAATAAACACAATATCTCGTGATACAAAGTACTCTTGAGTGTCCAAGTCATATAACTTCCAACCTTTATATCCAAAAGGATACTAAAAAAAGAGACACCAATGACTTCTACTGGAAAATTTGTCTTTATCCCTTTGCAAGTTATGGGTATAATACAAGCAACCGAAGACTCAAGGTAATTGTAAGAAGGAGCTTGCCTGAAGAGAAATTCATATGGAGTTTTGCCATGCAACAACTCAAACGGAGTTCTGTTAATTAAATATCCAGTTATTAGTACACATTAACACTTGAATTCTATGGGCAAATTTGCTTGGAAATGCAAGACCCTTGCCACATTTAGAATATGGCGATACTTTCTCTCCACACGGCCATTTTGTTAAGGCGTTTTGATATAAGTGGTTTGATACAATATTCTGAGGTCATCAAAGTATTGCTTTAAACATATAAATTCACTTCTATTATCACTCTTAATGACTTTCACACTTTTATCAAATTGACGCTTGATCATGGCTACAAATTTCTTAAGAACACCTGCTACGTAATTTTTGCGATTGAGCAAATAAATCCATATAACATGTGTACAATTATCAACTATGGTCAAGAAATAACAAGCTCCACAAGAAGTGGGAATTGTATAGGGTCCCCACAAGTCACAGTGTATCAAATCAAAACACTATATTGCTTTATTATCACTAGAAAAGGAAGTCTTTCTCGTTCGTTTTTCTTGAAAATAAACTTCACAAGTTTTATTAGTTTGTCTATCTAATCTATCAGTTTTCGAAATCAAGCATGTCACCTTAAATGACGGATGTCCCATTCTGTTAGGCCAAAGCTCAAAGGTTCCTCCTCTACTCAACTTGCAAGCATGAACTGAAGCGACTCATTGGAGAAAGTAAAGCCCCTTTTGTTGCTCACCCACTCTAATCAGAATCCTCGAATTTAGGTTCTATATGGCACATATTTTGTTAGTGAGTTGAATAACTAAATTTGAATCATTAAGAAGCCGAGAGATAGAAATTAGATTGAGAACAAAAAAAACTCGTCGTAATTTTAAATTCCCGCTAAGCAACACGGTTCCTTCTTTGATTGCCATGGTTTTCTCCCCATTAAGCAATCCTACCGAGCATGGTGCAATGTCATGTAAGTCGCTTAGAAAAGCCTTAGTTTCTATCATATAATGAGAGGCTCCTGTGTCAATAATCTAACAAAAATATCTTTGGTTACCTGTTAACCTCTCATTAGTATTATGGTGAGAGTTTAACATACCTAGCAGAGTAGCCCATTGCTCATCATTGAGTTTGTTCAGCCCCTTTTGATCTGCATCTGTCATTGCTTCTCATTCAGTATCAATTGCAGTTGCTTGCATTGCGTGTGCATACATAACACCTCCTTTGTTACGTCCTTGATAGCGGTTGTCGAAGCCGTCAAAAATAAACCTATTAAATAATCAATAATTAACTTGTAGATAGTGGCAATAGGGTCGAACCACAGGGATTTGACACTACGGATTTTCCTACTAATGACTTGGACAAGTAAATAACAAGAAATTAAAAGAGGGGGGGTTTTGTTTTGATGATTAAAACTAAATAGCAAGAGAAAGCAATAATTCAAATAGATGAGAATTTCAATAGGAGAAGAATTCTAGTTGAAGAATTGATCTATTTCAGTTTGTTTAGAATTGATCATTGATCTTTTCGATACTCCTATTTATTTCAATAAATTAGTTTAGGATGTGGAAGACGCTTCTCACAATCCAAATTCCTCCTTAGTTCTAGTTTGATTAGGAAACGTTCGCTAATCAAACACTAGTTAACAAGTTGTCAAGGAACGTCCTTGGGGCTTTTAGCATCGAACAACTGTTAACTGCATTAAGACTTAGAGAAACCTAATTCTAACCTTGCCAACTGCGTGGTCAAGTTTAGATTATGCAACTTGATTAAATGTGTGTTTAAATAATTTAAGCAATTACGGACCTAAATTATTCAAACAATTGTTACTCAAGCAATTAAAAGCAATAGGCCTAAATTGATTCTAAAAGCAAAGCAACAATTATAGAAAGATCAAATTGCATAAATATTGAAAATAAATAGAAGTTTAACAATGGAGATTTAAATCTCCCAATTCATCACAAATCTAAATTTTCCAACTTCAACTAGAAAGGATGGATTTAGCCACTCATGGTGGACAAAATCACAAAAGAAAAGAAGAAAAGAAAGAAGGAGACAAGCTGCTGTGCTTTCTGCAGAATTGCTGAAGATGAGATGATATATTGGCTGGTTTGGGGGCTGCCTTCTTATAGGTGGAGAGTCCAAGTTCAATTAGGGTTTGGAATCCTAATTGATTTGGTCTTCTTGATCTTTAATTCCTCCTTTATTGTTGAATTTAATTGCAAATGGAATTCCTTAGGTGAGAAACTCTTTCGTGGCTCTTGGGACTGTGATGGCAGTGTTTGAAGTGGATTTGGACTTCTCAAAATTTGAATTTCTGTTTTCTGCACAATTTTCCGCTCTGCTGTCAATTTCTGCTGTCAATGTGATTGGGGCGGGTGATTTGGGCAGATCACTTGCTCGATCTGCCCCAATTGCTTTCTGTGAGTCAGTCCAGTTTTTAGTTTTCTGTCTCTGCGAGTGATTTGGCCAGTCTCTACGAGTGATTTGGGCAGATCACTTGCCCATATCACTTCTGCCTGTTGCCTTCAGGTTTCTGCTTCAGCTTGATCTGGGCAGTGATTTGCTCAGATCGTTGCCCCAATCATTTTCCAGCTTTTTCTGCACTTTTTCTCCAATTTTCCATTTTCTTCCTTTTCTTCAAAAACGAGATAAAAATCATAAATTAAGCTAGAAAATGTGTAAATAAGTAATAATAAATATAATAAAAATGTGGCTAAATTATGCTTGATCAGTCCTTCTCCAGTCCCACACTTTTGAGTACTGCGACACACACCTGAGTTGCCACAAGGCCAAGCACTCCACTATTCTGGATAGCCTATTAACTGAAAACAACTTTCAGTGTCATGACCCTTTCGATTGCAAAGAGAGCAAATAGAAGTTTTATCTTTATCTCCCCTTGAATTTTGACTACTAGTCTGAATGGTGAAACTCATGGGGTTGCCCTGTTCATCTTTGCTTCTCGTCACAATTCTCACTCGCTCTTGCTAAACCACCATAGCATAAGCACGATTCAAATTAGGCAAAGGGTTAGTGCTCATGATATGGAACCTTACGGTACCATAACCTTCTTCATCTAAGCCCATAAAAAACTGATGGACTCTTTTTTCTTCACGCTTTCGTTTCATTTCAATGGTAACATTGCATTTACAGCCTGCATATGCACATACTGATATCTGATCATAGTTATTAATCTCATCCCACAAGGTCTTTAATTTACCGAAATAGAAAACAATGAATTGACCATCCTGCCTACAACTTGCTAGGTTTGATCTCAACAGCTCCATTCGCGGTCCATTTCCAATTGAGAACCTCTGCTTAACATCCTCCCACAGATTCTTCACTCTTTCAACGTGAGAGATAGTCAATCGAAGTGTTGGTTCAATGGTATTGAATACCCAGAAAACCAACGTAGAGTTAACTGTCCACCAATTTTCGAGTTCTGGAGCATCATCCTCTGGTTGTTTGACAGATCCATCGATAAACTCGTATTTCTTTTTGGCTCTTAGCATAGTTCGTATGGCCCTTGCCCATTCTTCATAATTATCTCCTTTTAACTGCACTTGCGTAATCAAATTGCTCGGGTTGTCATTGGAATTTAGTGTATAAGGATTGGAAGAGTTACTACTCCTGAATTCTCCCCGTATTCCTTTTCAACTTCCATGACTCTGATACCATATAAAAAATGGAGACACGCATAATTTGGGAATGAAAGTTATTGCCTTTCATTGACAGGAATATCACAATATATACATCTGGTTCATTCTTGTTTAAGAAAACCTATGAATACAAACTTCCTATACAGCATCAGCCCAAACTTCTTACATTGTACAAATTAAACTTCCTATACTACACAAGACAAAGAAGGAAGTAAAAAATATTCACACATGATTCAAGCCTTAAACCATATTGGAAGCTACAGGTCGTCAAGATGAAGATAAATCTATACAGGTCGATAGGTCGTTAAGATGCCAGACAGGTCACGAGGAGGTCGGACAGGTCGGCAGATCACAAGAGGTCAGATCATCATCTGTCGACAGGTCACAAAGAGGTCAGATCCAGGTCGAATCATCAGGACTTCTAGTCGACAAGTCATGAAAAGGTCGGATTCAAGTCAAATCATTAGGACGTCTAGTCGATAGATCATAAAAAGGTAAGATCCAAATCGAATCGTATGATTGACAGGTTGCTTCTAACACAACAATTGATATTTTATTAGTCACAAATTAACACCGCTTATCAATTCAATAATCATTATATATTTTTTCATCTTCAATTATGATGAAATCCAAATTAAGAGGGAGATAAAATGTCACATGTCTTTTCTCTTTTAATTAGAGTTTTAAATTTGAAATCTGCATATAAAAATATCGTTAAAACTTGAATAAGAATGTTTTACTTTTCTTTACTAATTTTGCTTGATATAAATTTAATTTAATTGAGCCAATGAGTCGTGGATACTAAATAAATGAAACCGAAAAAATTATGTTATATTTCTAATTTCTCCTTTTTTTTTTTTCTTTAAAACAATGCAGCAATTGCATTAAAAGGATCCGTAGGTCAAAAGTGAACATACATGAGTCAAAAGGATAAACAAAAAAAAACCATAAACTAAACCCAAATCCATAGCCCATGACTACAAACCCAAACCCACAAACTACAAGTCTACGGCCCAACCCTAAAGCAATTGGTGAAACAACCACCGACTTTCATCTCTCCCACCACCGACTTTCATCTCTCCCACCACCTCTAGATGCAACGTCAACCCATTGCCCATACTTTCACCACTTCCAACATCCGAAGAAGAAGGAGAAGTCACCATACACCCAGATAACCACCTACAATCCAACACAAAAACATGCAATCCAACCCAATAATTGGTGGAAAGAGAAATCCCATAAAATAAGGAAAGAAAAAAAAAAAAAAACAATAGAAATCTCCAACCTCCTATAAATACATTGATCCTTGAATTAACACAAGGATGCAGACTCTATCACCACACAAAGAAAAGCCATCCAACAGAACCCACAACGTAATGGCACAGCGATAAAACGATAATTAATCCCTTTAAGTAAAAATAAAATTCCTAAAATTAGAATTAACACCAAATACAAACTAATGAAAACAAACAACAAAAATAATAATAAATAAAAACAAGATAACTGAAAATTATACAACCTCGAATGGAGAAGGATAAAGCATTCACTTCGTCATTCACTTTGTCAGAGAAGCATATTGATGCTCGAAATACTCTCACTTTCACTCTCTTCTGCCAAAATCTATTTTAATTCAATCTATGCATTTACGGAACAATTGCATATTACACTCTTTATTTATATTCTGAATTGGTGAAATTAAAAACAAATATGAATAAAAAATAAATTAATTTAATAATATTAAAATCATAATTATAATTTATGAAATTTAATAACTATATGTTTTAATATTTCTCAACTTATATTACCTGCTCATTTTCACATTAATATGCCAAAAAAAAAATTCCTTGCATTTTACACCTCCATTTTCCCTCGATAAAAAAAAAATAAAGGCTAGTTTCTGAAACCTAATTTATTTATCTTGCATTTTATAACTTGTACTACTTTTAACACTATTAATAATGTTGAAAAAAAAAAAAAAACTCTCCTCTTGGTAGAGAGAGAAATTTTTTCTTTTTTTTTTAAGATTTTGATTCTCTGTTTAACGAGAGTTGTAGCTTTGATTCGTTCCCATGCCTTCAAATAGAGGAAGCTTGTTTTATTTCTCCCTTACCAGTGGTGATTTCCCTCTACCAAGCTGGTGTGAATGTTGTATGATTTTAAATAGTTGTTTTGGTCAGATCCAGGGGTGCATGATAAGGGTTTGTGAGATCTGGTGGTGCGATGGTTGTTTTCCTTCTATGCCTAGGCCGCTAGAGGTCTAAAGGGCTCGCAGTGGAGGATGCAACAACGATCATAAGTCGATCCCTACAGTTATTAGACATTGTAATGTCGTAGCCCCGATGCTTCTCTCTTGTGATATGGGCATCGGAGTCGAGGCTCTCAGCTGTTTGCTTTCTGTGTTGATGGAATCGGTTTCTTGTTTTGCCTTAGCTTTTGGGAGATATGTTTTTCTACCTCTCGGTGGTTGAAGCTTTATTCTCAAAGGACCCATGGTCTGGCGCATGCAGTTGTGAATTTGCTCTAGATGCCTGTATTTGTCTGGGAGTTGAACTCAATCTGTCAAAGAGTCGATTTTCAGCCTGCCTACATCGGTGAGGTTTCTGCCCTATATTTACAAGCCACTGATTGTTTTTCAATGGATCTTGAGATAGCCTAGTTCTCTTTAGGTTGTGATATGTTTAGTTGTTTTCTTTCTTTGGACCCATTGAGTGTATTTGTAATTCTTTACCTTATGGATGATTTAATGCAATTCATATTTACATGCTAAAAAAATAATGTTGAAAAAGAGGATAACGTAAATAATGATGAATAAAAAGATAATTCTCAACAAAATACTTAGAATTTTATTTCTTTTTTTTTTTAAATCAAGTTAGATTGCATTGATCATAGGAGAATTACATCCTTGAGACTCATACATAATATAGCTAGGCTCAAGATAACATTGCTTTTGAAGGTCCACAACTAAACTTACTACAAGAGGCCCAAGCTCAAGAATTTAAATCCTAAAGTTGAGCAAAACAAGGAAAAAACAGAGGTCCCTTGTGGTGCCGTCGCACACACTATGCCAACAAAGATCAAGGAAGCTCATTTGCGGTGAAAGAAGAACATTGCCTTTACTGCACTTTCTCCAGAAATTGACAAGGGAGCCTTCCAAATGTGATTCATTGAAGCACCGAAAAAAGAAATTAAGGACCTCCTCTATGCCTTGTTAGGTTTCAGGTTCAAAAGCAAATAACCAGATTCTGCCTTAGAGCCAAATTTTGTCTCAAATGCTTAAGGAGAGCGGTACAGTAGTGCTCTTAGCTTCTGTCTTGAGCTTTGAGAGTCAACCACCTCAATAGGGTGGGCTAAAACTTCAGAGTTATCTGCACGAAAAAAACAACCCTTTAAAAGCTTGATCAAATATCCAAGAAAACCGAAAATACTTCTATACAAGGCTAGCAATGGGACATGCAAGCAACTAATACATTAACTCTTCTCTTAGATCAATAACGTGCAACACAAAAACCTGCCTAAATCCACTCGCCAGGATTAAAAAGAAATCGGGCAGGAGAAAATCGCAACTCCGGTAGATAAGGGGTGCTGGACACCCAAAAAAGAGAGACTTTGAAAGAAAATTCATAGTCTAGCTACTAGAAAGACTGATAAATCTGAGGCTTAATTAATTCATGAAGCTTGATAAAATGATTCATTTAGCAATCAATGACATCAAATGTGTCACAAGCCCAACCCAAATACTAAGTAGAAAATGGAATCAACAACCTCCTTCTGTCCAAATATTTTATTATGAATATCTATGTACGTTTCATAATTGATAAGTTAATTTTTAATTATTATTTATATATATATTTTTAATATTATTGTTATAATAAAAGATAAAAAAATATATTGAATTTGTATGGTTTAATGAAATAAATTATTTATTTTTTAATTTAGAAAATATATTAGTTATATTTTATCTTTATGAACAGTTGACTACAACTACTATTTAAAATAATTAAAAATATCATTGTTTACACTCTCTATAATATCATAAAATAACTGGTTAGTTTTATATTATTTTAATATTACAATATATAGTCACTGCAATTTTGGAATACCAGTTATTCAATTTTGAAAATTTATAAAAGAAATTAAATAATTAGCCGTTTGAAAATATATAGATGAACTAATTTAATTTAAAAAATAAAGAATTATATAGATTAAAAATAATTCTTTCTAAAAATAAAAAATATTAAAAATTTTGGTGGATCAGCTCTAACTGCTTGGACAAAGGTTTATAGTTATTGGGTAGGGCTCGGCCCAGTTTGTAACTACAAACGGTCAACGGTCAACCAACCGAGATGCCAAATTAGTAATTTAGTAACAATTTTCACAGAAGAGCATAAATTTAAATAAATAGCAGGACCATCTGGTAAATAAAAAAGAATCACCCCCATCAGCCATCTCGCCGGTCTCTTTTATTAATATATCCTTCTCTTCTCTCTCTCGTGTGGTTTCTCCATGGCTTTTCCTCAGAATCAATTTCAACAACACTACCAAACTCAACACCAACAGCAGCAATCCAAGAACTGGAGGTAAGTTTTTCTAAAATTGTTATGTTCATCTCCTGCAAAACCCTAACGATTTCTCACGTAATCATGGCTATTCAAGTTTAATTTTTGTTTTTTCCTTGTATCTTCAGAAATTTGTACTCGATCGACGGGCAGATTTCTCCGCCTGTCGCCTATTATAGCCCAGCTAATTTGCAAGATCAGTCTCAGCATCCTCCCTATATACCATCTCCTTGTAAGTTAACCTTTAGGCCCTTTAATAGAGGATTGTTTGGTACGTAGTTAACTCATTTAAGCTGCTTATAGCTCAATTATAGGCTAAATCAAGCCAATCTTCCACTGTTTAGCTAAAGAACTTCAATTAACCCTAATTGTTAGCTGGCTCTGGAATTATCTTTATTTATTTGGTTATTTATTTAAGTTTCTTTGAACTCTTTCATCTAGTTCATGTGGTGGGGTTTGCTCCGGGTCCGGCTCCTGCGGCTGATGGGACTGACGGGGGAGTGGGAGTTGATTTGCAATGGAATTATGGGGTGGAACCCAGCAGAAAGAAGTTGAAGGAGCAAGATTTTTTGGAGAATAATTCACAAATTTCATCGGTTGATTTCTTGCAAGCACGATCAGTTTCAACTGGGTTAGGCTTGTCCCTTGACAATACCCGTGTTGCATCTTCTGGTGACTCCACTTTAATTTCACTCATTGGTGATGATATTGATCGAGAATTTCAGCGACAGGATGCAGAGATTGATAGATTCCTCAAAGTTCAGGTGCGTGTTTATAGAATTTAACTGCTTGTTAATATAATAGGACATTTGTTATTTGTTTCCATGTTTCGATGATGATTTATCCCTTTAATTCTAATTGGAAGTCATAGAATTCTTTACTATCTTTATGTGCAACCTAGTTGGTATTTATGTGATTTGTATATTTGTCTTCCATGTTCTTAGTTCCCATGTTTGTGGGATGATTTATTATCTCCTTTCATTTTCCGTCCTTTTAGAAGAGACAATTCTTATCTAGATCAGATCCACATAGACCCGTAGAATAAAATATAAATACATCGGGTTTTATGGATCCCACTTTGCATTTACACTATGGGTCCACATGGACCCTGTCTGGGTAAATATTTTGTCTATTTTCCTTTTATAGAAGGATTTGCTATTTTAATGTTGTTCCCATGTTCTGCAAATTGGTTGCTATTTGTATTTGAATATCTGCATTGGATTTGCCACGCTATTAGTATGAACATTACATCATGTGAGTACTCGATGTCTCAATCTTGGTTCTGGGTCAAATGGTTTCCACAAGTTGTTCTATGTCCTATGTTGTTTTGCTTATGTGCATGACATGTTAGACAAAGCAGCTATATTTCTTTTTTGGAGTTCCTTTCATGATTAGACTTACATATTTGTACGATGTTCCTTAATTTTGTATTAACTGCAAACAAATCTATGAATTTATTTCTCTTTAAAGAAGCATGCACATGGTGAACTAGCTTAGTAGTTTAAAGAACCAACTATCATTAAATTTAACTAGGTTCTCTGCCAGAATGTAAATAGCTAATTTTGGAAGCTTGTCATTTTTTGGTTGTTCTATTAAAAATATTTAGTGTGGTGATTGCATACAACTTTCTATATAGAGTTTGCAAAGTTTAATGTGATGGGTTATGGCAATTTATTTGGAATACGTTCTTCTTTGGTTCCTTTGGGAGTTCATGTATTTGCGGCTATATGATGGACCGCTGCCTATTTCTAGTTTTTCTTGTTTGATGGTGGCAAGAAGGCCGGGACAGTAGGAAATGGGCAAACTGAATTTGCCTTAGATTATGACTGTATGGCAGTTGATTGATCCTTGTCTCGGTTGAATGTTATATCGCATGAGATATGCTGATGGTTGTACCTTTGTGTGAACCTTTAAGGGGCCCACAGGATATGGTTTTGATAGGATTAGTTATGAAAATGGATTTTTGGAAAGAGAATCTCTTTCGAGTGAATAGAAATACTGAATGTGTTGCTTCACTCAAGAATCTTCTCTGGCTTCTACTTACCTGTCATGTTTTTTCCTCGTTTTTTCAACATCCTTTTGCCTTCCAGCTTTTTAGCTTCCCTTGACCTGGTACACTTGTCTGTTTTCTATATCAATTTGTGTGATATTAATGAAAGAAAATTGCTGTCGGAGAAAAGTAAACATTGGTCTGTGAGATTATTCTCCTATTAGACGCGTGTAACCTTTTTTCTCCCCTTAAAGAAACAGTGTTTCATACAACCATGAACTACTTAAAACAGGTATAAACATTATACTAGGGGCATCATTAAGGAAACAAAAATAAATTCTTTTGGATTAGCCTAAGCATGGTACTGTAATGTCAGGCTGGTCTGCATATTGGCAAGCCAATTCACTGTAAAGTAACATTTCCTTGAAACATGAGTTATGCACACCTGCACCTCCTGGTTTGGTGTTGTTGGCAACTCTTTTGTATTTCATCTTCTTCTCCTTTATTTTTAATTAGTACATGAACCTATTTTAGGCATTTTTTTAATCTTTTTTTCTTTTTTAATATTATCTCGTGTATGTTTCTCCTTTTTTCTCCTCCATTCCTATTACTACTGTAGAACACTTAGATAAGGTGGTTCTTTTTCAATAATTTGGTTATTTAGACATTGTTTGAGTATTGTTCATTTCCTTGCCTTTATGGTAGGGTGATCGACTGCGGCAAACTATACTAGAGAAAGTGCAGGCTAACCAACTTCAAACTATCTCACTTGTGGAAGAAAAAGTTCTTCAAAAGCTTCGTGAAAAAGAAGCGGAGGTAGAGAGCATTAACAAGAGAAACATGGAACTTGAGGAACGGATGGAACAATTATCTGTGGAAGCAGTTGCTTGGCAGCAACGTGCTAGATACAATGAAAACGTGATAAATGCTCTTAAGTTTAATCTTCAGCAAGTATATGCCCAAAGTAGAGATAGTAAAGAAGGATGTGGTGACAGTGAGGTGGATGATACTGCTTCATGCTGTAATGGTCGTGTCATTGATTTTCACCTGCTTTCCAAGGAGAACAATGACATGAAAGATTTGATGACTTGTAAGGTTTGCAGGGTCAACGAGGTCTGCATGCTTCTGATACCTTGTAAGCATCTCTGCCTCTGTAAAGATTGTGAAAGTAAGCTTAGTTTTTGTCCTGTGTGTCAGTCTAAGTTCGTTGCTATGGAAGTCTATATGTAATAGTATATAAATGAAAGGCCTAATGTTATGCTAATATTATATGCATTTATTTTGGTGACTGCTTGTTACTCATGGCGCTAGTTGTTTTTCTTCTATTTTGTGCTTTTGTATTATAAACATTTCCTGGTAACTTAAATATTTGTGTACAAATCTCTTCTATTTGATACACTTTGCATCTGGTAACCAAGAATTCTTGGTGGTACTCATTTATTGAAGTAATTTTTGGAATATATATACTGGCAAAACGTGGATATAATATTGGTATGAGTCTCACATCTTGTGAGATTACACATCGTGGTCGGTGAATAAATTGGAACCAAAGAAAAGTTTTAATATGTTGAATCTTCTAAATTTTAAGTAATACTTTCAGTTATATATTGGAATTTTGGTTTTACGTTTTTTTAAGCAGTGATTGTACATACGATCTTCAAAAGTTTTGCCATGTTGGTTAATTAGGCTTAGCATTAATCAATTTAAACTGAAAAACCAAACCGAACAGAACAAATTCAGTTCGTCGGTGGTTTGATTCAGTTGTTAATGTAAAAATATTTTTGTTTTCCAGTTCTTCTCTGTTCCAAACCGAGTTTTATAGATGTTTATGAAGTTTGTCATTTTTTAGCCATGAATATATATATGTATTTATGGAAGGAACCGAAGTCCCTAACCAAACGACCCAACTCCCTTTCTCTCATCTCACTGCTCACCCCTACACGCCTCTGCTTCCCTTTCTCTGGATCCTCTCAGCTTGGTGTTGCCTGGTCACCATTTCCAATTTGGCCTTCTCGTTTTCAGTTCATCCCCAAGTTCCTTTCTCTAAGCTTCTCGCTCATGTTGACTCCTACCTCATATCATCTGATTGCAACATCGGTTTTTCTCATTTGCGACAGATTGGCAGATCACAATATCGTATCTTCTAACCATTGGCTTGTCCTCTTTCTCGACGGCTTCAGCCAGTCGAGTGTTTGATGGATTCAATACTGTGGGTCTCCAAGTCTGCTTCCCTCTTAAGTTTGCAATGAATGGGTATCTGTTAGATTGTTGCATGAATTTTGTGTTTTTGGCTATCGATTTTGCTCTAGGATAACCTGGAATGGGATTGATTTGTTCTTAGTTCTGCTGTGGCATGTATTTTGTGAGTTCTTGGCTGTTGATTTTGACCTTGGCAATTAAATTGATTTTGTTCTTCTGGATAACCTGGAACGGGATTGATTTTATTTATTTATTTATTGTTGCTCTGGCTTTATTGTTGATGCTGGGTTGTGTTGTTTTGAATATACTTTTCTTTTCTGGTTGCTTTCCTCGTCTGCCTGTTTCTTGTTTATAAATAAGAAATTTGTTGAGTCTCAGAGAATTTGTTGAATTGCGACTGATTATGCATTTGTTTTGAGATTGAGAATAGAACTATGCAAACTGATTCAGTTTGCTTATTAATTCGGTTTGGTTTCGGTCTATAAAAGACAAGTATATTTTTTCGGTTGTTCTTGGACCGATTTCACACTCTCCCAATAAGCTACAATTTGGGCCCATGCCTGCTGGAACAGTAGACAGGAGAGCGACTTTATATGATATGTAAAACGAATCAATAGAAATGGTCTGGCCAGCAATTCAAGGTGTTTTCTTTTTTAAGTTATATTTTACAGTACTATTTTAAGGTGGAAACTGGATTAAGATTTATATATATTGGCTTGATAAAATGCATTTTAATGTCCCAGATGATTTGTAGATTTATGTCCCAGATGATTTGTAGATTGCTAGTTAGGATTTTGTATCGTTAAACCAGTGCCCCTATTCCATTATTACTCTCCCTAATGAATTAAATTATCAGCTTTTGTACTGTTTCTGCATGAGCCATTTTCATGGTTTGATTCATGAAGGTGATACGAGGTTTTTGTCAAATTTTATAGTCTGAATGTTGCAGCCTATTGGGAAAAAATATCCATTACTGTTGCATAAGAGCATCAATTCTTTTTGGGATGTTTGATTGCTTGGGACTATATGGAGGATGAATATCTTATAAGTATGCTTTACAAAATAAGAAGTTTTGAAAGGAATAGTTAGCTGCCTTGCATTGTATAATGGTCAAAATTGAATGGCATGAGCTACTGGATATTGCAAATTAGAATGGAAAAATAGGCAAGTGATGTGATGAGAGTTGCTCTCTCTCATCCAAAGTAATGAAAGAGATTTTACATGTATGGAATTGAATCTGATGGAGCTGGATTATTTTATCTTCCCCACACATACATATAAAATAATAAATTTGATTCTTTTTAATGTATTTTTCATCCCCCTTCAATTCAAATTGTTTTATCTTACTATAGATTACAACCACTTTTGATTCTACAATATTTCCTTCATTAATTACTCATTATTTCAATTTCATGATTGATTGAATATATGATTTTCTTTATTAGAATATTTAAATTAAAAATAAAAAAGACAATATCGTTTCATAGACGTAATGGAGAAATTATCTATATTAAAAAAATTATTATGACTACTTAAATATGGTCTAATCTACGGTACATCAAAAAAAAAAAAAAAAAAAAAACCTGCCACTTAGCAAGATTTCTTAAGAATTATAATAATATAAATGAAGATATCATTTGATATAAAAAAAAATTATAATTAAGAATGCTTATTTTAGTAATTTTTATGATTTTTTATTAATAGTTTTATGAAATGTTTTATCTTAATTAATATACTGGTAAGTAATGAATTTTAAAAATTAATGAAGAGCAGACAATGATTATTGTAGCTTAACCGTAACAGCTTATTGAAATTTGTAAGTTGTTATCTTATTAATATTTAATTATTTATTTCATATATTTTTTATGAATTACATATTTTAGCATTTGTAAGCTACTAGAACTAGCCCAAGTTTTTACTTGTGATTTCAGTCATGGACTACGTTGATCTACACAGCCAAATAGATCCATGCCAATAAATCTTGCATTCACAAATGGGATTTGTAAAATCGAAACAATTTTTTTTTTAGAAAAAAAAAAAAAAAGAAAAAGTGGAGTTTATTGGACCCGAGAGAAAGAAGAGGAAGAGAGACTTGGTTGATAGAGAAACTTCTCTCTGGGCTCAAGCTTACAAAATAAGTAGACCTTAACTTAACCAGTCCAAAGAAATAAACCCAATCACTCAGAGACTAGCAAGTAGCAAGCCCAATTCATACGGTAAAAAAAAAAAAAATCTTTCCAAGAAACTCTACGACCACTGAAGCTCATTCTTCCTGTAGAAGACGCTGGCCGATAAAGCTTAGAGAACCGCCAAAACGCCAATCTCAGAGTGTTTCTCAATGATAACAATGTCAAAATATTGCCATCGGGGAGAACTAGAAGAAGAAAAGCGCCATGCACTAGCCAGAGAGTTTGAGCCAATAGAGCTATAAGCGTGAGAAGAGTCTGAGAAGGCAAATTAAAATTTTTATACAGAAATTTAAAATTTTCACTGTTTAATCTATTTATATAATTAGTAGTCAAGAGGTAAACACTGTTAAGTTCAAATTAAAAAACTAACTGAATCTATTAATTTAGAAATTCAATTTAATTTTTTTTGTTTCAGTTTAATTCAATTTTTATTTTAAAAATATTAACTATCTCTATTTAATTTAATTTTAATAAAAAAATTAGTAAAACTAAACTGATTAATTAGCAATCTTATATTATTTTTTATAATATAGAGATAAAATATTATCATGATTGAAATATTTTAATTAAATTTTAAAATATTAAAAATAAGATATAAAAAAATAAAAAACTCTATGGATTCAAATTAATCTGGTCGAATTTAAATTAATTTTTATTTAAAAATAATTCAGTTTAATTTTTATAGATACTAAAATTTTGATGTTTAATTTATTTATTTTGATTCAATTTTAAATTCAACCGATATGATTAAAAGCATTAAATTTAATAATCAAAATTTATAAAATTATACAATAAAAATTAATATTTATAAACTTAAATAATTATAAAAAATTTATATCTATATTTTCGTAACAAGTAGTATATTTAATTTTATTTTAAAAAAAAAGTGAGGCCAACTGGATCTATATTTTATATGTAAAACAAGCCATTTATTAAAATATAATAAAAAATTTTAATTTTTTTTATAATAATTTTATATAGTTTTGAAATTATTTAATTAGTATTAAGACTACAATAATACATTAATTATTAAGATATTGTTGTGAATCTTAAAATGTAGTAGTATTGAAATTAAAGACATGAGTTTTGTTAATGGTGAGTGTATCGGACGAAACTGGAGAGGGAGAAAGGAATGCTTTTGGTGAAGAGTTGAGAGAAGATTGATAAACTTTGATCTAATGATGCCTTAGAAAGTGATGACAAAGAGGAAAAGTGAATATGATGATAACTCTCTGCTTTCTATTATTATTATTATTATTATTATTATTCCACCTCCTCTTCCACTTCCACCGCAAACCCTAGCCGATCTCTGCACTCCTGTCAATGCCTGTCCCCCATCAACCTTTCTTTCCCTTTTCTTTTTCTTTAAACACCCTTTTAAAAGAAAAAATATGTACATTTTAGATACTCAAAATTTAATGGAATGACTTTATTATATGTAGTAGAGTTCAATCTTCTCCTTATTCCCTATAAAGCTGTTTTTTCTTCTTCTTTCACTTGTGGGTTATCACAATTCTACTGGCTTACCTCCACTTTGTTTCTCTTTTGCCTTTTTTTTTTTCTTTTTTTTTTTTAAAAAAAAATGTATTATTTACCATGCTATGTCAATTTGTTTTTATATTTCTTACTTTTTGAGACTTCAATGTATATTCCCTTACAACAGTCAAAGTTGAACTGAATATGCAGCTTGTAATGCACACATTCCTCGGGTACGAACGTGACAGTCTCCATCGAGAGTGTATAAAAATGAGGGACAATAGATAATAGTTGGCAGAAAATATTAAATAATTTAATTTAATTATTTTGTATCGAAATTATAATTATTATTAAAATCACTTTAAATTAGAAAAATTATATTAATTTAGTAGATTTAAATTCGATGAAAGGCCAGTACAAAGATGTTTTTATCGTTTTGATTGAGGTTTAAATTCGAAAGTTTAATCAGAGTTGCGGTGCCTGTGGGTGGGGAAGAGTTTGGATTAGGTATCATTCAAAAGCTTTTTTTTTTTCTTGAAATGATTGAGCAACCAAAAGGATTTTCTCAGTGGATTATTAGGTGGGAATAATATCTGTATGATTATAAGAATATCTTATATATATCTATAAAAAAATTCAAAAAAGAAAAAAACTGGACTGCCTGGATCAACCCAACACTGCAAATGATTTGAAGAGAGATGCAGTTCCCCAGAACATGATACATGGATCGATGACCATTCGATTAATTATTTGATAATTTACATTGAATTTCAAGAGATTCCCATTTCATAAAATGAGTAACTGGTAATCATCATAGTAAAAAATTAATTATTAAAAGAAAATTGAAGATGAATAATGGGGGGACCCAAATTCGGCTATTCATCATCACAAACGAATCCCTTGGATTGTGGAGGAGGAGGAGTAGCAGTCCATCATAGTGCTAAGCTGCAGCCTTGAATCGTGGGACCTTTTTTTTAAAAAAAAAAAGAAAATAAAAAAAAAACTCTCTCAACGTTCATCTCTCTAGCCAGCATACTATAAAAATAAGAGATGAAATGAGGGGAGGATTGAAAAAATAAAATAGAAAAGAAAAAAAAAAAAAAAGAGAAAGGAAAAAGAAAAGATTGTGACGTGCATGTGATCGAACAGCCTTTGTGTTCCCCTCCTCAAACCCTAAATACTAAAATCCACCATTGTTGATGTGTCTTTTTTGAATTTCGGGGACAAAACTTTTTCCCTTAATGATGTTTAGGTCATAAGCTTAGATGTTATTGTTTTGTACTAAAAAAAACCTTAAAATATTTAAAATTTAAGAGAAGTGTTTATTTTTTTAATAAATTTATTTGACATAAATTTAAAATAATTAGAATTAATAAATTTAAAATAAATTTGATGTGAATAGAGAATAGTCCAATCAATAAATTTTAAATAAAGAATAATATTTTTTACAAAAATTAATGATTGGTCCCACTTCTTTCTCTCAAAACCTTTTCTTTAGAAATGCAATGTTTTTCCCTGACTTTGATCATCAAGACCACCGACTAAAAGCATGTCATTAGTGGAATCCATGGGGCCCATCATATCAACATCAAGGGTGATCTGATCAATGATCATATAACACCTTTTGCACATTCCGTAGAATATACAATATGTATGGATGGTAGCTTCTTCCTTTTTTATATATTTTTTATGCGTACAAGTTAAAATCAATGTCTTTCTCAGCAAAAGAGAAGAGAAAAGCAAAGAAAAGAAGAAGGAAAGGCAGAGGAAAGGAAAAAATTTTCTCCTTTTAATGTATAGGTAAAAGCCATGTTAAAATGCGCTTTCTTTTTCTAAAGAGAATAAATGTTAATAGGGCATTCAAAATCTCTGAAAAGATAAAGAAAAAATTATGACAAACAATAAATTTTAATAATATTTTGAAATATTTTTTAAAATTAAATAATAAAATTTTTCATGCTAAACAATTAATAAGTTTTTTCCCTACCAAATATACTAAATAATAAATTTTTAAAATAAATGAAAGTTAAAGTAGAAACTAGAAACCCTTTTGAAATTGGACCTATGCATGCGAAAGACTATTTTTCATGAGGAAGCTGCTTTTCTAACTTCTTTTTGAAAAAAAAAAAACTTTTGCATGCAAATCAAATCCACCTTATTTTCATTAATTAATCTATTTAGATTCCTCTCTATAAATATCCAATCAATCAATTAAAACATCTTCCTTTAATTACTTCATTTGGGTCATCATGTCTTGGTTTATATTTTAAAGCTTTCATGTGCATGAACATCACTTCAAACTAATTAAAGTTTCCTTTTATTATTTATTGTTATCTCTTGAAACAGCAAATGATCAAACAAAACCATTCTCATTTCTTTCAATTTGGTAAATTTTTATGCTCCAAATAATTACACCCAACTCATTGCATTATTCTTTATTTTCCTAGTCCTTAAAAGATTTCCTCTTTTTGGGCTCCGCTCCCAACGCTGCAAAAATTCTAAATAAGCTGCCTATAGGTTCTTATGATCTTATCCAGGAGAGGATGAGCACAGCAAGGACAGAGATGTTCATGGCCATGTCCATAATAGAGCAGAAATTAGGACATAAGGCCGGTGGCGTACCAGAGAGACAAACAGGTCGCTTGTCCTGTCCATTAATATGAGAATAGTTCCGTATCCTCGTGGGATCCATCTCACTCGTGACTCGTACACATCGTTTCAGCGATCTCTTTCTATTATAAATAAAATATATACACCCCTAGCTCCTTCCTTCTACTAGCTACTTCTTCAACTTGTTTGACCACCATCAGCTACCTAGCAAACTCCAAATGCTTATATATTAATTATATATTATAAAGAAAAATCTGCAGATTTGAGAAAGACAGAGATGCTTTTGTGCATGTACATGATACTTTAATTCAAACATGTAATATAATAAGCAGTGCAAGAGAGATGGGTTCAGCAAAACAGACAAAAGAGATCAAGTGCGAGAAGAGACAGATGAAAGAACCTTGTAGCTTGTCGTGTAGAATACAGATTTTGATTCGTTTCTATTGCACTTTAAAAATATATAATAAAATATATTATAAGGGTTTTTTCTTTTATCCGTATTTGCTCTGTTTTAAGTTGTCTCTCCTTGAAATCTTCATTTTCGTTTATCTAATAATGACTAGACTATGATTTTTTTTTGAAGGGTATCGGCGGTGGTCATGTGAGAGGCTTTGTGGGGTTTGCTTTTTCACTGGATTTTAGAAATTAGAATAGAATCTTCTTGGCTCTTCGACGTAGAGAGGCTAGTGAGCAAGTGTGGGTGCTGTGCGGGCGTGATTTGTAGTGGTGGTGGTGGGCTCGGTGGGATCTGGCTAAGTTGCTGACAACTTGTGAGAGAAAAAATAATGAAACCTTTGGTTTCTAGATTTCCAAATACTACGATGGACCCTTCCTCATGCTTATAGCTCTTTCTTTTTTCTCTTGCATATTTGTCCTATTCCTCACTGTAAAGAGATAAAAACAAAGAAAGAAAGCTCCATGAATAATGAAATATTCCTGCTTCTGCTGCACATTACCCACTAACTGCTCATGCCCCCATCAATAAGATCGGTCCCATTTGTCTATGATAGTTGGACCCATCCCCACCATGCATCAAGTGGTTCAAAATTGATAATCACAACATTATAGAGTTAAACAATTAGGGATAATATGATAAACCCTTCATGGGTTACAGTTTTTAACCTAATAAACTTTACCACCGAGTTAAGTTCGTGTGTACGGTTGCATTCTTCATGTAGTTGCTTCGGCAATATTCCCATAAATATGTATACAACATGAATAAGGCCAGGGAATAGAAAAGCGGTAATATATATATGTGAAAGGAGAAACAAAAGAAGGATCACGAGATTGGTATAGGTACATAACCATCAAAAGCACATGAACAGCGTCCATGTCAGCGGCTGCAGATCTTGCAGAGAACAGAAGAGGAAGGGTAAAGGTTTGAACTTCACGATCAAAAAACAAGAAAAAGAGGGATTGAGAGTGAGAGAAAGAGAGAGAAAATTTTAGAAGATTGTCTCATGCGAGGGATAGAGAATTTCCAATTATAATTGAACATCAGGACTCAGAAGCTGACATTGCTTCTTATCAATCTCAAGTTCCTCTGCTATCAATATAAAGTTAAATGGAAGAATAAAAAAAGCAATGTCACATGCAACCTTGTTATTCATCACTACATAATTAAACTCATTAATTACTTAGAAGGGTATCATGAATTGATTATCTATAGTAATTTGGAAATTATCTTTCCAGTACTTGGGAAACCCAAAAAAAAAATAAAAAGTCTTGTCTTGTTCAGAAAGATTGGAACAGATTGAATTTTGAGAAACTTTGATGAGGGAAGTTATGAATGTGATCTAATTATTATTATTATTATTTTAAAATGGAAATAATTATGCTAAAATTTGTAAAGTGAGAGATTATATTGATGGTGAACCATGAGAGTTTAACTTTGTTTTTCCAATAATGAGAATGTGAAATAATTAGTAATAAATTTTTCTAATCTTTCACTGTGGACCTCAATCTGTCCCTTAATTACTCATCATAAATCAATCCATTTTTACACTTTTATAGGATCCCTTAACAACCACTCATTACATGCAATCTTGTTCAAAATTTTGTGCTCATTTAAAATAAATAATCCTAATAAGATTAAGATCAAATTAATTAATGCTTCAAAAATAATTTATTTGAAAAACTTTATTCCTTTATTTTAAAAAATAAATTAAAATATTTTTAACAATTTAAAAAATTTACTAATTAAATATTTCATTAATTTTAGTAATTAAATATTATAAAAAATTATTAAAAAGACATTTATTTTAAAAAATTTACTAATTAAACATTTTGCTAGTTTCAGTGATTAAATATTATAAAAAATTTAAATATTTTTAATATAAACTAATTAATAAATTTTTTAAAAATTTAAAATATCAATTAATAAATTATTTAAAATTATAGAAATTAAATAATAAAATATTCAATGATTAAAATTAATAAATAAATAAATTAGTAAATTTTTTAAAATATTATAGATTTTTTAATATTGTTTTAAAATAGAGTGTTATTTGTAATGAATTAAATATTAATTTAAAAAAAAAAAGCTGTGAAATTTCCGGTTATTCTTGGAAACTTTTTGGGGGCAATAATTCAATCACCTGAGACACATCAGCAAAGCAAGAAAGCCGAGCCGATCGAGAAAGAGCCAAAGTTAGAGGCTCAAAGCAAAGCAGAGAGGCTAAAAGCTAAAGGGCTATATATATATATATATATATATCTCGAGAGGTATTAAAGTTTGGAATATTATGAAAGGAAAAAGAAGTTGAGGGCAAGAAGATCAAGAAGAAGAAGAACAGAAGAAAATTTGCCCTCTTTTTCTTTCCGCAGAGTGGCAGGTGTGCTTTTGATCTTCAATGGCACTTATGCTCGACAACTGTGAAGGAATTTTGCTGTCTTTAGACTCGCACAAATCGGTCCCAGCTCCATTTCTTACCAAAACATACCAATTGGTTGATGATCCCACCACCGACCACATTGTCTCTTGGGGTGAAGATGATACAACTTTCATCGTTTGGAGGCCGCCGGAGTTCGCCCGAGATCTCCTCCCTAACTATTTCAAGCATAATAACTTCTCTAGTTTTGTCAGGCAACTCAATACCTATGTATACAACTTCACCCCATCGTCTTCTTTGTGTTTTGTGTTATACCTTCACTTGTTTCTCTGTGTTTGTTCTGATTTTGATTTTTGTTTTTGGTGTTTGCTGGACTAGGGTTTTAGGAAGATTGTACCTGACAGATGGGAGTTCGCAAATGAGTTTTTCAAGAAAGGAGAGAAGCGTTTACTCTGCGAAATCCATAGAAGAAAATCAGCTCAGCCGCAAGTAGCCATTAATCACCACAATCATCATCACCCACATTCTCCTCTTGGTGTTAATGGGCCCAGTTTCTTTCCATTTTCAAGCCGAGTTAGCATCTCGCCATCTGATTCAGACGAACAACCCAACAACTGGTGTGACTCGCCACCTCTCTCTTCGCCGAGAGGAGGGGCTAATGCTTCAGTTAGTAATGGAGGTGGATACAACAGCTCAGTCACTGCCTTATTAGAGGATAACGAGAGACTAAGGAGAAACAATAATATTCTTGTGTCTGAGCTTGCACACATGAGAAAGCTTTACAATGATATCATATACTTTGTCCAAAATCACGTCAAGCCTGTGACGTCGAGCAATTCCTATCCTTCTTCTCTGCTTCTTTGTGCCCCAACATCTACAGCTAATCCTTTTTCTTCTAACGGTTCTCTGATACAAAAGCCATTAAACCAGCTTTTTGGATGTTACCCTTCCACTAACACTAAGCAAATTCCTCAAGTTCAAGTTTTAAACTCTCCTAGTACAACTTCAAAGAGCTCTTTAACAGTTCTTGAAGATTCCAACAACAATAGCTGCAAGACGAAGTTGTTTGGCGTCCCTTTGCAATCCAAGAAAAGATTGCACTCGGAGTGTGGTTCTAATTCAGGAAACATGGAGGCTAGTAAAGCTCGTTTGGTGTTGGAAAAAGATGAATTAAGGTTGAATTTGATGCCCCCTTCAACATGTTAGCTAGTTTACTCAAATCCATTCAAAGGTCTGAGGTTTTTGCCATTTTTTAGATGTCCTCACCATCTCATTTAGATTTTTCTTGTTCGATTTCCATGTTCTTTAGAGTTTGAGAGTCATCTGAGATGATAGTGTTGATTAAATATGTGTGTGGGTGCGTGTCGGATTTGTGACTTTGTATATATAAATTTAATTAGTGGCAGGTATTATTGTCTTGTTTTCCCCAGCCATGAATGTAAGTGATCAAAAGATTAACATTCAGTCACCAACTCCATCTTCCTGTAGACATGTCGCTTGGTTTTGGTTGGTGCAATTTATTGCTCTTTCTATTATCAGATCTCTCCTTCCTCTTCTTCTCTTTTCTGAATTTGATGTCTGTATGTTCCAGTTACATTAATGCAAGAACATAGACAGAGTGAGAGAGAAAGAGAGAGAGAGTCTGACGCTTTTCTTTGTGGTCGTATTGAAAAACGTTAAAAAGAAAAAAGAAAGGCTGTGAAGGTTTCAGGCGGATTCATGGACAGTCTCTAAGGCTTTCTCTTGATTAGTCCCATTTTGGATGATATAAGCAGCTATATGCTTTATTTTTTCTGGGAAAACAACAGCTATTTGGCTTTTAAAATACTTGAAATAAATTCATATATAAACAAATGGATGGAAAGGGAAAACCCAAAAGAAAAGGAAAAAAAAAAACAGCTAAAACCAACATAATAATTATCATTATCCCTATTACTGTCAAAAGAGAATTGATACTGTTATTTGGGAAAATAAGATCATCATTGTTTTCTTGATCAAGCTTATAATCTTTATTTTCCTGCAAGACATGTTGCAGAATCCTTGATAACCAGATTTCGATTCCCCTTCCTCGATACCTATCAGTTAAAAAGAAACTTATAATCTCCATCTCATGTTTCTATGAATTGCAATGAGGGGGAAGGAGATTTTGAAAATAATACTAATAATAGAACAAGGACAAGAAGAAAAAAACAAAAAGAGTGGGTTATTCGATGAAAGGAAATATAAGAGGAAACAGACTAAAATGGGGGTTTGAAATGTTTCAATCAAGGCTTCTATACTTCTTCTGAGAATTCCAGAAACCTTTGCCTTTTCCTACATTAAGTATCTGACCAACTTCTTCAAAGCCCTCTTTGGATCCCTCTCCCTCTTTCCTTACATGTACCTCTTTTCACCGATTCCAAGCTCTTGCTGATCTCTTTTCTTCCAGAAGAAATCCTATAAAGATAGACTCTTTGATGATGGGTAGCTAATTAAACAAAACACAGATTTTTATTTTTTTGAAAAAAAACACTTCTCTTTGATGGCTTCGTTTAGTCCCATTGTCCAACATCTCTCTGCAAGTAAAGTTTAACACAAAGGTTTGACTAAGTATTCTACGTTTTTTTTTAAAGGTAGAGATAAAGTAAATCGAGCTAAATTGAATTTTAAAGGGTTTAAATTTATTTTGTAAATTTTTTTTTTTAAATTCAATTTTTAAATTTAAGTGATATATTAATAAGTTTAGACTTGATTTGTTTAGCAAATGAGTTAAATGAATTGAATTTTTGTCGAATTTAATTTTGAGTAGTTATTAAAGTTTAATTTATTTATAATTATAACACTTTTAATTTAAAATTAATAAATTTAAAAATTAAATAATTTTAATTAAATAAATAAATATATATATAAGCAAGTTCGTAAAATTTATAAAAACAAAATGAACTCTTAAATTTTAATTAGCCGAATTTTTATAAGCTTTAAGAGTAATAAAACTGAGCTTAATTGAATTTTGGAAGGTTTCAAATATAACTCATAAAAGTTTATGTCTGTGGAGTTTGACTTCCGTTAGCTTACAATACATTTATCAAAACTTATTAATAAGCCTACTCAATGAATCAATACATGAACTTATTTATAAATTTGATAATGAGCCGAATACTATAGAATTTAAAATCAGCACGTTTATTAAACGAGTCTACAAATTGAGCTCAAATTTAAAATTTGACAGAGAAATCAAATTCAATAGAGTTTTTATCTAACCAAAATTTATTTAACTAAATTTTAAATAACTCATAAATAAATTGACTCATTTACATCCCTATTCAAGCGTCTTTAGCTTTTCTTGATTCTTTGCATTCATAAATCTATAAGGGTATTCTTCTTTTCTTTTTGCGCAACACAGAGAAACTGCGAGGAGACAGAGTTGAAAGCAAGTTAAGAAAGGGCTGTTTTCTATAGACTGATAAAAAGTAGTTAAAATATGGTATTCTTAGGATATCTTTGTCGTGCAATGATTTCGTCCCATTCTAAAAACAAATCCCTAACTGGGGTTTGCAACATTCGGATGCTCCTCTACAATAAGCCTTTGCAGATGCATCATCGCACGTGAATTTGTTATTCACGTGCGATGTAGAAGGCCATGTCTATTGTCTAGTCTATGCATTTTATATGTATTAGTTATATTACAACCTTATGATTTTAGGTAGTTTTTAATTATTTATTATATAATTTGTCATTTTATATTATCTACGTAATAAATAAATGATGATTTCATTAAATATGAAAATTTATTAATAAATTTTATTTTTAAATTAAAATTAAATCATAAAAAAATATTTTTTATATATAAATTATTTTCCATCAACAAAACCGAGCCTTATACTTCTAGTCGAATGTAAAATGCAATTATCAACTAATCCAAACTACGCCTTAATTCCCAATCGGGGGAAATAGTTATCATTAAGAGCCCAAGATCATAACTTAACCACAGGAAGCCCAATCCATTTCACTGTTACTTTATTTGGCATTCTTATTGAAGGGTTGTTAGAGAAATAATGTTGAAGGTAATATTAATTATAATATATTCAAGATTAATTAAAAAAATAAAATTCAAAACGCTCTAAAATAATAAAATAATTTTCTTGAGTTATTTTATAATATTGTTTTAAATTTTAAAAAAAAATCAATAGAATCATTTGGTGGAATTACAGTGATGGTGTAAAAAAGAAAATGCTTTTCTAAAACTAATAAAAAAAAATTATATCATGTAAAATTCTGATTTTAGAATTTAATTAGAGGAATCAACTTAATCGAACGGACCAACACTACAATTGCAGTTGCCGGTTCAATGGATCAAAATTATTTTTTTAATTCAATTAAATTATTATATTTTTTTTATTTAAGAGTCAAAT